>NW_024100096.1:1895000-2272817 GCF_016545835.1 Crotalus tigris | reverse complement strand
TGTGCCTGTCTCATCCACCAACACTGCAAAGACTATTCAGGTACTGAGGGGGATTTTTGCTGCACACGGGCTGCCAGATGTCATTGTGTCCGACAATGGCCCTCAATTCACTTCCTCCGAATTCCAAGCTTTCTTACAGGCAAACATGATTCGTCATGCCAAGTCTGCACCCTTCCACCCGTCCACCAACGGTATGGCTGAACGTATGGTGCGCATCACAAAGGACCTATTGAAAAGACTCACCTACGGGGACTGGCATCACAGGTTGGCTGACTTTCTCCTTTCTTATCGCACCACACCGTCTACTTCTACAGGGAGAAGCCCAGCTGAACTTCGTTGGGGGCGTCAACTTACTACTAAACTTGACCGGTTGCATCCGGACAGACTGCCTTCATCTACCTCACATCCTAGGGCACCTAGACAACTACTTGTGGGTGCCCCGGTTTGGGCTCACAATTACAGGCCTGGTCATACATGGGTCCCCGCTTCTATTTCCAGGGTCACAGGTCCTCTCTCCTACGAGGTAGCCCTGGACAACGGTCGTGTCCTGCGTCGGCACATCGACCAACTCCGCCCTCGGCGGGACTTTTCAGATGAGACTCCTGGGTCTTTTCCAGGGGGGGAGGGGGACCCTTTGGAGCAAAGGGAAGGGCATGAGCTGCTGCCCATCTCCACTGAGGGAGCCACAAACGGCCCATCCCAGGGTTCCGCGAGAGCTCCGAACAAGAATTCTATGAGCCTACCTAATTACCAGGCATCCACGCCTACTCCAGCCAGGGAGTCACCCCAGGGGCATACTCACTTTCCACACACATCACACAGCACTCCAGTCACGGAGGATACCCGGGGGCATCCCAACAAATCATTCCCCGCAAGAGAGCTGGCACACAATCCCCAAGGCTGGCCTGACCTTACCCCAAATCCTACAGGGGGTCAAACATACAGGGAGGTGGTCGAGGAACCAAGTCCCGACTACAACACCTCTAGCCCAAATCAGGGAGTAACTGAGTTTTGGGAAAGTACAGGAACCCACACAAGCCGGACACAGAACGGGGTTCAGGGAATGGTCAGCCTCCTGACAGGTCTTGGACGGACCTAGGAGGTTCAACAGAGACGCCCAGCAGTGGCTATCACTTCAAGGGGCCCAAGGGTCTACAGCTAGGCAGGTCAACCAGGTCACAAAGTGACAGAAGCCCTGGCCTGACGAGCCCGGTGGGCGAGCAAGCAGGCCAGGCAGCGGGGCACAGTCCTTGGAAGGCACCAAGGCAAAATAAGGAGAACAGGCTCACATCTCCCTCCAGTCCGGGAACTCATGCTAGTAACCCAGAGCTGAGAAGGTCACAGAGAGCAAAGAAGTCTCCTAAATACTTAGAGGATTACATAACATTGATGGCTAAACAAAAGCCAGGTAACGATAGGAGCAATGAGAAGCAGAACACTGCATAAAATAAATGATTATATGTTGGTAGTAGTTTTAGCCCGGGGGAAAGGGGTGTTATGTCCCGAGCCTTGCAAACGGCTCGGGCGTTTGCAGGCAGTCCTGGGCAGGTGCAAAGCTGCCCGGGACCAGACAGGCTGTCGCCAGCGCCGTGCGCATGCGCGGGTGCTGGCGCGGGAAAAGTATCGCATTTACCCGGGAAATGTCTATATAAGAAGTTGGGAGGTTTTTGGAGCTGCTGAAGCCATCTACTTGTAAGCTGAACGCAGAATAAAGAAAACTGAGAACTTCAACTGCTTCTCGTGTCTGCTTCCCGCCAAGGACTCAACACTTACCATGTCTTATAAAATGTTAATTTCACAAAATAGTATGTTTCTATCTGACTGCAAGCATGTTATTTTAAATAGTCTCTTGATTCTCATAATCAGAAAACTTAGGTATCCAGTGACTGTCTCAAACAGCAAGCATATATGGAGCCAGATGATAACATAATATTTTCTATGTCATATGAACTCATTACTTTTTTCGTATCATCTTTTTCAGAGGCAGGGGAAGTGAAAAACAAAACTGGATCAAAATGATTTGGGGAAACATATATTTCTGAAGATAACCTCTCAGAATTTGAAAATGGAATCATACAGCTTTAATTGTACCTTATCTGTTTTGTACAATGTTACTGATACAAATCAATGTAAAAGGAATTGTCATGAACCACCGTTTCCTTTTGTGAAATAACTTCTCTGTTGAGGGGAGGGCATGAAAGTTCCTAATGTGGAGTGCAAGATAGAAAATCCACTTGTTGAAATAAAACTCTTATTTTCTGCCATTATCAGGAAAGATCAGCCTGGACCTGATCCAATTCAGAATCTCAGTTCTAGAGAAGATAATATGCTTTGCATATTTTAGGTACCAAGATGTTGATATGCGGGTTACAACCACAAACTGAACCACGTTCTGTCAAAATATGGTTGTGTAACGGTCATTCCAGAACACCAAGGAAATTGCCTTTTATTGAAAGGTTAAATGCTAAATGAGCACAGCGAACCAATTACAATTGCTGTGGAGAGTGGAAGAGTTCTTCACAGCATTCATTTGGCTCACTGTGATAACAAACAATGTTCAGAGCTGTAGGGCTTCACCCAGTGTAAACTTAAAGCAGAATTTTTAATAATATAGATATTTCTCTCTAAAACTACTATCAACTGATTAAAGTTATTTCTTGCTAGGGAAATTTCCCTATCAGCTTAATCCAGTTCTCTCCCCCAAAAGACCACCCATTTAGAAAATTATCTATTTGGGGCTGGGAGAAGAAGCTTTACTCCTTCCCCCATGGCAATTTCTCTGAACTGAGAAGATTGTAGTCAAATAATTATTCTTAATGCCCTACAAGCACTTTTTCACACAGAGAAATGGTGAATACAGTAAGAATGAAACTGACAATTTTTATAATTATTTTTAACTTCAATTTTACTTAAGAGATCATTTTCAGCACGGAGGACTACTTTGACTTGTCTATACTCAGTTTGATGCTTTGAATGTGTTAACTATGAAGATGTAAAGTAAAGGGATTGTGATATAGCTCCACAAAATGCTAGGTGTGCCGTGACCTCATTCAATTAATCTCTTCAGCTGAGCACCCATTCAGGATGCAATTTTCAGATCACATTTTATCTAGACAATAATTGATAGAATCCACAACATTCTTACTTGCATTGTACTGTGGAATATAGATGATTTTAGCATTTAAAAGTCATATTTTTAATTTTCAAGTGTATTGAAAAACTGAATGTGATTTTCTCTACATTCACAACTAGTTGGGAATAAATAGTTTTGGTGTCATTGTCTTATTTTCTAGGAAATATACTTGGGTTTACAAGTCAAAACTTGTTCAAGTCAAAGAATGGTTGGGTCTTTTTGAATTATTGATTTAAAAAATAACTTGCGGAAAAATCAAGGAAGCAAGAAATATACTGTATTCAGAACTAGTGATGTGTCACCCTCCTTGACTTGTAATTGATAAAAAATTACGAGCATCATCTTTCAATATGCAAAAAAAGTTTTGAAATGTTTTCCAAGAACATTGGCGTAAACAAACCAGTTGTCAGAATCCAATTATATTTCATCTTTAATTATCAAACATAGAAACTCCCAATTCTGCCTTCTCTGGATTCTGCCATAAGAGGGAGAAAAGGGGGAGAGCAAAGGGGCTTTATGGCCCTCACTTCCTTCAGCACACTTCAAAGGACTGAATGTGTGTTTATTGTGGCCTCTAAGCTTTAACATATCAAAGAAGAGTAATTGCCTTTCATGTAGTTATCTGAAGTCTCCATCCAGACGGAAGAAGAAAGGGGATGGAATTGTGATACTTGAAACTATCACTGGAAGGGGGGTTGATTGGGTGGGACTACTGGGGAACCCCTTAAAACCTTGAATGGGAGAGCTTGAACCCCAAGTCCTGTCTAGCATGCCTGCAACCATTTTCTCTTAATAAAGGATTCCTGTTGGAAGAGCTATTCCAAGAGTTCTGTCTTCTTAAGATGCAAAGTGGGGTGGGTCCTTACACCAGTATGATTATTCATTATACACATAACATACTGCATATCTAAGACTCGGGACAAACAACTATTTGTTGGTAACTAGAAAGCTTCCTAATTTGTATAGGAAATCAAGTTTGGCATATGCAATATATTTATAAATTCATTTATTTATTACAAGGTTTAATATGCTATCCATTTCTATGGGACTCAAGGTGGTTTATAAAGTAGAAGAGATAACACAGAACCAAACAACATCATGCTATCAGATTAAAGGTAGTTTATATAGGCCTCAAACATTCAGTGGAAAAGGCAGGATTTATTCTGTTTGCAAAACATATGGAAGTTTGGGGTGGTCTGTATCTTGGAAAGCAAGCATTTCAAAGCATAGGGGCAGTTACAGTGAAGGCACATTTCAAATCCCCTCAGTGTAACTCTCAAAACTCTTTTTTCTTCCCCTTTAGTCTTCCAGCTCCTGACCGGGGGATGCAATAACAATATTCCTCATATTGTTCTGCTATTTATAAATATGCTTTCATAACTCTTTTTGAGAAACATGTCGTTCTGATATCACTTACATCTCAGCACCAACTTAGAGTTGTTTCTCACTGCAGAACTGGTAGGGTATTCTTCCATGTCCCCTCACCAAAACTTCCCATGTGGACAAACTAGGGCAGTGGTGGCGAACCTATGGCACAGGTGCCAGAGGCGGCACTCAGAGCCCTCTCTGTGGGCACATGTGCCATCGCCCCAGTCCTAGGCATTCAGCTGGGTTTTATAAAACCTTTTTGCTTTAGGCCTCCGCTGCTGTGTACAAAAAAAAAGGTTCATTCAATCAGTCAATTTCAACTTCTCGCGGGAAAAAAAAGATCTTGCAAAGTTGGAATTGATTGATTGAACTTTTTAGTCCCACCCAGTCTGCTGTTACCACAGCAGCCATGCTCACTCAATGGGCCACACCCACCCGGGACCCAACGATGCATAAGTGGGTTTTGGGTTGCAGTTTGGGCACTCGGTTTCTAAAAGATTCGCCATCACTGAACTAGGGCATCTCAGGAGTGAGCTAGGGGATGGTGCACTAAGGGACAGTAATCTACCTAATCACAATTAGCTCAGTATGTCTGCTATAGGAATACACCTTTCCCACCAAGCCTCTGTACACATCTCCATAGCCATATTGGGTTTTGCTCTAAGAGAAGCCATATACCTGGTCTTTTCTTCTTCAGAGTGAAGTATCAAATCCGGGGAGATAATAAATCTACCTGCCATAATCCTGTTATTTGGAATATGTATACTGTATGTTGGGTGTTCATGTATATGTCCTATGGTGATTGTAAAGTAGGAAAAGCACATGGCACATATAAATACCCAAATATGGAATGATGATTAGGAAAGAGAAGAGGCTCTTTGCTTGCCAAACATATTTATCTGGGGAAATTGACTTCAGGATGGATAAAGAAAGATCCATAGGAAAAATAATACCTATTGCTCTCTGGGTCAGACTTCTGCTTGAATAACAAATAACTTCTCTAGTCAGGAGGACTTTTCTTTTTGCAGAGATGATGATGATAATGACTATGGTATACATACATCTTCCTTCTCTGAATAGAAATTTTCCAGAAGAGTGACAGTCCTATGGAATGATGTGATAAAGATTTCTATCTAGAAGTTTTCTGTTATAACATACCACTTTTAGATGGCATTTAAGAGGAAAACTTAAATATCATTATGCCAGGAGATTGATAGCCCTTTCAGTGAATGAATGAGTGAGCGAATGTATGCTTGAACCCCCAGCCCTGCCCAGTCACCATAGATTCAGGAGAATGGCTACTTTTCCCACTGGTAGCTATTCTGGTTAGGAGGACAAAGATGGCAAAATGGTGGAAGCATTTGAAACTTCTGTTCACTGCTGCAGGTAACATTTTGCACCTCGGAATTATTCTTATTGTCCAAGATATTTCCTAATTCTATTATTTTTTATCATTTTCATTTATACTCACTAAATAACATAAAAAATACTGTACTTTGGATGGCAAGTTAAGCATTAAAGCATATTGAATATGAAAACAAATCTATAGCTTTATTAAAACGATTTACTAAATTGAAAGCCAATATAAAATTTCCAGTAAAACATGGACCTAGTGCCAGGTCCAAAAATTAGTGTATTCATCTTGCACTGGAAAGAAATAGTTATCAAGTGAATTTCAATACACACGTACAAAATCATTGATTAATAGTCAAATCATTGATTAATAATCAAAAAAGCCCCTTTCAGAGTTACTAAAAGCTGGTTCTGGAACAGTGCCAGGAATTGGTTCAGTCACCAATATTTTTCATACTTGATTTTTTTCCCTATATATCAAAACTAGATTATCTTACATTGGAAATAAATTAAACCAATATATTTTTTTTCAAAAGCTGCACAACACTTAACCTGAATTCTATATGAAAGAGAGGGCACTAAGCACATCCCCAAGAGAGGGCACTAAGGCACATTCGCAGCTGCAGATTTTAAGGATCATTCTCTACTTGTATTTGGCTTTCATATTATTTTTGAAAGGATGCACGAAATTCACACAGATCCTAGTCCCCGAGATGATGTATAATAAATATCACAGCACATCTAGCAATCTTCATTTATTTCAAAGCAGAGTCACAGTTAATACCTGAATGAGAGCTTACCAGAACTGTGAAGTTGAAAACATCATAAATGAAAGCAATTTGAGACTCCTACTGGGAGTCTGGCAGCATATAAACATAATAAGTTATTATAGTTGTTCCCATAATCAGCCAGATGTTTAAATTGGATTTGGCATTTTTCCCACCTACTGAGTCCTTCCCAAGGATCTGGGATAGGCAGATGTTTTTGTTTGAAGGTGTGTAGGAGATGACCAGGCTGAGCCAGAGGGAGGGATCAAACATGTTATCAGTCATGAGTTGCTTTCCACCCTAAAGAGATCTAAGTCCAGCTCACCTTGAATTCTCTCTACTCTTATCTCCTGTTAATTTTCCTTGGCCATTAGTAGTTCAAATTCTTGTATAGCGCTCAAGTTTACAATAAATCTTATACCCATTTTGAACTATCTGGATCTCCTGATTTTCCTGGCATTTGACAGGTATTAAAGGTTTTGTTGCAGAATGTAAGCTGTTCCAAGTAAATCTGCCTTCTGCAACTGACTGATGGGTATTTTGTAAATGTCAATGGTGTTTGAGTGGTGCTTCAGATATTTTGCTATTGCATTCAAAGTGTTTGTGATCCCTAGTGGTACAGTGGTTAAGTACAACATTGCAGGCAAACTCTGCCCACAGCCTGGAGTTCAATCCTGACGGGGCTCAAGGTTGACTTAGCCTTTCATTATTCCGAGATCAGTAAAATGAGAACTCAGAATGTTGGGGGCAATATGCAAATAATGCTGACATTGTAAACTGTCCAAAGAGTTCTGTAAAGCACTATGAGGCCATATATAAGTCTAAATGCTACTGCTATTACTATTGTTACTCTATTTGCTTTCTTTTGTCACAGTTGTTCTACTTCTATTTGCAGGTCTTTATATTTGTTGGATTTTTTTTAGTTCTTTCTATTCTATTCTGCTGTCTCCAGACATGTCCACTACCCAGACTTTTTCGGCAAGTGCTTGTCTTAAATATTGCTACTATCACCACTACTAGTAAGCCATTCCCATACAGTGGCCAAGTCATATCCATCTAGTGACCAGCAGTTGAGTTTAATTTGAGGAAATCTTGATTTACTTTATATAATAATAACTTTAAAACAATAAATAAACTGTTGAGTTGTGGTTGATTTAAATCAGGAGTTGTGCTTTGCTTATTTAGTTTTGGTACAAAGGCTGAATGTTTCTTTTCTGGGATGAGCAATTGCTGAGCTATTTTTGATTAACTATCTGTGGCGTTAAAGCTTGAAAAGATGTACTGTATGCATAATTTCATGTATGCTGATATATTCTTTGAAAAATGTCCCGCATCTTTTTTACTTTTGTATCTAGCTGTTGTCTGCTCAAGCGGTTATCATAATAAAATAAACTTCCAATGCTTCTTGCATTGCTTCCAGCTGTCAGATTTTGCATCTGGACATAACATGAGACCGAGCATAACAAGTACTGTTATTGCTACCCTTTGCTCATTTGAAACTGTCACGCATAACTGCTCTAGTATGAGATCTGACCTTGTATTTCAGCAGCTATATCGGAAGACATTAACAGTTATTTTTCCTGCTTGTTTTGGTTGGATGCCTAACTCTTTCAACTATATATCTTTCAGCAGAGAAGACCCTGGTATTTTGACCTCCAGCAGATGTGACCTTTCCCGAGTTGTCAAAAAAAAAAAAAGACCCTCTCCCCAATAGTGAAGATTTGTGCTTGTAAAGACAGGAATGACTCTGTGAGCTTGCTATGCCCTTTAATTTGTGCTGTGATAGATGCAGAAAAGGAGATGATTAGTTTCAAGTATAGGTCAGCTGCTTGCTTTAAGACAGGATGGTGAAAATAATAATTCCATGGCAATGGTGGCGAGGATAGATGTGCACTAAATAATCCCACATTCTATAGAGAACTCACATTCTAGAATATGATTAATTTATGCAGTGTCTGTATGTTTACTAAGAATAGCATGCTGTATCTAGATCACACTCTTTTACCTGCCCCTGCCCCAAATAGGTTAAAAGAAGGAGAAATGAACTTTATTTAAAAAACACTGTGGGATTATAAAAGAGTTCTGAACAGAAATTAAAAAACCACAGGAGGAAATGGGTTATTACAAAAAATTAAAAGATAATTTTAAAAAGTCCAGATTTGGCCATGTTTATGCCATTGTTTCAGAAATTAACAATTATTATAAAAAACAAAAAGAATGCTTTATCCTTATCGTTTGTAATTTGGCAGCCTGGATCATATAACTAAGTCATTTGTATGGCTTAGTCACTATGTATAACTAAGTCATTATGTCCTATATTCAAGGAAATTAGAGAGCAGTAGTATTTGTGGCACATGTGTTGTCATTATTGTGGTTGTTGCTATTTATAGAATGCCAAATCCCTAAGGACTCTCAGTACTTTACAAGAAAAACACAAAAGAAGCAGTATATAATAGGAATATGTATATATAAAACATCTGGAACAAATGATAATGTAGAGTAATATTAACCTACCAAACTAAGATGGAGTCAAGATCCAAATGCCTTCTAGATTCTAGAAGAGCTATGTCTTGAGTGGTATCCTTCTCTCAGGGTGACATGCTAGATGCCATCTTTGTGTCCCACCCTCTACACCTTCATAAAGTGGAGCACTGCTAACAGTTTCTCTCAGACAGATGAACTGACCAACACATTTATAATGGGAGAATGCGATCCCACAGATAACTTGGTTAAATTGCATCCCGAAGGCCACTGGCAGCCAGTGCAAGGCCTGCAATAGTGCTCTAATGGGTTCCCACCAACAAATCCTGGATTGCTCCACTCTGAATCAACTGCAGCTTCTGAGCTGCAACACAGTGCCCCTAGTCTCACAACCAGTCCAGAAGAACACATGACTGAAGGTACTGTAACTTGCTGAGAGGATAATAACAAACGACTTCTACTGCAGATCTAAAAGGACCAGGATAGATCGACTTTCTCCATCCAAGTCCTGACAAAGGCCACCTATTTAGGGCAACCAGTGCTCTCTTTTATGAAAAAGACTGATGAAACAATATGTTAAGGGATAAAACAATTATCCTAATCAAGGGAAACACAACAACAGCAGCAGAAATTAACTTCCTGCCCCATATGCCTTCAGCACCCTGCAAGAGGCTAACCAAATTGGGGGGGGGGCATTTGGATTTCAGGGATGATGCTATTCTATAGGGCAGTCACAGAGAATATTGATTAAGCTAAATCAAAATGTATTGTTTTGACAGCAAAGTTGATAAAAAGCCTGTGAAAGGAGATTTTTGGAGGAAAAAAAATATTGGCTACCTTACAACCTGCCTAATAAATGTTTTCAGTAGAACTGGGGATAACTGGCCTTTTGAAATTCCTTTCCAAGTTTGTGAGCACAGATTTTGAGAGAATAATTTCTTTTAATTTCTCTAGGGAAGAAGAAGTTGTCTAACTATGTTTCAAGGGCAAGCCTCTCCTTAATCATAATAGTAGCACAATCTTGAAACAAAAAAATATCTCATAAAATGAATCCCTTCATAATGTCTTCCCTTGCAATTTAAGGGTAAAAAGCCAGAGAAGCTGCAGACCACTAGAGAGAAGATAGGACAAGAAAAGGCAGGGCTTTCACACACAGTCCGTGATCATCTTGTACTAAACTAAGTGAAAGATCCACATTTTACCCAGGAGAATTTCCCTGAAAATTTTCTTTTCATTTTGCAAAAAAAAAAAAAAAAAGCAAAATTAAACTTTTTTATTTTCAGGAGAAAAACTGTTGGGAAGAAAAGTTGGCTTCCCCCCCACTCACCCCCCCCACTCCATCCCCCCACCCCGCCAAACAACTAATACAATGGCCACACCTGCTTTTATTGTAAACTAGTGGTTTCTAAGGCAGTGCATTATATTAAAAGAATACTTCATCAATATTATTTTTTAAGAAGAAACTGTTCCACTTACTTTGCCTTTTTTCCAGGCTTCTCAGAATATAGAATACAGTGCTAAAACTGTTCACTTGATAAAAATGTAGCTATATTCACACTGTGCTAATACTGGTAGATACCAGCTATTTCATAAAAACACTTCTGCCAGGATGATAACAATGAACAACTTTTACTGCAGGAGATTAGCTGCCTTTAAAATTCTTCTTCACATGAAGCAGATTTGAGGAAAGATTTTAGTGGCAGCCTTTGTGAAAACATTCTAAATTATTAAGGAAAATAATATTTAAATAATATTTGAACACACAGTGAATTAATACCTCAATGGACCTTCCAGAGCTGCAGTAGAGAACCTGGTGCCAAAAACACAGGTCCCTCTATGGCTTGGTTCCATCTCAGAAACTGATACCCATGGCTGAAAATTGGTGACATAACATCTTGGAACTTTGAAATAAGCAGTCCATGAAAACCTCCACAAGTTTAATATAATGGCAAAAAAACAACCTTCTACTTAGATGTCTGACATTAGAGTGGGAATTCTCACCTGGCCAAAAACACTGGCGGCACAAGAAACTGGGGCTTTTCCCCAACAGATCTCTGTAACTGAGGCATTCAATGCTCACATTGGTGCAGATGTCTACAATCTCATTTCCATTGAATAGAAACTGCAAACACACAAAAGCATGTATAGGAAAATGAAAGAAGACCAGTCCAGCAGGGAGTCTAGATAAGGCAATTCTTTGGCATTCATTATTTCTACACTCTGACTGCTTTGTGACAAAATTGCTCATTAATTAAACCTTGGAAATGTGAAAAAATACATTTGTAAAGCAATAAACAAATGAGCATATTGCCCTGTGTTACCTAAAAGTGAGATTCTAAAGAAACTAATTGGCAGATCTAAAGATCTGGAATTTAAATGCACACATTCACCCTCATTACTAAAGTAGTATTGAGTTAAGTTATGATATTTACCTAACCTGTGAAAGAAGAAGAATTGATGTTAAAACTGTAATGTAAAGGTTGAGAACAGAACACAAAAGCTACATTATATGGAAACAATGAGAGGGGTGAATATTGGCAATGAATGAAAGTTTACATAATTTTGAAAATGCCAGTGCCAAAGGAAGTCAGCTACCTACCACGTTCTCGCTTTTGCCTCTTGCTGCCATGCTCATTACAGTTCATTTCTACCATTACTTAAATTGTTTACAGATTAAACCAAGGCATTGCAAGTTTTCCAGTCCTGCTTACAAGGTACAAAAATAACTTATCTATTCTCTTAACTCTTTTTCTTATTTAAATAAACTTTCTTACAATCTAAGAACATACTGCAAAGAAAAGATGAGCATGTGGAATTTCTTCCCTACAGTGGAAGTTCAAAACTTCTCTGTTTCTTGATTTAAAACCTAAATAAAACAGGCTTTACATAGTCACAAGGCAGCTTTCCTTTAAATAATGAAACTTGGGGTTTAGCATATCCAGTTCCATCTACACAAATTTTCACAGCTTACAGTGGCTTTTTTTCAAGATCAAATATTAAATTCTTATTATTATGCTGTCCTAAAAAAAGATCTTACTAGTTTCACATAAAAGGGTAGAAAATGATTTGTTTCCCAGCCCTCCAAGTCCTGCTATGTTACTTCACTGTGTTGGTGGGAAGATGTTCCTGGAAGAATGAATAAAGTACGCCTGGGGAGAACACCAAAAGAATATATTCCCCAGGAGGCAATATGTTTGTGTGTGTGTTTATGCACTTTTTAAATGCCTTCTTTAGCTTTGCTTTGTTCTTGTATTTTTTTTCCTTTTTTTTGGAGTATATATTTTAACTTTGTGAATATAATAAAAATTTATTGAAAAAAAGGATACACTCCCAGCAGAATCACCCAATATATGAAAGTCACTCCACAATGAAAGATTAAAATAATTGACTATACACTGACAGAATAGAAAGAGTCATGATGCTTTTGAACTTTGGTGTTGTAAAAAACTCTTTGAGACTATTATGGATAGTCAAGGAAATAGATGGAGAAATCAGTCCAGAATTCACTTGAAGCACAAATGACTAGGCTCAAATTATCATATTCTAGACACATGAAATGAAGACTCAGGTCCTTGAGAAGTCCACAGTGCTGAGAAAGGAGGAAGAAAAAATGAGTAGTAGCAAAGCAGATGGACTCAGTTATGGGTATATTGTTGGAGACCTGAAGAGACATTCCGGGAACAGATCATCCTGAACAGAATGTTCAGAGCCAATACAGATTTAATAGCCCATAATAACTAATATTTAATAATAATTTACTGACAGCATACACACTGAATTTATAAAACATGCAGAACTATAGAGTATTATAAACTACAAAGCCTCAGTTCATGTAACATAAGGAACAAAAGCAACCAAACTGGATTATATATTGTGTGATTCATGGACCCAGTTAATGCATTGACAGAAGAACTGAATGATATGCAATAATGGCAAATATCTGTAGCTCAGGTGTAGGATGAGGGTGAAGGTTTGTTCTTGGAGCTTGTGGGTTGGTTTCCAAATGTTTCATTACCAGGCTAGGTAACATCTTCAGCAGCATTTAGGGGACGTCTGTGTCAGTGTTCTACTATTTATCAGGGCTTCAGTTGTAAGTGTGTCAAGTGAGGGTCTAGGGATGGGTCAGGTGTGAGTCATCAGAGAGTGATTTGTGATGGGTCCTGTGATGAGGAGGTTACTTCAGGTCAGGGTCCCCATCACAAAACCCATCATACATCTCTGATGACTCACACCTGACCCATTACAAGACCCTCACTTGACACACTCACAGCTGAAGCCCTTATAAACAGTAGAGCACTGACACAGACATCCCTTAAATCAGGGGCGTCAAACTTGCAACATGACGTGCCATGACGTATCACAACTGTTTTTCCATTGCTGGCAATAGGGTGGGCACGGTTTTGGCATGACGCATCCGGCCAACGGGCTGGCAGTTTGACAACCCTGCCCTAAATGCTGCTGAAGTTGTTACCTAGCCTGGTAATGAAATGTTCCGAAACCAAACCACAAACTCAGAGAATGAACTTTCATCCTCAACCAAATGGTATGTTCATGATTAAAGGAAATAATTGTGAATGCTGAAATGACTTTTCTTATTTAACTGATTCATTTCTGATAATAACAGTCCATTTGATAAAACTGAGCAGTGATTTATATTTAGAGGCAAAGAGGTGCTTTAGACAGCCTAGGGGCAGGTGGAATGGCCTTAAACCAAGAATATATTTTCCCCCCTCTATCATAGAGCAGCTGTGAAGGCCAGCCAGATAATCCCAGGAAAAGGCAGAATACATTAAAAGCAGCTGGTGCTGCTTTTGTGTGCCCCTGTTTTCCAACTCAGCATCTTGTTTTCAATTCTGAAATGCTACAAAGCCTTACCATGCAAGTTAAACTGTTCGGCAATGAAATCTGTCTATTTAGCCATTATATCAGTGACATATTTTACTTTTGTAGAAATGTATGGCCTCATACTCCCAAAATTAGGATGAAGCTGAGAATCAGGAGACATAAAACATGAGCTAGGAGAATGTCACAAAGATACTTCACTTAGATTTGATGGTCACTGGAGCTGCTCTGAGCAAGTTATGTAATGCTAACGGCAAGAAGTCCTGGAATCAATTATTTCATAAAACTCAGCCCAGCGTCAAATCTTCTTGCACTTTTTAAAGTGGGTAATTAAGACATTCTAAATACAGATACTCAAAAACAAAGGGAGTTTTTCACTGATGCCTCTAGCACAGTGGTTCTCAACCTTTTTAATACCGCGACCCCCAACCGGTCATAAGTCGAGGACTACTCAACCGGTCGTAAGTTGAGGACTACTCAACTGGTGCAGCACCGTTTGCAGAATGGGACTTTGGGCGGGCTCAGCAGGGCAGAGACAGCCTGGACAATTCCTATTGGCTTTTGAAAGCCAATAGAATTAGACTCTATTCAAGAGAGTCTATTCTATTGGCTTTCAAAAGCCAGTAGAATAAAAGGGAGTAGCACAGCTAAGGAAAAGGGGGGGAAAAATGGCGGACTGCGTTGTTTGGCGACCCCTGTGAAATGGTCGTTCGACCCCAAATGGGGTCCCGACCCACAGGTTGAGAACCACTGCTCTAGCAGCAAACAAAAATATGTCTGAAAGCTGAGAAAATTTAAGACATTTTCATAGATAAATAGGGGAAGGTCATCATCTTTCATACATACATTAAATTCCATATCTATTATAAATAGTAAAAGCCTGTAGACAGAAACAGGAAATATACTTGTTAGACAGCCCTTTACTACCAAGTTTTTAAGGAGGCATCTATACTTAGTTGGCAGGGGTGAGGGCTAGCAATTTTTTGTTTATTGTCTGGCATTTGTCTGAAATGAACTGTCAGACCTTGTGAAAGTGAAAAGAGAGGAACTCCAAGACTTGAGTGGCAAGGTTTGCTATTCATGTTTTCCATACCCTGCATTCTGTTTGTGGTTGGATAGTAATTACAGACTCTATAAGAAAAAGCTTATATTGTAGTGTCTGTTTGCCTAACTCAGCGGTGTCAAACTGCTGGCCCATGGGCCAGATGCGTCATGCCAAAACCGTGCACACCCCATTGCCGGCCATGGGAAAAAAGTCACAATATGTCGCGACACATCATTTTATATCACGGGTTTGATACTCATGGCCTAACTGATTGAACTAAAACACATTTTAAAATAGAGATGTAGGAATGGGGATTTTAAAACAAATGTATATGCAATGTATATATAAAAACAATGATGCATGCCATGGAACTGTGACCTAAGGAATACTACTACAAATTATATGTACTATAAACCTGACTTTTGGTATAATCTTAGACATTGAAAAGAGTAATACACTGTAGAACTAATAGAATCCCAAATATTACCAATAAACGTGGTTGAATGAATATATGATCAAGAAGACAAAAGATGGACAGGGCATGAAAAGAGATCATCCAATTTGTTTATGGAATATATATTCATATGTATTCTTCCTCATCCAGAAAATTGCCCACTCGGCTACCATATCTGATGCACAGTATGAAGTTGAGACATGGAAATAAAATAGAGCTGCAGAAATGACTAGGAATATAGCTTTCTATCTCACATTTCCACTGAGACACTATTAATTATGTTAAAGATTCAGAGATAAAGAATTATTGGGTATCTAGACACCTCCAGATGCAGAGAATGAGCTCCATATCCATTTCCAGGGTTTATAAGTGCTGCATCCATCCATCCATCCAAATTTCAGATTTGTTTAGAGAGCTGGTTTTAATAATTTTAAAAATCTATTGCTTACTTTCAGTCCCATAAATTTGGCATAATATACTGCATTTTTACCATGAATGTCAACCTTCCTGTAAAAGTAAAATTCACCTGTAACCAACTAATTTTGAATTGGAAAAAACTGTCTGCAATATTAGAGCATCCAAAGCAAAAATCTTATAAAGTGGCCATTATTATTACTTTTTTAAAAAATCTTATAAATTGCAGCTTTCCATTCTAACATTTGTTTCTGGTTTCAGATGAGTAGAAATCTAATTTCCTTCCCCTCAAGAGCAAATGTCAGCACAAGTGGGATCTGAAATTTGTTGCTTGACACCTGCAGTTATGAACTAAATTGAGGGTAATATTTCAAAGGATTCTTGGGAGGTGCACACTTACATTTAGTTAAGAGACTAGAGTGTAGATGTTTGTGCCTCCTGCATCATGCTTCTAAAATTATCCCAAATGATTGACTGACATAAGGTGAGGGAAAAAGAAATGTTAGTCTTGACATGATTGGAAATATGCAAAAGGAACTCCAAAACTTGACGCACTGTTATGGTTCTCTTTTCCAACAGCACAGTTTCATAGGTTTTCTCCCACCAAGACCCCAAAAGTGGTCATTTGACGAGATTGCCTCAGTTTCCTTCAGTAAAAACTTTTAAATTCTCCACGAACTAATGTGTAAAGTTGAAGTTTACATTTTTGTGTTGTTCTTATTAGGCAGGGAGCCCATAATCTGGAACTTCTTAGCATGAAGCTCTGAAAGACTTATGTGTGGCCCCAAAGCCTCTCCAAAACTTACCTCCAAACTATAATGTTTAATTTGAAAGAACGGGAAAATATTAAATATATCAGGAATATTCAGATAAATTGTATTTAGCTGAAAATAAAAAAAATATTTTAATTCATTCAAAGTAATTCTCTATCTTAGCCCATTTATTATGTGTGGATAATCTACAGTTAGATTCATGGTCTAAGACTGATGGAAATTTAATAATTCAAGTCCTAACCAAGGACCATAACTTATTAAGATAAGAGTCTAAGAATACAGGGAGTTCCAAGTAAGAAGTGTTTTTGTAAAATTAGGGTATTTGGGTCTGATAAATTCAGTATTTCCTAATTATTACAATAATTATTATTGCTGCTATTACACTATGGCCTGGAATATCACTTAAATAATAAATATGATTCCATGCCTTCTAGAAAAATATGTACCTCTGGTGCATTAGGTTATTACCCATTCCCCTTTCCATATGCATTTCCCCACACTATAAACCATGAATAGCACAAGCAGTAATTATAGCAATGGGTTAAAAGAATAAAGGGAGTCAAGGGCAACTACTAGCCTACAAATGCGGCACTATTCACAGGAGAGGAAACCATCACTCTTGTTATATCAAAAGTGGTTTTTATTTTGAAAAGGCAACTGGACTGATTTTGAGGAAGAACAAGACATTTAAAAGCTTCCTATCCTGGAAGCTTCATCAGTTGTATTCGATACAAAGCAAAAGGTCCTATTTTTCCTTAAAATCAGTCCAGTTGCCTTTTCAAAATAAAAACCACTTTTGATACAACTATGATCTGGATAACTGAGAATCTTCACAGATATATCACTCTGGCTATTTTTTAAATTACGTAATTATCCATACATTGCCTTTGAGAGCCAGTTTAATGTAGTGGTCAAGGCATCAAGCTAGAAGCTGGGAGACTGTGATTTCTAGTTCTGCCTTAGGCACAAAGCCAGTTGGGTGATCTTGAGGTTGTCACTTTCTCTCAGCTCAAGGAAGGAGGAAAGGGCAAATCATTTCTGAAAAACCCTGCTAAGAAAACTGCAGGGACTTTTTCCAGGCAGTCTCCAAAAATTGGAGATGATTAATAATAATAATAATAGTAAAGTTGGAAGGGACCTTGGAAGTCATCTAGTCCAACTCCCTGCTCAGGCAGGAAACCCTATACCATTTCGGACAAATGGCTGTCCAGTCTCTTCTTAAAAACCTCCAGTGTCGGAGCATTCACCGCTTCTGGAGGCAGGTTGTTCCACTGATTAATTGTTCTAACTGTCAGGAAGTTTCTCCTTAGTTCTAGGTTGCTTCTCTCCTTGCTTAGTTTCCACCCATTGCTTCTTGTCCTGTCTTCAGGTGCCTTGACACCCTCTTCTTTGTGGCAGCCCCTGAGATATTGGAACACTGCTATCATGTCCCCCCTCGTCCTTCTCTTCATTAAACTAGACATACCCAATTCCAGCAGCCTTTCCTTATATGTTTTAGCCTCCAGTCCCCTAATCATCTTTGTTGCTCTTCTCTGTACTCTTTCTAGAGTCTCAGCATCTTTTTTACATCGTGGTGACCAAAACTGGATGCAGTATTCCAAGTGTGACCTTACCAAGGCATTGTAAAGTGGTATTAATACTTCACGTGATCTTGATTCTATCCCTCTATTAAAGCAGCCTAGCATTGTGTTGGTCTTTTTGGCAGCTGCAGCACACTGCTGGCTCATATTTAGGTGATTGTCCACTAGGATTCCGAGGTCCCTCTCATAGTTACTACTATTGAGCAAGGTACCTCCTATACTATACCTGTGCATTTGATTTTTCTTGCCTAAATGTAGAACCTTGCTTTTTTCACCATTGAATTTCATTTTGTTAGATAGTGCCCAGTGTTCAAGTCTGTCCAGATCCTTCTGTATCTTAAGCCTGTCTTCTGGAGTGTTGGCTATTTCTGCCAGCTTGGTGTCGTCTGCAAATTTGATGAGTTCCCCATCTATCCCCTCGTCCAAATCGTTGATATAGATATTGAACAGCACTGGGCCCAGAACAGAGCCCTGGGGCACCCCACTACACACTTCCCTCCATGTAGATGTGGTTCCATTGAGGACCACACGCTGAGTACGGCCGGTCAGCCAGCTCCGGATCCATCTGGTGGTGGTGCTTTCTACCCCACATTTTTCTATTTTGTCAAGTAATAGGTTGTGATCTACTTTATCAAAGGCCTTACTGAAGTCCAAGTAAATTATGTCCACAGCATTTCTCTGATCCACTAATTTTGTCACTTGGTCAAAGAATGCAATTACATTTGTCTGGCATGATCTATTTTTGACAAATCCATGTTGGCTTTTAGTAATGACTTTGTTTGCCTCTAGATGTTCGTTGATTTGTTGTTTGATTATCTTTTCCAGGATCTTCCCAGGTATTGAGATCAGGCTGATAGGTCTGTAATTTCCTGGGTCCATTTTTTTCCCTTTTTTGTAGATGGGAACTACATCAGCTTTTTTCCAGTCCTCTGGTAGTTCCCCTATGCTCCAGGATCTTTGAAAAATTTAGTTCAGTGGTTCTGAGATCACATCTGCCAGTTCCTTGAGAACCTTGGGGTGTAATCCATCTGGTCCTGGTGATTTGAACTCATCTAGGCTGGACAGGTGCTCACTTACCATTTTCCTGCCTACCTTAACTTGCGTTTCTATTATGTTTTTTATGGCATTATTTTCAATAGGTTGATCTGTTTTTTCCCTTTGTGTAACGACAGATGCGAAAAACGAGTTAAATAGTTCTGCTTTCTCCCTGTTGCTTGTCACTTTCTTGCCACTTTCACCCACTAATGGACCAATCATTTCCTTCACTTTTTTCTTGTTTTTTACATGTTGAAAGAAGCTTTTTTTGTTATTTTTGACTTTGGTCGCAAGCCTTAGTTCATTTTGAGCCTTGGCTTTCTTCACTTCATCTTTGCAGGCTCGGGCTATTTGCTGATATTCTGACTTAGTTATGTTCCCCTCTTTCCACTTTCTATACTTGTCCTTTTTATATTTCAATTTGTCAGAGAGTTCTTTATGCAGCCATGCTGGTTTCTTTTGAGAGCTGTTATTTTTCCTCTTTGTTGGTATTGTGCTAGACTGTGCTTTTATTATCTCATTTTTCAAAATTTCCCAAGCTTCTTGAGTTGTTTTCCCCTTGAGGATTATCATCCATGGAATCCTTCCCAAGCCCTCTCTAAGTTTATTGAAATTAGCTCTCTTGAAGTCCAAGACTCTAGTTTGACTGTGTTCTATTGCTTGTGCTTCCATAATGTTGAATTCCAATACTGCATGATCACTTCCTCCCAGGGTTCCTATGGCTTCAACACCTTCTATCATTTCATCTCTGTTAGTGAGAATTAGATCCAAAATGGCTAATCCCCTAGTTCTCTTCTCTACTTTTTGGGAGACAAAGTTGTCTGCTAGGTTTGTCAGGAACTTATTTGATCTTCCACTTGGTGCAGAGTTTGTCTCCCAGTTGATGTCAGGGGGAAAATGCTTTTAAAGATAAAATCATTTCAAGATGGCTTACTAACAAGCATTACACTCAGAAAGCCCTTTTCACATTTACAGAGCTCAAAAGACAGCAAACTAGGGAACTTGGAGGAGTTCAAAGGGGGAAATTCCTGCGCTGGGAGCCATGGCTGAAAAGACAGAGTCTGCCAATCTCATTTTTACTATTGTGGGCCAAAAAGCTCTAGGTTTATTTAGTCTGCACTTTCTATGAGAAACTTTCAAAACAGGAATATACAAAAGATACGGAGGCACGCCATTTGGGGTGGGTTCTTGCAGTTATGTTGAATTCTACCTCATTATTTGTAGTGCAGCAATTACACGGCCCTTCTCTAAAGGCAGCTAATTTGTCACTAGGAGCAGCTTCCAAGAGACTTATTTTACCTCACAAAAATCCTTGCAAGCCAGATTAGGCTAGAAGAGCTGGGTCATTAGTTTTAAATGGGCTCCTCTTCTGTGAAGAAGACTGCCGACTTTTGAAATGAGCGCTGCTGCATCAAGTTGTTCAAGTAGCAATCATGTTCTCCTCCCTGCTTTGGATTTACTGTCTCTGGAGAATGAGTGATCTGCTCTCCCACATGGACTAATTGGGCTACTCTAATGAACTCTGTGTGGATTTGCAAAGGGAAGATGAGTCTAGCTGCAGCCCGCCTGAATCCTAGGAAAAAAAAAACCACCCCTGGGGCAGCCCTAATCATTGGCCAGATTTAGAGTCAGTCCCTTTATGAGTGTAGTCACTCAAAATAGATTGGTTTCTGCCTGAGAGTCAAAAGCAAGGGCTGGAAATTTTGCCAGGAATACTGGCCTTGAGGGAAATTCAATAGATACCTGTTACTTCTTCAGCAGCATCTGCCACAAGCTGTGATAAGGACAAAAGGATGACATGGGGTGCAATGATGTCCTCCTACATATGTTGGCATGTACTCCCCACTGCCCCCCCACCTGTCCAATGACTAGAAATGTCCTGAATTGTTTTTAATTTCCTTTCCTAAATCTGCAGAAAGTCTCGGCATCAGAGGATGGCAGCTGGGATGGAAGTTCCTGACTGACTTCTGTGCCTGGTGATTATGAGAGCCTTTTCACTTGTCTGTTCTTTAATGCCCCATTCTCGTAGAAGAAAGCTGAGCAATTGGAGCATTTGTGCTGCACCCATCAGCATGGCTCTGAGTCGTTCAACCCCAGGAAGCTTCACTTCTGGGCACATCAAATGCTATTCAAGAGGATGTTGTTGCCTTCTGAAAGACTCCTTGGAATCAAACGGCTGCCATTACTCCTAAGGATAATTTTCCTATCTCACCAAGAATCCATAAGTGTGGCATGAGGTAAAGTAACAGCATTTTAAAAGATGGCTTATATAAAAGGAAACTGCTTTCTCCGTCAAACTACTACAGAAATAGTAGTACATTATTATTTTTGAGTCAATTAATTCAGATTTCCTCAAAGTTGAAGCCTTTCCTTCTTTCCCTATCCTCATTAGCTGTGACAAACACAGGTTACTGAACTCATTATTCTTTCAGCAGCTCATTAGGACTAGAACTCGTTAGTGTTACAAAATGTTAAGTTCATGAATCAAGAATGCTTTTAATAAAGCTACGTTTTTAAAATAACTTCAATATATCAAATTTTCAGGGCTGCACTAATAAAGGTTGAAATAACTGAAAACACAGTTATCTTCTGCCAATAGATAGAAATTATATCTATATCTATATATCTATATGTGTATGTATATGGACGTGTGTGTATGTAAGCACACATACACATTTTATTGACTCAAAAATAGTAATATTGTTTCTGTAGTGCATATATACATACACACATATACAAACACACACATTTTGAGAGAGACAGAGAGAGAGAGAGAGAGAGAGAAAGAGAGAGAGAGAAAGAGAAAGAGACAGAGACAAATAGGTTGAATTTGGCATGATCTTCATGTGCTTATTTCCCTCTGCACGTAATTTGCAATTCAGCTAATATTTACTGTGGCAGCTTTATTTTAGCACTGAAAATTTTACAATTGCTACAATTGCTTTTCTAAAGGCCAAATGAATTTGGATAAACCAGCAATAATAACTATCTTAATATTGGACTGCTAATAATACACTGACATTATTTTGCTTTGAAGGATCTTTATCTCAGAAGCTCAACAGGATATAGATAATAAAGTGGTTTTCATACAAAAAAACTAAAAAATGAAAATGAAAACTACTAGAAAAAGCATTTTCAGAGAGGCTTATAGGAAAGGAGCTCTCAAAGTCTGTTGGGCACTGAAGCCTAGCTGCAGAAGAGCATCATGTTTGATATTAGTACACTTTGCATCAAAACTAGTATCAAGGCAGTCCCAGTTTAAAGGCTAGCTTTAAACAAAATTATTCCATGTGTACAGCAAAATGCCACACTGTGCTGATGGAATAAAAGATTCACGACTAAACTAAACTAAACTAAACTGATCTACTGAATCTTTCAATTTTGAAAGACTATTTTGTCCTAGTGGGAGATTATGCAAGCCAGCCTTTAAGTTCACAAAGTAGATTTATGAGGAGCATAAACATCTTTATTTAAATAAAATCCTATTTTCTAAAGGTTGCAAAGATTTAAGAATATGGATAGGGAGATTTGCAACACAGGTGGAGGAGTATAAAACTTCTAATTTTTACAGGCGCCCATGCAGGAGAAAGAAAATCACTGTCCATAAATTCAACATAGCACACGGTATTGGAGGTGGAGAATATTGATTAGGACCAGTTTCCTTCATCTTTGGAAAGCATCACTTTTTTTCCTAAAAAGCACAGGTGTATTATTCACCAAACTAAAATATTTTTTTAAATGTTAAAAGAGAGCTGAATAATCCTTCTGAGATATCATTTATACAATATTGTCGCTTCTTTATATTTAATAATGCTACTATCACTGTGTTGCAGATGTCCTGAAAAAGCAAAACAAAAAACAAAAAACCAACCACAAAGACTATGTGTATAGCCAACAATAGGCGGACAATTGTGTTTTTGCACATACAAAAAAATAGATCAGGGGGTCCAGAGGAAGGAACTTGGTCAGACTCAACTAAAGAATGACAACCACAAGGAAACAAAAACAAAGTTCTAGTTCTTATGTAATGGAACAAATTCTACCTATTTCAGTAGGTATTACCTTGTATGATCATCAGTTCAGGGAGAAGCACACTCATAGGAATACTCATCCCATAATCTAAAAAGGTTTTAAAAAGAGAAACCTATTGGATGCCTGTAGGCTCCACACATAATTTTAGAAGCCCATTCAATCAAGGCAAAATCTGCACCTTACACATTTATAACAGCCTTCCTTCTAATTTGTACTGTTTGATACCGCAACACAGAAAAATACCATTGTCTCATAGTGATTGCTTTAAGAGACAACCATGGTACTCAGAAATTGGAAAATGAGTTTGTAAAAGAATCTCCATTAATTTAAGATGGCATGACATTAATAGTTGTGTCATCTTTGCTCTTCTATGGTTGTCTTCTCTATGTGCTCAGAACAATGTGTGAAACAGACTGGAGCCTTGGAAACCAGCTTTGCCCCAATATTCTTATCCCTGTAGCAATAAGATTCATGTCTCAATGTCATCAGCACAAGGATAAAAAGGAAAGCTCTTCAGCCGGCACTGTCAGGATTCCTAATTACTAATAAGCATGAGAATAAGCATGAGAATATTTTTTCTCATTCAGCTCCAAAATATTTGAGAGTAAGTTAAAGTAGGCAATCCTTTGTCAGCAGTTTTCTCTATTTGTCATTGCCAATGAGGATCTGATTACAGAGGATCCGACAATATAGACTTTATGCAAAAGAATGAATGGTCATGACATCCAGACTCAGAACAAGGACAACATGGTAGCAGAGCATTTTAACCTCCCGGGCATTTCATACTGATTTCGAAGTAGTTATTCTGGAGGAAATAAACTTCATCACCACAGTTAAGAGACTAACTCACATACATCAAAATATTTCAGCCTATCTCAGAAGATCTTAACAAATATAATGAGATGGGTTTTAACGAATTACATTCTTAATTGATAAATACTTGTCAGATGTCTCACATGTAATCTGGGTTTACATCAATACACTTTCCCCCATCTCACAATTTAAATTGTGAATCTCCCTTTTTTTACAACCCTGTATTTCCTATTCGGGGTAGAGATGGAGTGACTGGATGGAGCTGAGCATTTACTAGCCAGATGCCCTTCCTGACACCTATGTGGAGTTCTCAAGATTGAAGAAATTGATCCAAAGATACATATTGGTGTGTGGCAAAAGTATGTGAACCTTTGATTTCAGTAATTGGTATAATTGCAATTAAACTAAACTTTTAAGTACAACTACATAATATGTGAGATATGCCTGGATCCAAAGATCTAATTTAAACAAAAGCAAAACTCAGGCATGTAAGTTGGAATTTCAAGCTTTTTTTTTTTTTAAAAAAAAAATTCCTTAAATCACATAACCATCTTTGCAATGACACTTCAATTTTACAAGTAAGCAGTAGTGGAATGAGGACTGTTTTTGAGGAAATTCAAGTACACAGAATATGTTCAAAGTTGTTTGGACTGCAGCAATTATATTCCATGTTAAAATGTAATTCCCATTTTCAAATCAGCATGTTTTACAAGGTACATTTTTAATGGTTTGTTAATATTGACTAACTCCCTTAATCATGCTGTTACTAATAAAACATAGGAACAGACGTTTGAAAATTTAGCAGATTTATGAGGTAATTGTGACTACATCTGAAAGAGATGTTATTGCCTCAGAGCTATAAACTGTTAGTAATGCAATGTATTCTGATTCAGCAGGTTGCTCGCAGGTGTAAAAATTAATGCAAAGAGGGGGAAATGGTTTAATCAATTTCTGTAGAAACAGTAAAAGAGCTTTGCATAATTAACTTTCAGATATATATAAATATCTATCTTCAATTTATGATTAAATGTGGTGCCCACAGTTTGTGTGGCACTTTTTAAACAAACATGATCTTCCAGAAGTCTCCTGTATCTAATGTAAAAGATTTTTTAAATAAAAAATACTTGGAAAAATACACTTGCACATTTCTGAGTTGTTATGAAAACCTGAGTTGAACCAAGGAACCCAGCTTCACAGAAGAGACTAGTCTTTCTACTAAAGAGCTTCAGCATGAAGGGTACATCTGTATTTCAACAGAAATAACTATGGACAAAAGTAACATCTTTTGTTCTATAATACATGAGGTGATGGCTTGTTTCTATTCAACTGTATGCCAAGTGTAGGAAGTATCTTATGATACATATACATTTCTGACTTTTGCATTTGTGTGATCCTATGCAAAGCAGAGGCATGAGAAATATCCTTAGGAAAGTTATTTTCTTTTGGACTCTACTGTTACTGGAGGCACATTTGGAGACAATAACAAAGGATCTTCCTTCCTTCCTTCCTTCCTTCCTTCCTTCCTTCCTTCCTTCCTTCCTTCCTTCCTTCCTTCCTTCCTATCTACCTACCTACCTACCTACCTACCTACCTACCTACATCAAAATGCTTTAGGCTATCTCAGAAAGTCTTAACAAATACAATGAGATGGGGTTTTAACACATTACACTTGTTAATTGATAAATATTTGTCAGTTGTCTCACATGTAACCTGGGTTTGCATAACCACTCTTTCCACCATCTTCCAATTTAAACCCTACATCAGTTTAGACCTATACATATACCTTCCCCCAAGAATTAATAGTCAAGACATGAATACATTTAGAACAATTTGTACATACCAAAAGGAACTATATAAACATTGCTGTTGTCACCACACTATCTTTTTTCCTTAGCATACATTGAAAATGCCCCTTCGACAGTACATTACTATATTATATGTAGCTCAAGTATTATCATGTTTAATATGGTAACCCTTCACAAAACTGAAATGCAAACAGAGATCCTCTCAACCCCACCCTACCCCTAAAGTGGTGAGAAGTTTTAAATGACCTGAAAAATAGCCTAGCAGTATGATTTTCCCTACATTGGGGGAAAGGCAGCCTGGCTGGCTGAAGCTAAGAGATATTGACTAGCCCGCAGCTATTCAGCAGTACTTTGGACAAAGATACTCATTTTGCCATTTACACTGTAGCTGCATACAGTTTCAGCCAGCATATTATATATGGCTTAAGGTCACTGAAGACTAATACAGTACAGTTAATGTAAAACAGTGTTTTAATTACACATACTGTGTTATTTATTTAGCTCTTTCAACAGCTCATTAACGTGATAAATGCTTTACGTCATTAAATCAGCTTTGTTAGCGGAACAAAACACAGCATGTGGAGGAAGTTGGCACCTTCTTCTAATATACAGCCTTACATTGATTTTTCCTTTTCTTTAAATTATGGGAACTGGTACTTTTTTTTTTTTTTTAAAAACTTCTCCCTCTCTCCCTGGAAAATAACATTGTTTTGGTCTTTCATATTGCACCTGTACAGTGTACACAAAACATGTTTCTGTGTTGATGTGTGTCATATAAAATTTGCATTGTTTATATTAACTGGATATATTTGCATCTTATTTAAAACCAGTCTGGTTAGATTGAAAGAGTATTCTTACATGTATATAGTGCATTGTTATCAAAAGGGAAAATGAAAAAGTAATTTCCAGACAAAAGGGCCTGAGGCAATACTAATGGCTATAAAATGAGAAAAATAAATACAACAAGATATAAACTTGCATAACACCCTGATGAAAAAGCATTAATATATTCCAAGCTGAACCTGCACTAGAAAGCAAACCCCTTGAAAGTTTGTAAGACTTAAAACAAAATACATTTTTAATATTCTGTATTCATCACAGCAAGTTATTTGCTGAGCTTCATCTCAGATCTGAAAGAAATAAAGCACTGCTAACAGTTTTGGTACAGTAGCATGTCATCTTAACATACCCAGGAGTCAACTCAAGTGTTTTTACTATGTAAGCAAGTACAGAACTGCAGCTTAAAAGAGAAGCTGACATTTTTCATTTGCATACATTTGTCTCAGGGTTTCTTAGGAAACATGTGTGATTATCATGCGGTACAATAGTTTAAAGCCAGAAACTTGACTATTTTGTGCTCTCCCCTCCCACTGCAGTCTCTGATATCATCAGAATGGGAGGTGTTTTAGTCAGTGATGGGATTCAGATATGTGAACAACCGGTTTTCTGTGTGGATGCCGCTTCCAGAAGTCCATTCTGGGCCTGGGCAACAAAAAATTAGCTACCGGTTCTGCCGAAGTGGTGCAAACCAGCTGAATCCCACCGCTGGTTTTAGTTCAAGAAGATTGCAGACAGCTCCCAAAGAAGCCATCCTGTTTCAGAGCATATGGCAAAATACCTTTGTCATGAATTCAGTTAACTATTGAATTTTGTTCCTTTATTTTTAAGTCTCTGTTTTCAGCTTTCTACTTGTATTATGAAAATAATAATTTTGGTATACATATGGGCTCATGTGAAATTATTAAAACATTTTGGGAAGGCACAAACAAGTGTTACATAAATAATAAAGTAATATGCATTAAGAGTCTAAGTTGCAGAAAAAGAAGGGTCTTGCAGAGTTCTGAAAATTGTATGTTCTTTTTGCAAATGTGACACATTCACTAGATTATCTTTGACAGATAATTAGCTGGCTTCTACTTGAAGACTTCCAAATGAAGAACTCGCCACTTTGTGCGGTAGCCTTTCTACTGACTAATAGGTCATAAAATCAAGAAGTGCTTCCTGATGTCAAATTTGAACATATTCCTTTGTAGATTTAACCATTTGTTCTGGTCGTACCCTCTGAGGCAACACAGAATAATTCCAGTCACTTTTCCATGTGATAACCCTTCCAATATTTTAAGTCTATGGTTTTCCCATTTAGTAATACTTCCTATAGGCCAGCGGTTCTCAACCTGTGGGTCGCGACCCCATTTGGGGTTGAACGACCATTTTACGGGGGTCGCCAAACAAAGCGATCCACCATTTTTTTCTCAGCTGGCGGCACCACGCAAGCGCACCGCGCATGGGGCGGCACCACGCAGGGGCGGCACGTTTTTATGACCGGGGTCGCCGTATAAAAAGGTTGAGAACCACTGCTATAGGCTAAACATACCAAGATCCCTTAAGTGGTCCTCATCTTCTTGATAGCCTTCCTCTCAATCATTCCAATTTGTTCACTATCCTACTTAATGCCCTTAACCTGATATACAAGTGGTATTTGAACAGGGCAGTGTACAGAGGAATAATGACTTTTCTTGATCTGAACTCTATGAGACTCTTAATACAACCCAGGAGAACATTTGCTATATCAGTAGTGTCAGCATCACTCATGTTTAACTTATGGTGGCAAAGTCACAGAGATCTTTTTCACATATACTACTTACCGTGAAACAAAGATTTTCTCCATCCTATACTAGTGCCTTTCATTTTTTTTTCCTTTGTATCAAATTCTGCACTATTCATTTTAACCCACTGCTCAAGCTTGTCTAATCTTTTAAAAATCTCTTTCATCTAAAGTATTAGCTATCCTTCCCATCTTAATGTCATTTACAAATTTGACAAGTGTCCCCTCAACTCCCTTATCCAAATCAACTCAGCAGGACTCAGGAAAGTTTTAGCCTGACAAACCAGCCTATAATAAACCCCATTTGAGATATCATTTTCTTTCTTTCTCCTTTTATTTTTACGGGAAGCCCTTTCAACAGGATTTTAATGCTCTAATTTTTGAATTTCTATCCATGTATGTATGTGTGTGTTTGTGTATTAATCAAACTTATATAGTCACCCATCTCATCAAAGATGACTCTGAACATTACATAAGAAATGAATGAAACCATGTATAAAAAACAACAAATATGAAAAATATAAAAATCACTTTAAAAGTAAATATTATAAAAAACAGATATAAATCATAGGCAAAGAGAAAATAAGAATAACCAGCCCAGCAATGGAGCCAACCTAAGGAAGTCTCTAGTTTCTCGGGAGTTCCATACCTGATAATATAACCAGGTCTTGAGGGTGCTCAGGTTTTTGCACAGTTGGGATTTGTTTCTACCATGGTTGATAATATCAAAAGCCACTGAGGGGAGACTTCTGGTGGTTAGCGTCGATGATGGCGGCTACATTGTAGCCGTCCTCCTGGGACAGCGTGAGAACCGCGGAATACAGCAGTCACCAGCTGTCCCGCGGCTCGAAATCTCCCTCCCGGGCGAAGGGAGGGGGGAGAGAACCACCCGAATAGAGGTAGAGCATCTCAAACCCCCCAGGGATTTTTTTTGGGGGGGTAGAAAGAGAGCTCCCTCGCAGTTCGGGTTGCCTCCGCCTCCCAGCTGTCTTTGTTTCCTCTGGGAACAAAGTGAAACGCCGCTACCATCTCTGCGCTTAAAGGGACCAGGTGAGTGATTTTTTTTTTAAAAAAAGCGGACAGAGCTGGATAAAGGATTGGATTTATTGAGTTTTATTTGCTTTTTAGTTTAGGTTGATCTTTTTCTTTTTGTTTTTTTTGTTTGTGTGGAGAGTGAAAGTAAAATGGCGATTTGAAAGTTTTTTTCGGGGAAAAAGAAAGTGAGTCAAACGGAATGTTATGGACTATATAGCTTTTTCTTTTTAAACTTTTTCCTCTTTTTCTGAAAGTGGTTTTGTGTTTTTGAAATATCTTTTAAACTCTCCTTTGTTTTTTTTTAATTCTTTGAGCATTTTTTTTATAAAGTGGAAATAAGAAAAAAAAATTTTTTAAAAAAAAATGGCTTCAAAAAGGCAAGCAGCTTCTACAGTTCCTAAGGTGGCTTCTTCTCCTGTGATTTTACTGGTACAACAACCTAAAGCTACACCACCATCTTCTCCTCCTCTGCCAGTAATATCTGTACAAGATATGAAAGATATAATGGAAAATGCAGTAACTCAAATCAGAGGGGAAATGAAGGAGCTTCTAGATCAGAATAAAACTGAAATTAGAGGGGAAGTGAAGAATCTGTTGGAGCAGAATAACACTATTTTGAGGCAAGATATAGTTATGGCTCTATCAGGACTTGCTTCTGTGGTTGAGAAGCTTGACTCTAGAGTTGAAGAGGTTGCAGACAAGGTTGACATCTTGGAAGATAGGTTTGAAGGCATGGAAAAAAAGATGGAAATTTCACAGGATGACATTGTTATGTCTCAGTACAGAGAAATGGAATATGCCTTAAGAATTAGGGGCCTGAAAGAAGATATGCAGCAAGATCTGAGAGAGATTGTGGTAAATGACTTTGCTGTTATTTTGAATAGGGAGAAAGAGGAAATATGCAGAGAGGTTGAAAAATTATTTAGAGTTAATTCCTGGATTGCAAAACAGAGAAATTTACCAAGAGATGTGGTGGTTTATTTTGGAAAGAGATCTCTGCGCAATGAAATCATACAAGCCTTTTATAATAAGAGATTCCAGATTGCTGCTCAAGATGTTATCATTTTAAAGGAGATCCCATCTAAAATTCTAAAAAAGAGAAAAGATTTTGCTTTCTTATCTAATGAACTTAAAAAAAGAATGATGCCATTCAGATGGGAGATTCCGATGGGTATTGTTCTGAGCCATGCGGGGACGCGTTATAGACTTAATACAGTCACTAAAGCAAAGGAGTTTTACAGTTCGGTCCTGGGAGCAGGCTCACCATCATCTATGATGCAGAAAGTTCTGGATGGTAAAGAGGTTGAACAGCAGTCTGAAGGACCAGGTGTGATGGCAGTTGGAGAGTTACAGTTGGAGTGGTCCCGACAAGCAGAGATTAAAGAGCAAAGAATGATCCTTGCAGCACATAGACTCAAGGAAAAGGAACAACAGAGGAAAGAGGCTAAAGAATCTCTTCAAGAAAGTGCTTTGTTGCCGGTGGGAGGAGCAAGACCTAAGAGTTCTGCGGCACATTCTTCAATGGCAGATCTTCAAGCAGTCTTCTCCAGGCTTCTGGTTAAGGGAGATGGTAAAGCTCCTGACTTGGAATGTTAACGGCCTTAATTCTCCCCAGAAGAGAAAGAAAATCTTTCATTATTTAAAGCAACATAATAATGATATTATTTGTTTGCAGGAAACACATATTATAGCTAAAGATCAAAAATATTTAGTCAATGCTCGTTTGGGATCTCATTTTGTATCTTCTGCTCCTGGGAAAAAAGGGGGCGTAGTTATTTATGTCAAGCAAAACTTATCAGCCTGTTTGGTAGAATCTGATCTTCAAGGGAGATATGTTATGATTGAAGTTGGTTTATATGGTAAGAAAATACTTATAGTGGGATTGTACGCACCAAACCAACAACAGGAACAATTTTATAGATTGTTACATCAGAAATTAACTTTGTTGGACTATAGATCTGTGATATTAATGGGTGATTGGAATGGTGTGTTAGATACACAAAGAGACAAAAAAGGATCTTCTTTTAAACAGGCTAAATTACCTAAAGCTTTTTTTGATTTGAAAGAAGACTGGGAACTACGAGACTACTGGCGTGAACACAATCAAGAGGAGAGAGATTTTACTTTCTTTTCAGATAGACATCAATCCTTTTCAAGAATTGACTTTTTTTTTTATCACAACTGATTTATATTTTAGGGTAAAGAATGTTAAAATTTTTCCTAGGACATTAGCCTAAATGTTGGAGATGTGGTTGTTTGGATGCTACTTACTATCATATTTGGTGGTCGTGTAAAAATATAAAAGCCTTTTGGATTAAGATATGGTGGAATATTCAAAGAATTTTCAGAAGGAGGGTAAAATTTACCCCACAATTGTTTTTATTAGGTATTGTTACCGACTGTGATATTAAAGAGACTACATTGATGTTAAATTTAATTACAGCTGCAAGGCTGCTAGTAGGGCAATGTTGGAAGAAGGAATCTCTGCCTACTTTGCAAGAGTGGTTTTTTAAAGTTTCTTATTTGGCGGAAATGGCAAAGATTTCGGCTTTCTTAAAGGATCAATCGCAGGAGAAGTATTTTGCGGTATGGAAAAAATGGATAGATTTTATACAATATAAGTTGGATGTTAAAAAATATTATTTAGCTTTTCAATAACTTATATTCAAAATTTAAAATATTTTTTAGATTTTATTCCTTTTTTATTTTTATTTTTATTATATTTTCTTTTATCTTTTTCTTTTTTCTTTTTCTTTATTCTTTTTTCTTTCAAGTATTATTTTTTTGGTAGTTATGTTTTCTTATACATATATTATTGTTAATTATAATTTGTTTAATTAATGTATTTAGTATTTAGATTTATTTATGGTTTATATTTTCTTTTAGATTATTTGAAGAAATTTTAATTAAGCCTATGTTCAGCTCTGGGAAGGTCGGGGGAGGGAATGGGAGGGTTGGGGAGGTTTGGGGATGGGTTGTTTTGTTTTTGTAAAATTTTAAAAACTTAATAAATATTTACAATAAAAAAGCCACTGAGAAGTAGTTCCCCCACCCCACTCCTCACCAGAGATTATCCAAAAGCATAACCAATGTTACTTTTATCCTATACTCGTATCTAAATTCTAACTGAAAATAATTCAGATAATCCACTTCCTCCAGGACTCTCTAAGCTTTCCACAAGATAAGGTAAGGTAAGATGATGATAAGATAAGGTAAAGATGAGATAACCTTTATTGTCACTTTTTACTGTGAGCACATTGGCACACATTAAAAATGTAATTCTGTTGCCTGCTCTCAAAAGAAAGTATATATCTACCCATACCCATATATAACATATATACATATATGTATACATTTATATACCACGAAGATAGCATGAAGCTTCCTCCCAGAAGGTAACAAAGAAAACCGGTCATGGAGAGAATATGTAGTGTCTCAGACAAAACTGTGGACCCTGCTCAGCATTGCTTATATGAAGGAAGTGAACTACCAACTATACACAACCACATTCCTCAAGAAAAGCAGATAACATAGTGGACAAAAAATTGTTCAGCATGACTTCCTGGGGAAGGTGTGAACCAAGGCCTCTTTAAAAAGTAAAAGGGACCCCCTCCCTCAAAAACACAATTAATCACTGCCAAGAGGTACATTACCAGGTGGCCAAGCTCACAGTCTTGAAGACCCTGTCCATTGCCTTAGGACCAACAGATTCAGAGGGTTCTTAGATAACTAGGCAAGTCTCCTCCCCCAGGCTGTGGAATTCTGGGAGTTGAAGTCCACATGCCTTAAAATTGTCAAGGTTGAGAAACACTGATCTAATCCAAGGCTTCAGCCGCCTCCTTATTCTACATGGCAATCAAGGCAGCAGAACAACAGGTATAATCACCAGCTCCCTCTGAAACAACTCTGGGTGCATCAGTTGCTGGGGGCAGACCAATCTAATAGGTCCATCTGCCTGGCAGTGAATGGTGCTGATAGAAAATCCCATAAAAAGCAGGTCACAATCCAACCATGAGTAAGGCGATCGGAAGCTCCCCCAATTTTAGATTACATTGCCACTGTTTTGATAGGAAAACCAAATCCAGACTGTGACTACTGTCCTGAGACTGGCTCTAGATGACTTGGGATAGGCCCATGGCTGCGACTGAAGCCATGAAATCTTGAGTGGCCTCAGACCCTATGCCTAGAGAAGACAGATTGGAGTCCCCCAAAGCCATAAGTCTGGGGAACTTCAAAGCCAACCTAGAAATGTAGATGCTCAGCAGGGATAATTAAAGAACATTTTACAGGTATACATTCATGAAGACCAATCTGGCTTTCTGCCAAAAAGACAGTTAAGGGACAATGTGAGGACTATTCTGAATATCATTGAATATTTACAATACCACAATGAGAAATAGGCAGCTTTAATATTCCTAGATATAGAGAAGGCCTTTGACAATTTAAATTAGGCTTTCATGTTTAAAGTTTTGGAAAAAATGGACTTTGGAGAGAGCTTTATTCAAAGAGTTAAAGCTATTTACACATCACAGCAAGTAAAAAAATGTTATTAATGGTGATTTAACTGATCCAGGTGACATTCAAAAGGGTACAAGACAAGGATGCCCCTTGTCTCCCTTGTTGTATATTTTGATGTTGGAAGTTTTGAATAGAGATATTAGACAAGATGAGAGAATAATGGGTATAAATATCAAGAAAGAGGTTCACAAATTGAGGGCATAAAATAGCATATATGTTGAGGAAATTAAATGAGTTTGGGGTTATAGCAGGTTTTAAAATACTGTATTTTCTGGCATATATGATGACTTGGTGTATAAGACGACCCCCGACTTCGGTGCTAAGTTGCATGCCTAGAAAGTCGTCTTATATGCCAGAAACTACCGTAATTTCCAGCATATAAGACAACTCGGCATATAAGATGACCCTCAACTTTGGTGCCAATTTGCATGCTTTAGAAAGTCGTCTTATACACCAGAAAATACGGTAAATAAACAGAAAACAATAATGTTGATCAAGAATATGTCCTCCCAGGATGGTGATATATTGAGTAAAAGGTCTAGTCTCAAAGGTTGAGAAAAAGGTGAGATATTTGGGGGTTATACTGACAAATACAAACACAAAATTGTTTCAAAATAATTACGCACCTCTTTGGAATGATATAAAAAAGGATTTATAAAGATAGGACAAATGAATTTATCATTACTGGACAGAATTTCAGTAATTAAAATGAATGTTTTACCAAAGATGCTATTTCTGTTCCAGCCAATACCAATACTTGCAATGGACATTCCATTTAAACAGTGGCAGAGGGATATTTCTAAATTTGTATGGTAAGCAAAGAAACCAAGAATCAAATATAAGTTATTGCAAGATGCCAAGGAAAGAGGGGATATGGGTTTACTAGATTTGAAATTGTATTTTGATACATTCTGTTTGGTTTGGTTAAAAGAGTGGGTGAACCTTCAGAATAAGAGGCTGCTCAATTTGAAACGCCATGAATTAAGATTTGGATGGCATCAGTATTTATGGTACGATAAAGTTAAAGTAAATGTTGATTTTAATAATCACTTTATTAGACATCATATTAAGAGGGAATAAATATAAAACAAAGATTTTTACGAAATTGCTCCTATTGGTGTCCCCCCAAGAAGCTTTTTTTAAGAAAGGAAATGGTGGTGAAACCGGACTGGTGGACGTATGGTAAAATAGTATCTTTCAATTCTGGAGACCCCATCCTCAAGTCTAGGGAAGAATTAGAATTAGAAGGTCACACTTGTCACTGGTTTACACATCAAAAAATAAAGGAAAGATTTAAACTAGACAAAAAAGGTCTTCATTGCTAACAATGAATTGGAAATCCTACTATATGGTAATGATGATCATATAATTGCCAAGGTCTATAAAATGTTATTAAAATTGAACTTGGAAAATGAGCATGTAAAACACTGTATGATCTAGTGGGCAACGAATTTTGGGTATAATGTGATGTTTGAACAATGTGGATAAAAAGTTTAAAATTCACATTAAATAATAGCCTAAAAGAAAATTCTATAAAATGATGTATTACTGGTATTTAACACCATATAAGTTATCTAGAATGTATAAAGGTATCTCAAATAAATATAACTGTAAAGAAGGGACTTTTTATCATTTATGTGGCCATGTGATAAGGCAAAGAAATATTGGAGTAGGATTCATGTTAATGGAGAAAATTCTTAAAGTGAACATAAAGATTAAACCAGAAACTTTCCTTCTGGGACTAATGGAAAGAGAATGGGAAAAAAATTTTGGAGCTCTGATTTTATATATGGTGATGGCAGCAAGACTGCTCTATGCACAAAAGTGGAAGGATGCCTCGATTCCGACCATGGACGAATGGTTACAAAAGCTGATGGAATTAGCAGAGAGGGCCAAATTGACTGCGCTGATTAAAAAAAAACATAAGTACTTTTGTTTCTACTTGGAAACCGCTTCTGGACTTTGTGCTTGAGGAGGAAAAAAATGATATCATGATTTTGGGTTTTACCGATTAGACTGATTTGCCGATACAGAAATGGCTAGTGCATACTACTATAGAAATGTAAAAAGTTGAGATTTGATTTTAATGTCTGATTTTACTGCAACAGAGAGAGCCGGAAGTCAGTGCCTTTTGCTTCTTCCTCCTCCCTTTTCTTCACTACTTTTTTGTTTTCCCTTTTTTTACTGTTGTCCCCTACTGTTTGCTTTTGTATTTTCACATTTTATGTTATAAATGAATAAAACTTAATTTAAAAAAAAGATGCTCAGCAGGGATGTTGCTATGCAGCAGGAAGGTTGGGGAAACAGCAGCAAACCCAACTGATCCCTAGAGTCCAGCTGGATGAACGGGCTCTCACCACTGGTGCAAGGCCCCTGAAAGCCATAAGAGATTCCCTGTTGACAATTGCCGCATCCCCATCACTGCCTAGGAGTCGTGTGTGTGTGTGTGTGTGTGTGTGTGTGTGTGTGTGTGTGTGATAAGCACAATACAATACCTCTGCCCTTTCTGTTGGATCTCTTTCTTTGAATAAATTATAGTCCAGATATGTGACAATTGGCATCCCACCATTTTCCACATCATTTGACTTAGCTTTGGGGCCCAGGCAATGTCAACTAGGTGCTATCATCTCTTGGGTATATCATATTTTATATACTTGCTATTCCTTCCTTGAATAATAGCTTGACTCACTTTATTGGCTCAAGGCTGCATAAAATGCATAATTCTGAACCCCATATCTTAAGACTATGTGAACAAATGGGTTGATGCATATCAGTTATTCTCTAGATTTCATTACCTTCTATTTCTTCACAAAAACTATCTCTATGATGAATCATGGAAGCTAAGCAGAAAATTCCTGAATAATATTGCTAATGTATGTAATATGATTTTTAAAAAAATCTTCAAAAAATGCACAGAGAAACTGACTGACAGATGTGTGTTTTTGCTCTATTGATTTTGCAAATTACACAGCCACCAAATGTCTTTCTACTGTGCCTTTATATCAGATGTTTACTCAACACAGCCACACTGAGATTTTACTGGGCCAATTGCAGCATCTTAACAATTTATAAAAAAGGGTGATGCTGGAAAAGCTCTTTGAAATGAAAATAGGTTATACCTTTTATATGTATATTTTCTAGTCTAAATTTGCCTGTTCAAAAGCACTGCTTTGTAATATTATTAAGTAAATGTTAATTATACCTATACCCATTCATCTTTATTTGCCACCAGATTTGACCCACTTTTCCAGTTTTTGAAATGTCAACTAGATATGATTGAAACAGGTGGAAACAAACTTTTTAAACAGCGTATAAGATTCAGCAAGTGCCCTAAACTTTATCTTTTTATCTATCTGATTTTTTTTAAAAAAGGGATAAACTTCTGATAACAGTTTCTAATAACATAATGAAATGATTTCTTTACAGGTAAAGATCAATACCACAATATCCCAGCCCTCTAGGGGAAAATGACAATTGGAAAACAGCCTCATCAATTAATCTCAAGGATTATTATGTACACAGTAAAAGGAAGGTCATATTCTGTCTTTATGTTGCTGGCAGCTAAAATTGCTTTAAACTGTAAGTTTAGATTAATGAAATTGCCATATGGATATTTGGTCTCAGTTTCTATTCATGATTAAACTTGCTGCACTTTATGTTAGGGTTCAAAACCTCAAAACCTCACATAAAGCAATCTACATAAAGTGAAAAACAAAACCAATTTTAGAAAGGAGGTTTGTGGGATATTGGATTAAATTTTGTACCTCAAGTATATTGTAAATGTGCCCATAAAATGTTAGATCCTTATACTTAAGTACTACAGATAGTCCTTGACTTACAATCATTCGCTTAACAATGAAGTTTGAAGTTACAACGCAGTACTCATACTTATAACCATCATAGCATCCCTGAAAAAAATCACATGATCATGATTTGGGGGCTTGGCAACCATCACACATTTATGATGGTTGCAGTGTCCTGCTGTCATGTAATCACCACTTGTGACCTTCCCAGTCAGCTTCTCACAAGTGAAGTCAATGGGGAAGACAGCGGGGTAGGTTGCAAGTTGCAACCACTTAGTGACCATTGTGATTTGCTTAATGTCCACAGCAAAAACGGTTAGTAAATTGGGTGTGGTCATATGATATTCAATATAACAACCACACCATTTACTGTTGAGTTTTCTGGTCCCTACTGTCATCAAAAGTAGGACTACCTATATATTTCTCAAACATGTTTTCTTCCTTATTTGGTGTTCTATCCGCAGAGAAAACAATTTCTTCCTCTTTTTCTCTAGTTGTATTTCTATTTTGTGTGGTTATCATGGCAGACATATAGAATGTATCATGGCACCATAAATCGTATTATCATTCTTCACTATGTTGTGTGCAGAAGATTCACTGAACTTAAAAGCTTATTCTATGGCTTAGGATCATGCACTACTTTCAAGGTGATTTAGAGCATCCAACCTTGTTTCTAGTATTAGAGAAGTCCTTTTTCTTTCAACTTTGGATATGAGGGCTGGATAGAATGGTAAAAATGATGGATAGTTGCACTACCAATTTTTATATAATGAATCAAAGCTATTTCTGACAGGAAGAGTTGTGCAAATGAACTTATATCTGAAGTATTATGGTAGCCATTTTATGAAACTTAAAAAAACAAAAATAAAATAAACCAGCTTCCATTTGAAGTGTACGTAGTGATGTATGGGCTATTAGTAAAATTAAAATTAAAATTTATTTTATGAGAGAGGAACTAGATTTTAAATGCATGGGGTTAACAATTCCAGTTCCATTCGAGAAACGAAGGTAGATGAGAGAAAGACACAGTATGGAGATGCAATCATCTCCTATTCAAACAGCACTTCTAGAAATACATGGAGTCATTGATAGCATCATGCTGGGATGAACTTGACAGGAAGGTTCCTAAGGAGGCTGAAGTGCAATCACAGTAGCACTTAGGGGCTGAGCAGGCAAGAAAGAAACATGAAGGTTGTCTATTGCCGGAGTGAAATGAATTAGAAAGCTTTCCAAACTGGAACTGCACACAGCACAGCTAATCAAAAGAGTATTTTAAAGTGTCAAACATCTTTTAAATTCATTTTTAATTGTTACAGGCTATTAACAAGCATTTTACAGAAATAGTGCTTATGCTATCCTTACTTTTGGATACCTGACACGTACTTTCTGTTTCTGGAATTGCAGTTCAGAATCAGGCCCCGTGTCTAAAGATCTGGAAACTTCATACAATAAACGTTAGGGCTCTGCAAGCTTCCAACGTTATTTGGAAGAATTGCTTTGGACTTTGGTTACAAATAGCATTTCTATGCTCACAGGCACTCAGGGGGAAAATGAGGAAATGTGTACATCACAATTTGAGAATGCAATTTATGTAGATGCAGGAGAATTCATGAGTACAAAAGAGCAGAACTTGGGTCATGTCATTATATACACATATTTTGGAATCATTCTGGTTAAAAATGGATGCTTACAACTACAAAAAAAGAGGGGATTAAAGAATGGAAACTGTAAATTTAAGTGGCATAGGCATCTACAATTCCTTGCTGCTTTTGTCAAATGTTAAAAGTATTGTCATGCCTTTGTGCTATCTCTATCATGTGTGTGAGAGAGACATCATATATGTAAAAAAGGGTAGAGCTTGCATTTTGATAGCAATTCACTGCTTTATTCATTCTGCATATTTGACTGCAGTGAGTAACAAATCTAATAAATAGACAATTTGTGGAAAAATAACCTAAGTATATATTTGTTAGAAGCTGGAGACTAGTTAGAAACTGGAAGAATTTTATCTTCATATAAATTTTCCACTTTTGAAAGTCGATTAATGGGCTTCTCAGAACCTGATTTATTACAAGTACTGAACATGTAATATTTATTATGAAAACAGTATACCAATTGCTGGTTAGCCAGAAGATCAAGAGATATGAAAATGCTAAGAGGGTTTGAATAAGGGAAGCTTTTGGTTACCCAAGTACAACATTTTGAGAAATTATAAGCAATAGAGACATTTTGAACACTGATGGGAAATTAATTTTTTTTAAAAACAGGATATTAATTGAACAAATGGATATTAAGTGCAAATGTAATTAAAATATATTTTGGTTAGAAAAGATATTTTAAACCAACATTATTGTTATTATTAGGAAAATGTAAAAGATGTTGATATTCAATTGTATATGTATTAACAACAATAAGAATTGTAATTGCCTGATGTGGGAAAATGTGTATTACCGGAAGAAGAGAGGAAGCATTGGAGGGTGTAATATTGGATTGAAGAAGTTAATATGTACCACTGAATTACTAATGGACCCAGGATGTTGTTTATTAAGTACTTATGATAGTAAAACTATAAAATTAATATATATATATATATATATATATATATATATATATATATATATATATATATATATATATATGCAGGAAGTTTTTCAGACAGATGTCTAATTGATTACACCTTGACATTTTTTAACTGCTATACTGCAGTTTTATTTTTTACAATCTCTTTTGCCTTGCAGCCCCCAACTAGGGGCGTTAAGCAGGCTCAAGTCGCAACTGCGAAACATTACAAATCCAAATTTCTTTTTCTGATAAAGAATTAAAGAATTAAATTGGGAGACTAAGATGGCCATATATATATACATATCTAGAATGCTGTATGTTACACCCTGTTGCCCAAATATGGGAGAGAGAAATCTTTTGCCTTGTATCAGCTCAAACTAGAGCCATCCACAGGCAGCAGTCACAACTGTGACATCATATACATTTCTAAAATTTGGATTGCTAGCAAAGAATTAAGGGAGAACTGGAATAGCTATTTCGAACTCTTTAGCTCTTTTCATGCAGACAGTCCAAGTTCGAATCTCAGAAGGGTATGTCAGGTTGAAAAGAGCTAAAGAGTTCGAAATAGCTATTCCAGTTTTCCCTTAATTCTTTGCTAGCAATCCAAATTTTAGAAATGTATATGATGTCACAGTTGTGACTGCTGCCTGTGGATGGCTCTAGTTTGAGCTGATACAAGGCAAAAGATTTCTCTCTCCCATATTTGGGCAACAGGGTGTAACATACAGCATTCTAGATAACTCCTCCCCTGTTTCTTCCCTCCCGAACACAGCTGGCAAAAGTGAGACAGAGCCTGTGGCCTAGAGATTAATACATCTGCCTAACATGCAGACAGCCCAGGTTCGAATCTCAGAAGGGTATGTCTGGTTGAAAAGAGCTAAAGAGTTCGAAATAGCTATTCCAGTTCTCCCTTAATCCTTTGCTAGCAATCCAAATTTTATATAATATTATATATATATAATATATAATATATATGAAGAGAACTTCACCCTAATGAACTTATATGAAGAGAACTTCACCCTAATGAACTTAAGAGAGGAAGCATTGGATGGTGTAATATTGGGCCCAGATTGAAGAAGTTAATATGTACCACTGAATTACTAATGGACCCAGGATGTTGTTTATTAAGTACTTATGATTGTAAAACTATAAAATTAAGAGCTAAAGGTACTATTTGCCTTATTTATAACATAGCTCTTCTTTGCTTTCCATAGAAAGTGGATAGCAGCTCCAAGTACATTAATCCCATCCACTGCTCTATTGTTGTTCTTACTTTCTATACCTAGAAAACTACACTTCCTCTATCCGTAGCAATTCCTTCTAAAAATTTAGATTCTTGATAGAGAGATACAGATGAAATAGCTTAAGCGCTGTTTTCTTCGCCTCAGTTTCTATGTGAGAGGAATGAAAAAAACATGCTGAAATGTAAGTAGTTGTCCTGAATTTCTAATTCTCTGAAATATAATCTATCCCTTGGCCAGTATGGAATGCATTAGGTACCCAGAGCTAAAGCTTTGGTTCTTACATTGGTAAGGCAACTAGCCAGAAAACTGCAGAATTACAGTGTCTGATGTCAAGTGACATTAGAAATTAACCACCGTTCAGAGCAGATTCTTGATCCTTAATCTCAAACAATTTGGATGTAAATTCTCTTTCTAGCTTTATATCCTCTTCTTTTGTTGAGCAGTTAAATTCAGGTTCATGTTGCATTTGTTCTGTTCAATAAATGGCTTCAATTTTCAACCTGCTTCTCAAGTTCTTAGCTTTCCGCATTGCTTCCCTGCAATGAAATCTTGGCAAGCTAACTTTTTTGGGGGGAATCCACACCCTCTCATCCATTATGTGGCATGTGCTCTGCTGGAGGAAGTAAAACCCACAAAGCAAAATCTGGGCAGAATGAGCATTAAATGTAATGTATAATTATCAACCCAAAGCAGATTCTTATAGTTACAGTATTCCCTGGAGATATGCAAAATATTAGAGTATGAATATCTTTTAGCAGAAGGTTTAAGGTTTCCTTTAGAACAACAACAAAAAAAAAGACCAAAAACCCATAGTGAGTAATTCTGAATGGTACTTGCTGGCATTTAGTAGGAAAATTACCTCATACATTATATCATTATAGTTTGCTCAAGGCAAACATAGAAGGATATTACAGGCTTTAAGGTCCATGAATTATTTATTAACCCGTACACAAACCAACCTTTGTTCATTCATATTAGTTACAGATCCTTTTAATTTTTCAGGGTCAGAAAAACTAGAGGAACCTGAAACACTGATGGCCCTTGTCTAGAGATATATAATTTGGAAGATATTAGAATTATTACACCACAGAGCTCATATTCTCTTTCTTCATCTATGCAATTATGGCTATATTATCTGTTCCACATAGTAAAAGATATAAAAATCAACAACCACAACTATTATTCAGATGTATCAGTTAGAAATGGCTACTTAAGACAATAAAGCATAGTTAACCTTATGTTTGCACATTTCCCCTTCCAGTTGTTCTCCACCTTAGGCAGAGGTTTGAGCCATATAGCATGTTGGGCAGAAGAAAGAGGCTGGACAATTCTATCCAAAGATAAACAGCACATTTCCTCATTTCAGCTTTTCTCACAAATCTTTTCATATGTAAATAACGAAAAATAAGAAAAATGAGTAAAGTGAAAAATTAAATATCTAGAGTAAATTGTAAACATTTTCTAGAAACGGAAAAAATCAATATGACCAGAAATAAAAAAAGTTTATTTATTGCATTTTTAATGCTGCCTGACTTCAATTGACTTTGTAAACTAGAGATACTAGTGCAATAGCATAAACAAAGTTGTAACTGGGTTAGAACGGATTATATTTTCTGACAGTTGGATTGAAGATACTTGGACTTTAAAGAAGCAGGATTGGAAAATTGTTGAATTTTTTCAACTCTGGTGTTCAAAACACTCCAGACAGCCAGAAAAAAAGACAGATGGATTACCAAACAAATGAACACAGAATTCTCACTGAAGGCACAAAAGACTACACTCAAATTATTCTGTTTTGGGCACATTATGCAAAGACCTCTGGAGAAGACCTCCAAAGCTAGGAAAGGTGGAAGGAAAAAGAAGAGGACAACTAGCAGCAAGGTGGAAAGACACAGTTAGAGTGGCAATGGATGTACCATTGGAAGATCAGATTTAGGGATAGATCATCATGGACCACATATATCTATGTGGTTGCTAAGAGTCAACAACCACTTGATGGCACATAATCAATCATTGAAGATTCTATTCATACCTTAACAGGGAATTATCCAGCTTTGCCTCTTCTCTTTCATCTTTATGTTGTCACTACAGGCCAATGTTCTGGTCCCTCAGGCTCCAAATACCACTTGCTTATTCTATTGATACCAATAAGTTCCAATGACCAGTCTAAGTTTGTGAGCATGTACTAATCCACCATCACATGATTTGATATGATCTACTTTGCCAGCACAGCATCATTTAGAAGTAGGGAGTAAGAAATCAATAACTTTCTAAAAACTATTATGGAAAATAAAGTTTTTACCAATTATTCAGATTATTTTTCCTAATAGTTTTAGCAAAAATCCTTTACAAAAGGTTATTTCTAAAAAAGCAAAATCTTCTAATTTTGCTGATTTCTGTAATCTTTGGACATTTATCCCAGACTCATTTTCACCACAGAAACTAACCCTAATCATTAAATTATTTTTTCATTTATCCTACTGATAAATGAAAACATTCCTAAAAAAGCAATAAAACAGGATGCCATATGAATGATTGTGGCAAAGATGAACACAAAAACCAAGAAGCTATCAAAATATTGGACCAAAAGCATTTTCATTGAAACACAACTGTTAGTTCATGTGCCAGCTGGGATCAGAAAGAGATTTTACTAATGCATGATTTTGTGCTTTAAGTATATTGCATTTATCTTTATGTAGAAATAAATGAAAAACAGATTTAAAGATTCATTTACACAGCCTGAAGTAAACACATGAATTCTGCTATATGTGGTATCCAGAGAGCAAAAAACTCATTCATTATTTGTGTCACTTGCATTCATAAGACAGCTTTCAGCCCTCAAAACAGAGTGAAAGAACATCACTGCTGTAGCCTTGGATAATAAGAGACAACAATTATTTTGCCATCTGTTCCATGCCTGGGCCTAGAAAATAAATGGATTTTTAGAAGCAAACCATGAAGTTTCAAACAGCAATAAATCAATACCATTTTATTAAATACCTGTATGTCTATTCTAGACAAAAATTGTTGTAAGGCAAGGCTCACTGATTACAAATTGATACTGGGACACACTTCCCTTTTTCATCATAACTTCTCCTGATGGTACCTTTTTTTAAAAAAAAAATGATTACATATTGTGGAAAGAAGCATCACAATTTGAATGCAGGCACTTGTCTGTTTATTACAATCATACTGAGAACCATTCCTCCCCAATCTACATTTTTTTTTCTCAAGTGGAATCACTCTAGGTCTAGGAGGTCACTCATATGTCTACCTATATGCTCTAAAAATCTACCTAAATGAATAATATATGCAAGATCTTTATGAACTGAGTAGAGCTTTGCAGAAAAGCAGTTGTTACAGTTTAGCCATATGTACTACACATAACCAAAGTCATGAAGAGCCGAGGTGGCGCAGCAGTTAGAGTGCAGTACTGCAGGCCACTTTAGCTGACTGTGTTCAGCAGGTCAGCGGTTCAAATCTCACCGGCTCAAGGTTGACTCAGCCTTCCATCCTTCCGAGGTAGGTAAAATGAGGACCCAGATTGTTGGGGGCAATGTAAATATATATGCTTACTGGTGTACACCACTTAGAGAGTGCTTGCACTTAAAGCGGTATATAAGTCTCATAAAATAAATAAATAAATGTGGTTTTTTCATTCTTCTGAAGAAAAGCTTAATCTGACAAGCAATCTTCAGTTTCAACTCTTTACATACCCTATGATAATCCAACACATTTACTATTTGCTTGCACTTCTGTCTAATGTAAAAATTCATAGGTAATAGCAAAGTGCAGGAAAACCAGTTTAATATACTGATATGCTTCATTTCTCAAGGGATTCAGCTGCCTGAGATAAGCTGTCTCATTCAACATAATACTGGACAATTGATTGTTAACAATTCAAATAAAAATTTCAGCCATACACATCATAGCATAAATAAAGGGATGTAATGAAATAAAATGTACTTAATATGCATTTATAAAAAATGAAACAAAGTGAAGATTTCAATAGGAAAGAAAAGCAATCCCATCAGTGCTACAAGCATTGGACTTCAGAAAACCAAAGTTGATGAATTTAAATATATTTGAGAATTATGGGCATTGAATCTTTTAACCTGTTTTTTAAAAAAACAATTCAAGAAGGCGTTGGCACTAGCTACTCAATGCTGGTTGCAACCCCCCCCCCAAGGGTCTCCATAGCTGCTTTGAATTCAGCGTGGCAGCTTTTCATCCAGTTGAATTACAGCCAGCTAGCTCTTCCTTCAAGCTCTAGCATAGCCTTTTCACAATTCCTGAGAATGAGAACAATGAATTTGCCACAAATATGTGTGGAATCCAATAATAAACTTCCATTATTAGGATCAGCTCTTCTGGTGGAGGACAAGTAGAGAAATATCCCCTCCTACTATATCTGCCCCATATGCATTCAAACTCTCTCAACATAGAAATTTAGGAAGATTCTTTAAAAGAAACTGTTAGATTAATGGAAGTCTACCAAGGAAATAATGGATCCCATCCAATTTCTTTTAAAAAATAGCTTTTCTTCAAACCAGGGGTAGGCTACTTTCAAATTCCACATTTTGTGCCCTTCTTTGTCTACATCTGTTCAAAACTATAGATATGATATAGGAACAAACTTGTGGTTTGAAAGACTAAATGAAATGTCTGTTTTTTCTCCTATTATTTGAAGAAAAGTCAAGCCGAATCACATATATGTATTGTGGCCTCATTCACCTTGTAGTTCTCAGTTCCCCAAAAATGGTAAGTTAGCTTTTAATGTCAGTGAAGATTCTCAGTCACTCAACTAGTGTTGTCTGGAAGTTGAGTCATGGCAACTGGATTTCTTTTCTTTTTAGTTTGAAATGTTTCATTACTTCTTCAATCAATTTTAGCATTTAATCAACAAACAGGAGTTTAATAGCACCTTTTTGATTCTCAAATATAATAGATGCATTATCAGATGCATGCAATGGCTAGGACGTAAGTTTTAAGTTGAAGTGTGAGGGGAGAGAAAGGAAAACAGGTTAGTAAGGCAAATGCAGGTTACATGTGAGCTAGATTATATGTACCTTATCAATTAACAACTAAAATGTGTTGAAAATCCATTGTGCTTAACTAACACTCTTTTTACTAAGATGCATCAACTCTAAACCTATTCATTCCATCTTATTTGCAAATAGATATTCAGATGCTATGCTTGACAGAAAACACTCCCTTGAGGTTTGATAACAACACAACAACCTTATAAGAAAGTCAAGCTTAGCTGGATTTTGTGAAGCAGCAAATTCCCTCACCAGCTGTGAATTCAGTGATAGAGAAGAGAAGCATGGCTGTATAGCTCTTACTTGTGAGTCAGCCATTATTGATATTTTAGTTGCTTAGTAGTTGAAGACTTAATAAATTAAAATGTGAGAAGGAAAGGGACAGTTGTCTTTTACTTATCTTTTACTACATCTGTATAAACAAGTCTTTTACTATATTTATATAACCACTCATCTCACATTTGTAATTTTGGGCAGTCCACAGGAATCAAAACACAAAGCCAATAAACATAATTAAAACAAAACCATTAAAATACAGTCTACATTTAGAAACTATATTAAAGGTCACCATAAAAGAATGAAGAGAAAATATTAAAAAGTGCTAGTTTTTGTTTCCTAAACTGAAGAATGCAAAACAGGATTTAAGTCTTCTTATCTTACTATATACCACATTATCAAGCTGCTTTTTATTTTCTCAGCTTATTTTAGGCTTGACAGTGGATTCTGGCTGGAGGAAAAGTGCATAAAAGTAAGAGAGATGGAATATTCAGCTTAATCCATTTGGTTACATTTCCCTGTCAAATATGGTAGCCCCCAGCACTCTTTTATATGTGAACATGACAGAGCAATAAATGTCACCAATATTACCACATGTAGCCTGCAAAAAAATGGAAGGCATCCTGATGGCAGCAAAGAGAAATAGAAAACTCTAACTCTGTGCTGCCATCAGTTGGTCAATTCAGATTTCTGTAGCCAAGATGTGAGAGCCCCAATAAAACACAGCAGTTCTACTCTATCCTATTCAGCACTTAGTGGGCTCTTTGGATACCCCACTCTTGCATAACACCAGCAGAGCCATTTTCTATTTCAGTATAACAAATTGTATTTTATGTGTTGTTGTCACAGAGCAAGTTCAAAATTTCCATATAAGCACCATTAAATTCAATAGCTTTGCAGTACAGTAAGGTAAAATTGAGCATGTGGCACCCAGACTCAAAGGTAATTATTTATAAATAATTGATGTGTGTCATTAATTTATTGACAGCACTTTATCCTTTTGTATGCATATACCCCACATATAATAAATGTAATGCTGTAAAATTTTAAAAAAAAGTTAGTCAGCACCTTGGGGATAAATATTTTCAGAATTGCTGAAAGATTAATGATTCAGGTCATAAATATAAATCTCTCACTCTCACTCTCTCCTTTTTAAAATTTTTTTACATGCTATGGTTGCTTAGGTCTCATGAAAACTGCATCTATAAATAACGGGAAGAAATTTCATAAGTTGATTTCAGATCAAGCATACATTTATTGAAAAAATAGTCCAATATGAACTGGTTAGCCTTAAGATGTCTCTGTTAAGGAGTTGGATTGAGTATCTAAATAAGCCATCTAGCACTACTATAAGGTTTATTAAGGTACATTGGTCATTAATAACTAGTTATGATTCCAGGAAAAAAACTAGTCAAATAAAACTACAGTAAAAAAATAAGTTTTGCAATTTGAATCATTTATCACATTGCAGAGATTGGCAAAATGACTATTATATCTACTTCTCATAGATATTTCCAACTTGTAAAAATGAGGATTGCCTGTTCAGGATATTTAGGGATGCATGAGGAATTTGGAACAGTTGGGTTCTTTTGCCAGTATTAAATTTAAATGCACATTCAATTATCTTTAAAAAGGCAAGTTCTTTTCTGTTTTTTTCTTTTATCCTGTGAAATGGGGGGGGGGGAATCATTGAATGTATTTGTTTATGTTGTAGTAACATAAACATCCAGCATGGAGACACATCACTGAAAATGATAAAAACCAACCCAATAAAACTGAAGAAAAGAACAATGCAAAATTGCAGACGCAGCAGTTGCAAAATCATTGGAGGCAGCTTTCCACTTAGGTGCTCCACAATTTTTTTGCCAAATTAACCTGACCTCCCTAACTATGTTGTAAGCATGAGCAGCTTCAGCACTATAGAGAGCTTGCATCTGAATAACTGTTCACCAGTACGTTCCATTCCAGGTTTTAGCCTGCAATCAGGAGTACAGAGTGTACGATGACTTATTTCTGAACACACTCAGACAGAACACACTCAGACAATTAATCAGTGGAACAGCCTGCCTCCAGAAGCAGTAAATGCTCCAACACTGGAAGTTTTTAAGAAGAGACTGGACAGCCATTTGTCCGAAATGGTGTAGGGTTTCCTGCCTGAGCAGGGGGTTGGACTAGATGACCTCCATGGTCCCTTCCAACTTTACTACTATTACTAATCTTGGAACTGTGTCTTCATGATATTGTTTTAATCAAAGGATTTTCTTTCACTCCCCTTCCTCTACTTCATAGATTCAATACAACTCAAGATGTTCCATTTGCCTTCATGGAAGTGCAATCCTTTATAGTAACCAAGAAGTAGTCCTTCAAAAAGGGCATGGGCATATTGAACATTGTACAAAGTATTGTTTTTTTTTTGTGATAATATGGCAAAATAACATTTATTTTGCATAGAGTTGCACTACAAGTTTTTCTGGCTTCTATGAACAATCACAAACTTTCAGCTTTAACTCTCAATGCAGATTCCCTGCTAAAGTACAGTTTAAGATCCATGGAACTAGTGCAAAACATATACCAGAATTATGGAGAAAGATTATTTTCCCATCACCCAGAAATCGTGACCACCACTAAATAAGCATTAAGGAACAACAATTTACTTAGGGCTAACCAGATCTGAGTATAAAAATGCAGCTCACTACCAGTTGACTGAGAGAGAGAGCCTGTTTTGTGAAGTGGTTGAGGTATTAGGCTAAAAATGGGAGACCATGAGTTCTGGTCCACTTTAGGCACAAAGCCAGCTGGGTGATCTTTGGCCAGCCACATCCTTTCAATCCTGAAAAGGACACAATGTCAAACCACTTCCAAAATCTTGCAAAAAAAACCCCTGCAGAAACTTGTCCAGGCTGTTGCCAGGAATCAACAGTGACTTGAAGGCACATAGACACACTCTCTCACACACCCAGAAGGCAGAAAACAACTCATTGTTGCCCTCTGCCATCTGAGTTTTATAGGCCTATTTCTAATTTTTCTAACCATGGGGAGCACTTTTGCTATGAATTAACAATGAAGGCTAGAAAAGGGTACGGGATGCAAAGAAGTGGAGACTAGCACATAATTATGGACATGATGATCCTAAAAGATGGCAGTTGAAGGGGCACTTCTAACTACTGTGAATAACTGGCACCTGACTCATTTGAAACTCCCTCTTGTTTTCCTTTCTCTTCCTGCCTTAACATTGAAAATGGCTTTAAAAACATATACTTTTTCCCACATGGAGGTTAAAACAGCACGGCTTGTTTAATAGCAGAAAAGCCTGTTAAGTAAAGAAGCATTTGTTAGCACTCAAGCACTTGAAATATGTTAAGTGCTTGGCAAGTGGTGCAACCTGAGCTCAGGACAAAAATGTGGGCAGGTAGTTGAGTGTCTGACAAATGGAATTTAGACATACCAGTTTAACAACGATGCACTAATGCAGTTCACTGTCAAAACAGAAAGGAGATATATCACCCCGACGAAGGCAGGTTTTACTTGAAAACATACTACAGGAGATATATACATAGATAGGTAGAAATAGATATACTGAGATAGATTAGAGCACGGGTGTCAAACTCGTCGCGTCACGTGACGTGTTGCGAAGTATCGCAACTTTTTTTGCATTGCTGGAGCTGGGGTGGGCACGGCCTCCGCATGATGCAACTGGCCTGTGGGCCAGCAGTTTGACACCCCTGGATTAGAGCATGAGAGACTGGAAAGAAAATCTTGGTAGCTGCAGGCAAGCGCGGGCGTGCGCGCGCGCGCGCACACACACACACACACACACATACAGACAGACAAGACACAGTTGCTTATTAACGTGATTGTTTTCATTTCAAGATTCTTTTAAAAAGCCTGTAATATTACAATTTGTTCTTTCAAACTATCTCAGTGCTATTTTAAAACTCCACCTGCACTTTATTGTTTTTTTACATCATACCTGCACAATGTATAAAATTTGATAAAGCAAACAATCATATTTCAGATGCAAAAACATCTTCACCACCTGCAAAAGAAAAAACAGCAGAAAAAAATATATAGAAACCTCTAGGAGTTTTCTTCCATGTGACAGTCATCCAGGTTGTGACAACCCAGTTATAGTAGGTCTTGGGAAATGATCGTGATGCCAGTCTTGTTAAAATGATAACAGGCATGGCAGGTGGGAGGCAGGATGGTGATGGAGGAAGACAGGTGAGTAAGGGAAAAGGCATGACAATTTGAAGGCAAAAGAAATTGCTAAGTTAGGTGATACGATATACTTTACTGATTAGTCAATTGACCATATCAAATAAGACCATCAGTAGCAGTAAAATGGAATACAATGAGATAAGATACAGTGAAGTGAGATAAAATAGAATAAAAGCTGTGGTAACACAGTGGTAATAGTGCAGTATTGCAGGCTAACTCTGCCCACTGTCAGAAATTCGATCCTGACCAACTCAAGATTGACTCAGTCAGCCATCCTTCCAATGTCAGTAAAATGAGAACCCAGATTGTTAGGGCCAATATGCTAACATTGTAACCTATCCAGAGAATGCTGTCAAGCACTACAGAGTGGTATATAAGTTTAAGTGCTATTGCTAAACTATAGTAGACAAGATAAAGTGAAGATAAAAGATGAAGATAAAATAACATTAGCTAAAATAGAAGAAGAAAAATTAAATTGATTGACTATATCAAATATATAAAATTGATACAAAAATGCAAATAAACAAAAAGAAAGGAAAACTTCATAATACATCGACCCTCTACATTTAACTCCAATCTGATCAAATTATTCTGTCCTTTTTGAGGTGGCCTTTGAAATGAAGAGTGCAGTCTTATTGAGGATGTGCAGATTTGTTGCCTGCAATAAGTAAGGTTAAGTTGGGCATTTTTGTTCCTTTCCAGTTCTGCTCTGACTGGTGTCTTTGGAAGAGGTGTTTGCAACACAAAATAATTTTGATTCCTGTGCCAGTAGACTCCACAAATATAGGCATTAACTGGGCTGCCTCTTTATTAGCTTTCCTCTTGGTACACTCTCTTCACAGAGTCTGTTATGTTCTTTTAGATTTTAATCTTTTTTCTTAAGTTAGAGAACAACTCTATTTCCCTTCTGGAAGGGATCCTTTGTGGCTAACACAATTCCCCTTGGCAAGGTATCTGGTAAACAAGATTTTTCTTTGATAAACACTGTTCTATTCTATACACATATACAGTTTACAATTTGTTGTCTGTTTTGTGGAAAGATCCTCCAAGAAATTGATTCATGGACCTACATAATTTATCTGAACCATTTCAATGAAAATGGTCAGTAATTGTTACAAGTCCTTTATATTGATCTTCCCTATTGTTTTCACGATTTCAGATATTTTAAAAGATATGCTCAACTCATATTTTTCATCTTTAAATGAATTTAATCCAAGTTGCATTCTTGGAACAAAACAACACAGTTTGGCATCTGTTTCCCAAATATAGTAATATAACATTTCCAAAACTGTAGGCTAAGAACTATGGGTTGTTTACAAACTGCCCATGTTAAGCCAAAGGTTAGTTTAGCTCACGGGTCAGTAACCCGTGGCTCCAGAGCTGCATACAGCTCTTTGAGCCTTCTCCTGTGGCTCCCAGCCTCCTCTGCCATTTGCAGAGAGACAGACAGAGACAGAGAGGCATTTGCGCTTCCCTTCTCTCTCTCTCTCTCTCTCTCTCTCCCCGTGTGTGTGTGTGTGTGTGTGTAAAAAAGAAAGTGGACTCATGTTCCCCAAGGAGCTGACAAGCTTATTGGGCGGGGCTCTTCCCTTTGCTGCATCTCTGCAGGAAGCAGGAAGCAGGAAGGGCAGGAGAGAGCCAGCCCAATAATGTGTGTCAGCTTGTTGGAAAAGAGCCTGAAGCTAGCTTGCCAGGTGAGCAGAAGATTGGAGAGAGGGAGAGAGGGGAAGGAAAGAGAGAGAGAGGGAGAGAGAGAGAGAGAGAGAGAGAGAGAGAGAAGGAGAGAGGGAGAGAGAGAGGGAGAGAGAGAGAGAGAGAGAGAGGAAAGAGAAAGAGAGAAGGGGAGAGAGAGAGAGGGAAAGAGAAAGAGAGGGAGAGGAAAGAGAGACAGAAAGGGAGACAGGGAGAGAGAGAGAGGGAGAGAGAGAGGAAAGAGAGAGAGAGGAAAGAGAAAGAAAGAGAGAGGGAGAGGAAAGAGAGAAAGAGAGAGGGAAAGGAAAGAGAGAAAGAGGAAAGAGAAAGAAAGAGGGAGAGGGGGAGGAAAGAGAAAGAGAGAGGGAGAGGAAAGAGAGACAGAGAGAGGGGGAGAGGAAAGAGAGACAGAGAGAAAGAGAGAGAGGAAAGAGAGCGAGAGAGAGCGAGAGAGAGAGAGCTCATGCACAGCAGCCTCTATTTCTTTTTTACTTAAACTCTTCAATAAAGCTCTCCCCCCTCATGCGTGCAAGTTTTGCGGCTCCCAGTCTTTTCTTTTCTCTGGGAAACGGGTCCAAGTGTCTCTTTGAGTGTTTAAGGTTCCCGACCCTTGGTTTAGCTCATTTCTAGTTGCTTTTTATATAGCCATAGACTGTGGCAATACACACATCGACAATTTGTGGTATACATATGAGTTAAAGTATAGTTTCAAATTTAGATTTGGAATTAATGGTCTATTCTAGATATGTTTTCATAGATTTTTCAAAGTTGAATAATTAATTGCCTGTAATCCAAATTTTCAGAATTGTTCTTCTTAGTTTAAAAATGAAAGATGACTAGAATGTGGATGGCCTGAAGCCTGATTTTATTCCTTTTATGAGAAAACAAGGTTATTATCTGATAATACCTTGGCTATGAGAGCAATATTTTCTATGTATATTATAATTAGGAAACTTTTGTTTAATGTATTTTTGTACTACTTCCCATATAATTATCTCAAAGTCTTGTACAAATGATACAATTTTAAATGATTAAACTACAAAGTAAGATTACTATAATTAAAAATAATTAATATAAAAAGTATGTGTTGCAAAAGTGGATGGAAAGAAGGGGAAAGCCATACAAGCACAGTATTCGAACAGAGAAATAATGTTCATATGATATGTATTGGCACACTCACTATCAAGTCATTTCTTATTATAGTTTGCTGTAAGCAGTTCCAAATTTAAACCTAAAGTAGGGTATAAGCAATTATATTGTGTTGAACCAGACAGGACAAACATTCAGAATAATTTTACTGTGTATCAAATTGTTGAAGAAGTGATAAATTTACCAAATTTGCATTAGAGCATCAAATTATTTTATTGTTAAAAAAACATGTCAGACAGCAGGTAATAGAAACCATTTACCCAGGGAAATAAATGATAGGTAATTAGTATTTGTTTCAGTTCATTAGGAATCAGAAAATAGACTGCTGCAATGTTTCCTTTTGGCTTTGTTCTGTGGACCACTAATATTTCCCAACAACTTGAAGGCATTCTATAAGAAAATCGTAAGATTAAAATGGTGGAGGGGGAATTGGAGTCATTTGGTTGCAATAGCCAAACTAGTCTTCTATTGATGAATGGAGATGTCGACAGTTGTCACATTGAAACAACTTAATCAAAAGAGAACCAATAATGCACAGAAAATACAAGATGAAAAGGCATTGAAAGTCCTATCTTAGTTTTCCACGTTTTCAGCATTTGTTACAACAATGACCAATCATCAAAACAGTTTTAATGATATACCAAGCCTGATTTTTCTTTAATATATATTATTGCAAAATAGTAAATGCATTACATATAAGGGATAATATCCTACTTACATATTTCAGTATTCAGGTTTTTGTTATTAGAAAGAAACTGTCATATTAATGAAACTGAAACGCATCTCTTGATATTCAGTTTGGTGTAGTGATTCAGGTGCTGGCCTGGAAACCAGGAGCCTGATATTCTAATCATGCCTCAGACATGAAAGCAGTCATTCTCTCAATCCACCCAAAAGGGTTATTGTTGTTGTGGGAAAAATAGGAGGAGAAATGAGTAGTTTGTATTCGGTCTAAGGAACCAAGAAGGAGGAGTTACTTCAAAGTAGTTTCTTGATTGCTGCTCACCAATAGACAGACTAATCCTGCCAGACTAAAGGATTTGTCTACATAACTATTAAATATACCATGTGAGCCATTCAAGTGTGTGTGGGGAGTCTATCTTCACTCTGCATATCAAACATTTCAAGCTATGTTGTCTCTTTGCTGCTGGGGAAAGAACCTGCACCTCCTGCATTCTAAACTACATTCCACCACAGTTTGCCATGTTGTTGTTATTCAGTCGCTAAGTGGTGCCCAACTCATAAACCATAGCACCCCAGGCATCCCTGTCCTGCACTATCTCCCAGAGTTTGCCCAAATTCATGTTCATTGCTTTGATGACACTCTCTAACCATCTCATCATCTGCCATTCTCCTTTAGCCTTCAGTCTTTCTCAACACCAGGGTCTTTTCCAATGAGTCCTCTCTTCTGATTTGGTGGCCAAAGGATTTGAAGTTCAGCTTTAGTACCTGTCCTTCCAAAGAACAGTCAGAGTTGATTTCTTTAGGATTAACTGATTTGATCTCCTTGCAGTTCAAGAGACTCTCAAGAGTCTTTTCCAACACCACAATTCAAAACCATCAATTCTTTGGTGTTCAGCCTTCCTTATGGTCCAACTCTCACAGCTATACATTACTACTGGGAAAACCATAGCTTGAAATATACAGACATTTGTTGGCAAAGTGATGTCTCTACTTTTTAATATGCTTCTAAGTTCCTATTTCATTGCGAGTCACTCTAATAACTGAATCTGGCAAGTCTGTTTGTGCTATACCTTCTCCCTTTCCTGTGTAAATTAGTGAGATATGACCCACTTCCATTATTTTCCACTTGTTTTGAGTTTAAGATATATTTCCCCCCTCACTGCTTTGGTAATGTCCAATATCTTGCCTATCTCCATCAATGGCATCTTTCTCTCTCTCTCTCCCCCCCCCCCACCACCAAAGAACAGAGGCCATCAAAAGAATAAACAATGGAGTAGCTATTTTTTAAAGGCTAGCCACTTATATAAGAAAACTATCAAGAAAAGGCTGGATCTTACATGTTTGAAATTCCTCCACCTGCCACTTTTTTTTAGATCATCCTTATATTCAATTCCAAGGGGGCTCCGTACAAGAGAGACTTCATTTCTAGTTTGCTTTATAGTTTTTATCCATGGCTATCTACATAAGGGGTAGAAGCCTTATTCTTTATTTTTCCCTTGGGTGATGCCATTGAATTATTAACCTATTCTTGAAGTGTTTTTGTCAGAGAAAAAAGCTTAGCAGTCTATGGATCAGAATTGCAATATCAAGATTTCCTTAAGCTCAGATCCCAAGAGATGTGATTCACTTCTGCTCTTTGTCTGAGAAAAATTCAATATCCATTCCATTTTTTATACTGTGTTTTCCAAAGAAGCTATCCAATATATAGAAATTAAATATAAGAAAAACTATATATATGCATTACTATATTACATAGCATAGCAGTGAAATGCAGCAAACAAAAGGGTGTAAATATACTGTTCTAAACACTCATAGCATAATTATCCATTATTTACTGTCAGTTATTTTTCATCATTAATGATGCAGAAACAATAGTTTCTTTATAATTACTGCATAGCTATTACAATGAATTTTCTTTTTAAAATTGTTTGTTCCATTTGTTCAAGCTAATACATATATTTTCTTTTATTTTGCAAACTGTCAACTGTTCTATGTTGGTAAAATCAACATGTAGCTTTACAATAGTTGTCCGTAGGACATTTTCTTTATGTATTAATACAAATTAAATCCACTGCATTAAAACTATCCCAGATGTATAGTGACCCTCGAAACAATATTATTTTGAGTAAAGCACCCAATATAAATTCAGAACCATACAAGATTAGGGTTAAAAGGATAGGTTATTTCATCTCATAGTGCTATTTAAACATTTGTTAGCTGGATCTAATTTGGCCATTAAGTAAATAGAAAGTCTTTCTCCTTTCATGGCACTGATATCCAATGGCTGCTTCTTACTGAGATAGCCATGAAACCATCTGTGAGAACTCTACTCCTCTAGTTCCTTACATCCATCCCCATATTTTTCTAAAGATAATTCCTGTACCTTATGTCAGCGGGTCAGGGGAAAGGGTCACTAATCTTCCCCAAGCATGAATAGAACTACACTCTGAGACCTTAACAAAATAATATAAAGTTTATGTCTTTTGTCAAAGTAAGCAAAAACAGAGAATGGGGGGGGGGGTGTTAAAAAAAAAGTGAAATGCATTATTAATACCAGTAGACTCTAGTTCCTGCCCAATACTCAATGTTTTTCCTTTCTTAAAATCTAGTAACAGAACACTTCTGTCTGCTTTCCATGGATTCTAGAAAAAAAATAATAACTAGACTCTTTTCAGGCTGTTTGCCATATGATACTGACATCATATTCAGTAAACAAATGAAAGAACCGCTTACTGGGGTTACAGTGAGTGTATAAAATGTTTGCAGTTTTCATCTTTCCTTCAAAACTCTCTAAGCTGTAAATACTTTTTGAAATATTATGATGATTTTATAGCTCTTACAGTTTACCATGGTCCTTCAGGTCAATACTGGAGTGGGAATGGATGCATCCAGACAGATATTCAATAGTTGCAGCTTCCTATTTATGTGTTATGCATAGAGTTCGTATTTAAAGTCGGACTGGAGATTGCAAACAACTGATATTCTGATCTGACATTAAACCAAGTAAAAGCAGCTGCCCAGAATTGCCTCAAACTGCAACATGGGTGGCATATATATTTAATAAATAAATAAAAACATGGGCTGATTACTTTAGGACTACAACATTGTTTACAGTGACCCACAATGAGCTATACACATCACATAATCAAAAGAACTATCTAATTGCAGTTGGATGAAGTTGAATTGCATGAAGGATTTCAAGCATAGGAACCTAGTAAATGGGGAATTAGTAGCTGAACAGAACAAGGTTTTATCTCTGGCTTTTTCTTGAGAGCTGGCTTATGCAGAGTAACACCTAAATGCTTTTATCATTTCAAGAACATTGACTTCCGGTGGTTAGCATCGATGATGGCGGCTACATTGTAGCCATCCTCCTGGGACAGCGTGAGAACCGCGGAGCACAGCAGTCACCAGCTGTCCCGTGGCTCGAAATCTCCCTCCCGGGTGAAGGGAGGGGGAAGAGAACCACCCGAATAGAGGTAGAGCATCTCAAACTCCCCAGAGTTTTTTTGGGGGGGGTGGAAAGAGAGCTCCCTCGGAGTTTGGGTTGCCTCCGCCTCCCAGCTGTCTTTGTTTCCTCTGGGAACAAAGTGAAACGCCGCTACCATCTCCGCGCTTAAAGGGACCGGGTGAGTGATTTTTTTTTTAAAAAAAAGCGGACAGAGCTGGATAAAGGATTGGATTTATTGAGTTTTATTTGCTTTTTAGTTTAGGCTGATCTTTTTTTTTTGTTCTTTGCTTGTGTGGAGAGTGAAAGTAAAATGGCGATTTGAAAGTTTTTTTTTTCCCAGGGAAAAAAAGTGAGTCAAACAGAACGTTATGGACTATATAGCTTTTTCTTTTTAAACTTTTTAAACTTTTCCTGTTTTTCTGAAGGTGGTTTTGTGTTTTTGAAATATCTTTTAAACTCTCCTTTGCTTTTTATACTTTGAGGATTTTTTTTATTGTTTTTTTAAGAAGGAAGAAAGAGGAAATAAGAATTCTTTTTTAAAAATGGCTTCAAAGAGGCAAGCAGCTTCTACAGTACCTAAGGTGGCTTCTTCTCCTGCGATTTTACCGGTACAACAACCAAAAGCTACACCACCATCTTCTCCTCCTCTGCCAGTAATATCTGTACAAGATATGAAAGATATAATGGGAAATGCTGTAACTCAAATCAGAGGGGAAATGAAGGAGCGTCTAGATCAGAATAAAACTGAAATTAGAGGGGAAGTGAAGAACCTGTTAGAGCAGAATAATACTATTTTGAGGCAAAATATAGTTATGGCTCTATCAGGACTTGCTTCTGTGGTTGAGAAGCTTGACTCTAGGGTCGAAGAGGTTGCAGATAAGGTTGACATCCTGGAAGATAAGTTTGAAGGTATGGAAAAAAAGATGGAAATTTCACAAGATGACATTGTTATGTCTCAGTATAGGGAAATGGAATATGCTTTAAGAATCAGGGGTCTGAAAGAGGATATGCATCAAGATTTGACAGAGATTGTGGTGAATGACTTTGCTCTCATTTTAAAGAGGGAGAAAGAGGGAATACTTCGAGAAGTGGAAAAAGTATACAGAGTTAACTCTTGGATCGCAAAACAGAAAAACTTACCAAGAGATGTGGTGATTTATTTTGCAAAGAGATCTCTGCGTAATGAAATTATACAAGCTTTCTATAACAAGAGGTTTCAGATTGCTGCTCAAGATGTCATTATTTTAAAGGAGATCCCATCTAAAATTCTAAGAAAGAGAAAAGATTTTGCTTTTTTAGCTAATGAACTTAAAAAAAGAATGATGCCATTCAGATGGGAGATTCCGATGGGTATTGTTTTGAGCCATGCGGGGACACGTTATAGACTTAATACAGTCACTAAAGCAAAGGAGTTTTACAGTTCGGTCCTGGGAGCAGGCTCATCTTCATCTATGATGCAGAAAGTTCTGGATGGTAAAGAGGTGGAACAGCAGTCTGAAGGACCAGGCGTGATGGTGGTTGGAGAGTTACAGTCGGAGTGGTCGCGACAAGCAGAGATTAAAGAGCAAAGAATGACCCGTGCAGCGCATAGACGCAAGGAAAAGGAACAACAGAGGAAAGAAGTTAAAGAATCTCTTCAAGAAAGTGCTTCGTTGCCGGTGGGAGGAGCAAGACCCAAGAGTTCTGCAGCACATTCTTCAATGGCAGATCTTCAAGCAGTCTTCTCCAAGCTTCTGGTTAAGGGAGATGGTAAAGCTCCTGACTTGGAATGCTAATGGCCTTAATTCCCCTCAGAGGAGAAAGAAAATCTTTTATTATTTAAAGCAACATAATAATGATATTATTTGTTTGCAGGAAACACATATTACAGCTAAAGATCAAAAATATTTAGTCAATGCTCGTTTGGGATCTCACTTTGTATCTTTTGCTCCTGGGAAAAAAGGGGGTGTAGTTATTTATGTTAAGCAAAACTTATCAGCCTGTTTGGTAGAATCTGATCTTCAAGGGAGATATGTTATGATTGAAGTTGGCTTATATGGTAAGAAAATACTTATAGTGGGACTCTACGCACCAAACCAACAACAGGAACAATTTTACAGATTGTTATATCAGAAATTAACTTTGTTGGATTATAGATCCGTGATATTAATGGGCGACTGGAATTGTGTGTTAGATACACAAAGAGACAAGAAAGGATCTTCTATTTCTTTTAAACAGGCTAAATTACCTAAAGCTTTTTTTGATTTGAAAGAGGACTGGGAGCTACGAGACTACTGGCGTGAACGCAATCAGGAGGAGAGAGACTTTACTTTCTTTTCAGATAGACACCAATCTTTCTCAAGAATTGACTTTTTTTTTATTACAACGGACTTATATTTTAGGGTAAAGAATGTTAAAAATTTTCCTAGGACATTGACGGATCATAGTCCAGTTTGGATGGAGTTGGTTGATGAAAGAGAGGAGAGGAGATCATGGAGGATGAATGAAAATCTATTTAGACAAGAAAAGATTGTTCAAAAATTAAAGGAGCACTTAAAGGATTATTTTGTTTTAAATATGCATAAGGGAACTTCAATGTCAATGGTATGGGATGCAGGTAAAGCCTTCATGCGTGGGATTTTGATACAAATGAATAATGCTCATAGACAAAAGCAGATTCAGAAACGTAAGGAATTGGAAGATGAGATTAAATTAAAAGAAAAAATTTTGATTTTAAATCCTACAGATGAAAAGGTTAAAGAATCTATAAAATTGCTTAAAACACAATTTAATATGTTGATGGCTGATCAAACTGCAACTAACTTACTGTATATGAAACAAAATACATTTTGTAATGCTAATAAACCAGGGAGATGGTTGGCTTATCAATTAAGAAAGAAACAGAGACAGAGAATTATAGACAAAATAAATTATAATGGTAAATTGGTATACCATAAGGATTTGATTAAGAAATCTTTCTTAGATTATTATCAAAAATTATATAAGAGTACTAAAATACAGGTTTTAGATATAGATAATTATTTAAATGAAGCCAACTTCCCTAAATTAACAGAAGATCAGAAACAAGAAATTAATGGCTTAATTACTAGTGAGGAAATTGAGATAGTGATTAAAGAATTAAAATTAGGTAAAGCACCGGGTACGGATGGTCTGACATCTATTTATTATAAAACTTTGGTACAAGAGATGATTCAACCTTTAAGAGAGCTTTTTAACAATATATTACAGGGTTTAGAGATTCCCCCATCATGGGGCAGAGCTTTTATATCTTTAATCCCAAAGAAGATCAAGATCTTACCAAAGAATTATAGACCTATATATCTTTTAAATGTAGATTATAAGATTTTTGCAAAAATCTTGGCTAATAGGCTTATGAGGGTTTTTCACCAGGTTATACATAAGGATCAAACGGGTTTTATAACTGGAAGGTACATGAAGAATAATGTCAGACAAATTATTAATTTATTAGAATATTTAGATAAAAATAATCAAGTTTCTGCAGGATTGATATTTCTAGATGCTGAAAAAGCTTTTGACCAACTGAACTGGCAATTTATGTTAAGATTAATTGAGAAAATGAATTTTGGAGAAAAATTTTTACAAACTCTTGGTGTTATTTATCAAAAACAAACGGCAGAACTTATTGTTAATGGGGGTTTATCAGAGGTTTTTACAATAGAAAAGGGAACTAGACAGGGATGTCCATTGTCACCATTGCTGTTTGTTTTAACTTTGGAAATATTGCTGATTAAAATTCGAGAATCACAGGAAATAAAAGGAATAGAAGTTAATAAAAAAGAATATAAATTAAGAGCTTTTGCAGATGACTTGGTGGTTACCCTGTCCCAACCTACTTATTCTGTAGTAGAGTTATTACAATTGATATACCAATATGGACGGGTTTCGGGTTTTAAAATTAATAATAACAAGACTAAAATATTACCCAAAAATATGACCAATTTGGATAAGCAGACTTTGGTTAAGTTGACAGATTTTGAGGTTGTTGATAAGGTAAAATATTTGGGGGTTACTTTATCTGTTTCTAATGTAAAATTGTACAAAAATAATTATGAAAGGTTGTGGGTCAGGATACAAAGAGACTTGAAAAATTGGGAGAAATTGCAATTATCTCTTTTGGGAAGAATTGCGGTGATCAAAATGAATGTTCTGCCAAAGTTCCTTTTTTTATTTCAAATGATACCTATCTTAAAGAATGAGATTAATTTAAATGAATGGCAGAAAGGTATCAATAAATTTATTTGGGCGGAGAAAAAACCAAGAGTAAAGCTTAAAATAATACAAGACATTCGTGAGAGAGGCGGACTCAGGGTACCGAATTTGAAATTGTACTATGATGCGGTGGTCTTAACATTAATTAGTGATTGGGTTAATTTAACAAATGTAGATATACTCCTCTTGGAGGGTTGGGATTTACTTTTTGGATGGCATGCCTATTTAATTTTTAATAAAAAGGTCGATAGGGTCTTTAAATCTCATATTGTAAGGATTTCTTTACTTCGGGTTTGGAGGAAATATTATAGAAGTGATTTTAAAATCCCATTATGGGCTATACCTTGGCATGCGATAGAGGGGATAAGGAGAGGAGTCAAGATGGATGGTGTTTCTTACGCACAATTACTTAGATGGGGTGGTAAAAATTGGCAGTTAAAATCTTTGGAAGATCTAGCACAAGAAAATATTACATACTCATGGTTTCAGTATAGACAAATAGTGGATAGATGGAAGTTAGATCGTAATGTGGGTTTACTTAGAGAAGATGAAAATTTTCTTAAACAAGTAAAAGATCAAAGACGAACTTATATTAAGAGAATTTATGGGGTGCTAGTAGAATTGGACTCAGAGGCAGAATTAATTAAAGAATGCATGATTAAATGGGCACAAAATTTTGGTGAACCAGTTCTACTAGATACCTGGGAAATTATTTGGGTGAGGAATGTCAAATTTACACAAACCCAGAACTTAAGGGAGAATTTTTATAAAATGTTTTATAGATGGCACCTTGATCCACAAAAAATGTCTTGTATGTATCCTGACTTACAGCCCAAATGTTGGAGATGTGGTTGTTTGGATGCTACTTACTATCATATTTGGTGGTCGTGTAAAAATATAAAAGCCTTTTGGATTAAGATATGGTATATTCAAAGAATTTTTAGAAGGAGGGTAAAATTTACCCCACAATTGTTTTTGTTAGGTATTGTTACTGATTGTGATACTAAAGAGACTACATTGATGTTAAATTTAATTACAGCCGCAAGGTTGTTAGTAGGGCAATGTTGGAAGAAGGAATCTTTGCCTACTTTGCAAGAGTGGTTTTTTAAAGTTTCTTATTTGGCGGAAATGGCAAAGATTTCGGCTTTCTTGAAGGATCAATCGCAAGAGAAGTATTTTGCGGTATGGAAAAAATGGATAGATTTTATACAATGTAAGTTGGATATTAAAAAATATTATTTAGTTTTTCAATAACTTATATTCAAAATTTAAAACATCTTATAGATTTTATTCCTTTTTTTATTTTTATTTTTTATTTTTATTATACTTTCTCTTATCTTTTTCTTTTTTCCTTTTCTTTATTCTTTTTCCTCTCAAGTATTATTCTTTTGGTATTTATGTTTATATATATATATCATTGTTAATTATCTTATAATTTGTTTAATTAATGTATTCAATATTTAGATTTATTCATGGTTTATATCTTTTTTTAAGATTTTTTGAGAAATTTCAATTAAGCCTATGTTCAGCTCTGGGAAGGCTGGGGGAGGGAATGGGAGGGTTGGGGAGGTTTGGGGATGGGTTGTTTTGTTTTTGTAAAATTTTAAAAATTTAATAATAATAATAAAAAAAGAACATTAAAAAGATGCTGACTCTATATAGGTTCAGGTAAATGTGGCATTTTAAAAAAGCAAATACATAGTACCTATACAAAAATCTATTTACCTACTTGTTGGGATAATTAAATAAAACCAAATGAAAAAGTGAATGCCCATCAAGCATTCATACAATTATATCTTTACCCATTTGGTCCCAACAGGGAAAATGAGAATTGTTTTAGCCTTTCTTCATTCCTAAAAATCCTAATTTGGGATGCTATTATGAGGGGGGTGCTGATAATGGATTTTAGAAAATGTTGAAGCAATATATGGACCGAAGTGATTTATCCATTTGCTGAATTCATTCATCCATATTCATTTCCTTCTCCCCTGCCCTCCCCTCCCAGGCAACTTCACAATCTTAGAGCGAAACAATAGTATAGCCTAAGGAACAACTCAAAATGGACAAACAAGTTCCAAAACACAGATGTGAAACAAGTTACCTTCACTTCCTCCACCTGACATGCAGTCAGTTACTACATAAAGGTCATGTAGCCCTCATAGAACAGAGTCTGGATTAGCTGCTTTGTCTTGTCAAATGAAAAGTAAACTTGGGTACTGACGACCTGAAGGACATTTTTTCTAAATGGTGGCAAATGACCATGAGGTAAAGACCCCGAAGGGCACATAAAAAGGTTAAATAGAGGAAGGGAACAAGGTTTCATCATTACAGAAAAAGCAATAAACAAAGCATAAGTGTTTCGTTTAATCTATTGACCCTGCTATTATATGTGAAGCTTTTTTTTTCACATGCAAGTTTTTGCGCAAATGAATCTACCAATTCATTTATTGTTCTTAATGTTTTATTCCTCCTTCCTTTACTTAAAAAATAATCTCACAAAATATTAAGACTGATCACAGGTGAATCCTTTTTTTCTAAACATAAAATCCAAATTCCTTTTGTTAACATTGCAGAGGCAGCCCAGGCTGTGAAAAGAAATAGCACAGAATCTCGTAGTTGTCACAACCATGATCCATGTCAAATTACCCAGGATTTGTATCTGGGTAGGCAACCGTTATTGTTTACAAATATAAGAGCCACATCTCAAATGCAGGCAAGATGGTGATATGCCTGCTTTGGGGTTTACGCTTCAAATGTTAGGGGTTTCTCATCTGAAAATAATGCTGTCAGTTTCCAGCAATCATGATTACAGGGCTCTGAGAAAAAGCGAAATCAAGTTGCCCATCGCTGCTTTAAACAAGAAGAGCCTCACTTTTGGTCTACTTGGAATTAGTAAAAGTGATTTATCAACCTGGGAACCACTATCATTTCCCAAAAAGTCTTTGTCAAGATTTTGAGGCAGCAGACATGTTGCTGCTGCTGCTTTTTTCTATTTACACTATATGTCTGCACCAAAATACAGATGAGGGACACATACCATACACAAATGCCCTAGGCTGGGATTACCTGCTTTTCTTACTTGATATCTTGGAAATAAAATTAGTTTCTCATGAGTCAAGGCAACCTAGTGTCTACATTTTCTCCACTCCATGTGAACAGCAGAGGCATTTCAGCTGAAAAGATAGGCGGATGTGAAATCCAGATTGCCTAAATTCTCTCTGGAAGAAAGGGAAGTTTCTTTTTCTTACTATCTTTTTTGGAGGGAGGATTCCCCTCCCCCAATTTTGTCTTTTCTTTATATCCCTGTATTAGGTTGCTTTAATATAGATAAAATCAATGAAAAAAGATATAAAATTTGCACTTAAGCATAATGCTTCAATAGCGAGAGCAATAGCACTTAGACTTACATACTGCTTCATAGTGCACAACAGCCCTCTCTAAATGGTTTACAGAGTCAGCGTATTGTCCCCAATAATCTGGGTCCTCATTTTACTGACCTCAGAAGGCTGGAAGGCTGAGTCAACCCTGAGCCAGTCAGGATCGAACTCCTAGCAGTGGGCAGAGTCAGCCTGCAATACTGCATTCTAAACACTGCACCATCAGGGCTCCTTCAAGCATACAAATATTGCACACATCACATTGTCTTCTCCTTCTCAAATTAAACACCTTATTTCTGTTATAATATATACATATTATATATGTAAAGTATATTTTTATATTTATACTCTCCTGGTGTTCGTATTTTATTTGTACCATAGACATGCCCAGGAGTCGTATTTTTATGCAAATTTTCCAGCATATATATATATATATATATATATATATATATATATATATATATATATATATATATATATGTTTTCTGAGGTTTTCGCGGGTGTTTGTATGTAGGTCTTTGGTTGTTCGGGTTTTCTCCCGCGTAAAATTGGAAGTGTCTTGGCGACGTTTCGACGAAGTCCCCTTCGTCATCTTCAGGCTGGTGTTTTCAGCTTCGTGCTTCGAGCAGCAATGTGTGGTCTTAGCTGTTTCTTCCTTTTAACTGCCAGTAGGGGTGTGAACTGATTGGGTGGAGAGCCGAAACACAGACCACCCTCAAGACAGATAAACACACCAACAAACTCCGAAGACTACAAGAACGCCAGAAACAAACCCCTCCTCCCTCACAGCCACACATGAAACAAACAGTGCATAACATCTCAGATAGGATCCTCACCAAAGCCGAAACCAATGTCCTTTCCAAAGGATTCAACTTTGCAGTCGCTCCCAAACACATCCCCACTGAAACCATTATATGTGGAGTTGAAACCAGCCTGACCAAAATCAACCCCGACGACGCTAACAGAATCAGACTCGAAATCACCAACATCCTCTGCACCAGCAAGCCACCCAAAAGCAACTTACCCAAAGAGGAACAGACAGCACTACGTAACCTGAAAGAAGACACCAGCATAATAATCCTACCAGCAGACAAGGGCAACGCCACGGTGGTTATGAACACATCTGACTACCAAACCAAATTAACCAACCTACTCCAAGACTCCACATACAAACCCCTAAATACAGATCCCACCACCTACCTGGAAAAAACCACCAGATCCAAAATAAAAGCCTCCCCCATTAGCGAAGAGATCCAGCAAAGAATCATTCCCAGAGAGAAATCATCCAGATGCCCCAAACTCTATGGTCTCCCCAAGATACACAAAGAAGGAACCCCACTCAGACCTATAGTCAGCTCCATAGGCTCACCTCTACAAAACCTAGCCAAATTTCTCGCCAAACAACTACAGCCCTATGCAGAATCCATCACCTCACACGTAAAAAACTCATTCCAGTTTATAGAGATCATAAAGAAACAAAACTTACAGCCCAGCGACCTACTCGTGAGCTTCGATGTCATATCCCTCTTCACCCAAGTGCCTATCAAAGAAGCCTTGACAGCTATCCAAAACAAATATAACCCCCCCAAACACATCTTAGATCTGACCAACCACTGCCTATCCAACACATACTTCATCTATAATGGACAAAAATACAAACAAACAGAAGGAGCACCCATGGGATCACCCCTCTCACCTGTCATTGCCAACCTCTACATGGAACACTTTGAAACCCAAGCTCTAGAAAAATCGGATCACAAACCCAAACTCTGGCTCAGATACGTAGATGACACCTTCATAATCTGGCCACATGGGAAAGAAAAACTGGACAACTTCCTCACACACCTCAACAGCCTACACCCCAAAATACAGTTCACCATGGAAACAGAAGCTAACAACCAACTTCCCTTCCTGGATGTCTTAGTCTACAAGAAATCCAATGGCTCCCTAGGACACACCATCTACCAGAAGAAAACACACACAAACCGCTATCTGCACGCTCTCTCACACCACCACCCAGCACAGATCAACTCTGTAGCCAAGACACTCATCTCCAGAACAAAACGCTTAGCTGACGAACAACACCTAAAACCCGAACTACACACTCTCACCAATGTACTAACATCCAATGGATTCCATAGAAATAAGATTACAAACCTAATCCAAAAAGAAACCCCCACTAAAATCCAAGACAAAGAACAAGAAAACGGCAAAGCCCTCCTCCCATACATAAAAGGCACCACAGACAGAATCAGTAAGATCCTCCATAAACACAACATCAAAACAGCATTCTGCACAAACAGAAAAATATCCACCATCCTTAGAAACCCCAAAGATAAAATTGAATTAGAAAATCAAGGAGTATACGAAATCCCATGCACCACTTGTCCCACCACATACATCGGACAAACCAACAGAAGAATAAGTGCACGCATTGAAGAACATAAGAACTCAGTCAAAAAAGAGGAACCAACATCTTCCCTGGTCCAACACCTTAAAGCCACAGGACATGAAATTGACTTTAAAAATACCAGAACCATTGCCAAAAGTGAACATTTTAATAACAGAATAATCAGAGAAGCCATCGAGATAGAAAAACGCCCACACAGCATGAACAAGCGAGATGATACCTCCCGCCTACCAGCCATTTGGAAACCCGCCCTTATTGACAAACGACTCCCTAACACAAAAAATGATACCAGACCCACACTCACAAAAACCACACAGGATGTCACCACCACACATCCACGCAAAAAACAAACCCAAAGCCACACCGATGATGAGGCACGACCACAAACCAGAAGCCAGACCACAGCTGCATCATTAGCCACTTTAAACCCCTCCAATCCATACATGAAGCAAACTGACACCCTCCATGAAGAGGAGGCACGACCACGAACGCGAAGCCAAAAAATAGCAAGGCAGCCCAAAATCTTAAACCCCTCTGCAACTCAGACTAACCTGAGCACAACCAAACAGAACACTCCCCCAGCCAATCAGAGCACAGCCAACCCCCAGCCAATCAGAGCACAGCCAACCCCCCAGCCAATCAGAGCACAGCCAAGCCCCTAACCAATCAGAACACACCTCCACCCAATCAGAACACAGCCAAGCTCCCACCCAATCAGTTCATACCCCCACTGGCAGTTAAAAGGAAGAAACAGCTAAGACCACACATTGCTGCTCGAAGCACGAAGCTGAAAACACCAGCCTGAAGATGACGAATGGGACTTCGTCGAAACGTCGCCAAGACACTTCCAATTTTACGCGGGAGAAAACCCGAACAACCAAAGACCTACATATATATATATATATATATATATATATATATATATATATGTAGGTCTTTGGTTGTTCCGGTTTTCTCCCGTGTAAAATTGGAAGTGTCTTGGCGACGTTTCGACGAAGTCCCATTCGTCATCTTCAGGCTGGTGTTTTCAGCTTCGTGCTCCTCGAAGCATGAAGCTGAAAACACCAGCCTGAAGATGACGAATGGGACTTCGTCGAAACGTTGACAAGACACTTCCAATTTTACGCGGGAGAAAACCCGAACAACCAAAGACCTATATACAAATACCCGCGAAAACCTCAGAAAACATATATATATATATATATATATATATATATATATATATATATATATATATATATATATATATATCAATAAAATATAGAAAAAATGAACACCAGGATAAAAATAAACAAAGCTGTTTAATACAAACAAGTTTGTAAGTAAAAGAGTTACCAAGCTTTCATCGGCCAACTACCGATGTCATCAGGGTTGGAATGCTAGGTGATTAGGAAGCTTGCCTATATAGCTACCTGTCTCTGCGCCCTGCTTTTACAAATGGGGAAACTGCGATCCCTAGGGAAGACAGAAAACTGGAAAAAGGAGAGGGGGCCCAGGGACCATTACAACGAGATAGAAACAGGCAAGACTGGAGTGACAGGGCTATGGGTGAGGCAGTAACAGCTGCTATGGGAGGGGACGAGAAACTAACAATGTGTCAAGATCGGGTGTGGAAAATGGACGCACAGAAGCAGCTTGGAAGGAGAGACAAAAAGGGGGGGGAGAATAGTGAGCAGGAAGATCTTAACAGCTGCTCCTTGCAGGATTGGGGAGAGAGAGCTAAGGGCGAGGCAACGGCGGCCATAAGGAAAGATGACAGCCCTACAGGGCGTTTGAAATGCAGATTGAGAGATCGCTCCAAAATGAGAGAGGAGGGGAGTGATAGGGGGCAGAGACAATTTGACAGCCGTCCCCCAGACACTTGTATGTGTGCTAGAAAAGTAATGGAGGATCTGGGCATAACCACCAGGTCCACCAATAGGCTGCTGGATGTGAATCAACTTAGCACGTTGCAGATTAATACAACTAATGGGCTGATTACGTACTCGAGAAGCTGAGCGCAGAGACAGGTAGCTATATAGGCAAGCTTCCTAATCACCTAGCATTCCAACCCTGATGACGACAGCAGTTGGGCTGATGAAAGCTTGGTAACTCTTTTACTTACAAACTTGTTTGTATTAAACAGGTTTGTTTTAATTTTATCCTGGTGTTCATTTTTTCTATATTTTATTGATATGTGCTTGCCCAGGATTCACATTTTTAATGTTATTAAGGATGTGTGTGTGTGTGTGTGTGTGTGTGTGTGTGTGTGTATTTAAAATGTTAAATTTGGATTGCTAGCAAACAATTAAAGGGAGATTGGTATAGCTATTTCGAGCTACTTAACTCTCATCAGCCAGCCATACCCTTCCAAGATTCGAACCTGGGCTGCTTGCACATTAGGCAGCTGTGTTGACCTCCAGGCCACAGGGTCTTTCTCACTTTGTCAGCTGTATCAGGGAGGGAAGAGACCAGGGGAGGAGATATGCCTTGGTTTTTTTTACAATGCACCCTGTCGGCCCAAATATGGGAAGAAGAAATATTTTTCCTGAATCAGCCCAATTTAGGGCTATCCCCAGGCAGCAGTCGGTACTGCGACAATCATTTTTATTTCTTCTTCCCATATTTGGGCCGACAGGGTGCACGTAAAAAAACCCCAAGACATATATATAAAAAAAATCAGGAGAAATAAGGTGTTTAATTTGGGAAAGAAGAGACAATGTGATGCATGCAATAATAGTGATGTAATCTTTGCTAGAAATTATACTGAGATTCAAAACTCTACCTGGAACAAGTAGATGATATAGACCCGTTCATGAATATTCTTCCTATTCTAAGCATCTGAAAGTAGTATAACGGCTAGGGTACTGATGGAAGAAACCTTGCTATGAAAATGACCAGCTTAAGATATAGCTTAAGATTTGAAATTGCTGATCTTTCAGAGATGGTGAAATGCTTGCCCAGAGTGATGGAACCCTTGAAAGCTGTAATTGACATTACATGCTGCAGATACAATGGATCACATATACATTGAGTTTCATGTCACAAGGCTGAAGATGTAAGGAGTTAGATGATGATATGTCAGTCCTTCAAAGTAAGCAAGGCCAAGAAATAGGCACAGCAGGAATTCCAAGAATGCTCTTTATCATTCTAGGGCCTCACAAAGTTCCTCTTTACGCCATTGTATTCCAGAAAAAAGCATCAAGACAAAGTTATTTGGAGTGCCTTTCTCAACTTTTTTCAGAAGTGAGCAATCTTTTCTGAACTTTCCCTTTCCCCTGGTTAATGATTTTCCCATTCATTCCCTGTTCCAAAGCCAGGTCTATTTTCCTTCACACCATCTAATCAGCTAAAGGATAATTTTAACCTATTCCACCCAAGAATATAAACTAGCTTTTTTGAAATCTGATTTCTAATAAAGGGGAAAGCAACAAGGGGAAATGTCTCTTGAGAGAAAAGTTTGCTGATATATTTTTAACAAAGATCTATGGCCTTTGGTTAAGGATTTGATAGATAAAATGGATAGAACTTGGGACATTTTAGTGTACCCCAATTCCTCTTTGGGGGCAGAATTATAGAGAAACATGGTTTTGCCATTACTTTGGGAAGATACTGATTATTTGGAATCATTCGGGTCTTAGTTTTACCCTTGTTTTGCCCTACTAGATGAATTACATTAGGGATCCAGTGGCGGAAGTATAAGGTCTCTCTGATTATGGTATTTTGCTTGTGTCTCAGGACTTGAGTCATTATAATGTTATGCCTCCTCAGTTTGATCTGGGTGTAGGTGGTATTGCATTAGAGTGGTTCTGGTTCTTCTTGGATAGTCAATCCCCCAAAGACTGCATCCTAAGGATTTTGATTTTGGGGTTACTACATATTTCACATATTCTTCAATGTCATCCTCTGTGAAGTCACTGTGAAAACATCATCTGAAGATATGAGTTGCCTTATTATAATAATGATGATGGCAATGGATGGTGGATGGTTCCGACTTCTCTTTTCTACCTTTAGTTTTAAAAAGGCAAGACAAATGTTGCTAAATTTGATAGACTTGTTATTCCAATTCAGGATGGACTACAATACCCTTAAAAGACCAGCTCCACAGTTTGAGATTTGGGGGACTTAACCACTGTTTCAAATCGTGAAATTAACAACAGGAAACATCAAGAGTATATTTAAGGCTAGACTCTTATGAAAGCAATAGCAGTATCTAGAGAATGGTCTGGCCTCAATTAGTGATTAGGATCTGCACTAATTATATCCAAGATGGATTATCTGGATTGTAAAGGGGATTAAAAAATGCTTTCTCTTACTTGCACTGACTGCAGGAATAACTTTGATAAAGTGTTGATACTGACATCTTAGACGTGAAAGATGACTGGGTGTCTTTGGGCCAGTCGCTCTCTCTCAGCCCAATTCACCTCACAGGGCTGTTGTTGTGAGGAAAATAGGGGAAGAAGTAGTATTAGGTATGTTTATCACATTGCCTTATTTATAAAAATAATAATGATAGGTTATTTTAAAAAAGCAAAAAAACTGATAAGCTAGAAAATATCTTTAAAGGCCATCTTTGTCCATATGATTCAAGCCAGTAGTGGGATTCAGATATGTAAATAATCAGTTCTCTGTATGGATGCCACTTCTGGAAGTCCATTCTGGGCCTGGGCAACAAAAAATTAGCTACCGGTTCTGCTGAACCGGTGCGAACCAGTTGAATCCCAACACTGATTCAAGTTACATTTGAGATCTTTTTTTTAAAAAAAAAAATATATTTTCAATTTTACATTACATTCATAAAAAATACTTCAGATAAAGAGTAAAATAAATTTATACACACAACTTTCGGTATTGCTCACCCATTTCCCCCCAAACCGCATCCACCCTCTAACCTCTTCTCTCACTTCCCTCTTTCCCTCTTCTTCCTCACTCTCCCCCTCTCCTCCTTCTCCTCAACCTTCCTACTTACTTCTCCCCTTCCTCCTATCTTCTCACTCTGGATGCAGTCCAGGGGAAATGCCCGAGCAATTACATTTGAGATCTTAATTGGCACCTTCTACAGTTACGTTAGGTAGAGAAGCACAACAAATAGCACCTGCAGATATTTATTATTTTGCAACAGTTGTATCATGCTGACCAAGGTATCTTGCAATAGCTTTAATACATAAGAAAATATCCAGGATTTACAGTGTATGTTTGGGCCAAATATACATATAAGCTGACTTTTACATATTTCAAAATTTTTTAAAAGTTCTATAAAGAGAAAGACAATCTCAGACTTGTTTGGGGGCTACTATATTTATAATAAAAGTTGTGAAAGCAACCAGAAATAGAAGACTACTTCATTTTTTCCTCCATCAAATTGTTCACAAAAAGCAGGATATGCAATAGCGAGGCTGTAGTTGTGTGGAAATGAGCTAGTTTCATTGTGGCATATTGCATTTGGAACCAAAATTGAATGTCCAGAAAAAACTGGAAGGTGCAAAAAGGCCCATTTATAAAAAGCATTGCTTGGATTTCCATTTAATGGACTGTTTTCATTATCATAGGATACATTTATTTCTAATAACAACACTGAACAATTGTAGACATGGGGTAATATTTGTATGCAATGCATCACTCACTCATCATTAACACCATGATCATCACACCATCATCAAGGTAGTCCTTGACTTACGACTACAATTAGGATTGAAATTTCCATTGCTAAGTATAATAAATTTCCATTTATTAAGTGAGTTGCATCCAATTTCATGACCTTTTTGGGCATGGTCATTAAGTGAAGCCAGCTTTCTCTATTGACTTTGCTTGTCAATCCTCAGAAGGTTGCAAATGGTGATTACTTGACCCCCAGGACGCTGCAATGGTCATAAGTGTGAAGGTCATTTTTTTCAGTGCTTTTGTGACTTTGAATAATCACCAAATGAATGGCTGTAAGTCAAGGAGTAACTGTACTATACTATCTACAAACTGCTGATTAGCATTAACCCAGACAAGACATAACTAATGCACAGTATTTTATCGAAGTATTTGCCCTATATATCATATCATATAGTTAAATAACATTGCTTATATTATGTATTCTGGGTCATAGGTCCCTCATTTTACAAGAAACATAACATTTACTTTTGACAAGGAGTAATCATTTAGTAAAGTATTAAGCATTCACTTCTAAGCAAGCAGTTCAAGCAGAAATAAGTAGTCTAAAAAATGTCAGTACTAGCGGGGGAATAATGATAAAGTAGGATTGCAATGAATTCCATTTCAATTCCCTTGGAACTGAGAATTATTTTAATCATAGAGGCTGAAATATACATACATACTGTGTGTGTATATATACATACACACACATACATACATATATACACACACACACATACATACATATATACATATATTCATATATACATACATACATACTGTCAATGCTGCAAATACTGTATATTCTTGCTTTGACAATATGCAAAACTGTCTGGTATTTATTGGGTTAATACTTAGCTTAGAGTGGGGGGGGGGAAGCCGGGGGAAAGAAAGAGGAAGTAAACTTTTGACCTTCACACTAATTGGATAATGTGACCTGTGACTGCATGAGAAGGGAGGGGTTTAGCAAGAAAAGCTTGATGCCAGCGAAAGGAAGTTCAGATTCTGGCTTCAACCCGTCCATTATGGTGACCGGCAAAAATTGTAGCTTTGCAATAAAGACTTTAGGAAACATGCCTGAAAGTTCTTTGAAGAGCTTCATTAGTCGGAACCTGTGACATCATGCCAGAATCCAACACTCTTTTCAAACAATCTGCGTCCCGAACTCCATCAGCTGCCTGAGAGGAGCTGGCAAAGTTTTGGGGGAGATCTCATTATGGAGAGAGAAAGATTGCCTGAGACCAGCCCTGTAGCTGCAACAGTTCCCCGGGGGGGGGGGGAAGCGACAGCCAGCAAGCCGGGGGAGAGAGAAATTTGGCATTCCCAGCTGAGAGCGAAGACTTCAAAAGCAGAATGGACAGATAATACAGTTATGGGTGAGTCGTTGGAAAGATTTCAAAACTTAGAAATGAAAAACAGAAATCAGTTCCTACAAAGTGAAACCTTCAGCCCTCCTACTGCAAATGTTTCTGCTATGGGCTCCAGCCCTGAGAGAGAGAATCCCAGTCTGAATCTTCTGCAGCAAAGGGGAAATTGGGTTTCCCAGCAAGTGGCTGATCCATGCCCTCTGAACTTACCACAGCTAATGGAGGCCTTGCAATGTCTTGGGGTGGACAGAAGCCAGGAAATCAGCAGCTGGGGGGAGAACAGCCACAGCAAGGAGGTTGGCCACAGCCCCCAAACATGCAACCCCTGGGCATAAATCTGCAGCCAGGTTGGGGCCTACAGCAACTGGGGTGGCCACAAGAGCAGCAGGAAGCCTGTCAGACCCTGCCTTTGCCGGCCAGAGACCCCAACCCTGAAGAGAGGGTGAGTTCCAGTCTGAGGCATCTGCAGCAATGGGTAGATGGGTTTCCCCAGCAGATGAATGATCATCAGCAGCAGAGGGCATCACCACCCCCTGCAACCCAAGAACAGAGAAGACCACCACAACCTCCACTTGCGCAGCCACCATTGGGAGGCCTACAGCAGCAGGGGGCACCATCCAACCCCACTCTAAGCTAAGTATTAACCCAATAAATACCAGACAGTTTTGCATATTGTCAAAGCAAGAATATACAGTATTCGCAGCATTGACACATACATACATTGCTCCTAGAAGCACGAAGCTGAAAACACCAGCCTGAAGATGACGAATGAGACTTCATCGAAATATCGCCAAGACACTTCCAATTTGACGTGGGAGAAAACCCGAATAATCAAAGACCTATATACAAACACCGCAAAAACCTCAGAACACAAATAAATACATACATACATACATACATACATACATATATATATATATGTTAGTCAAATAGTAATGATCACCAAGAGAGTATCTATAAAAATAGAATTTTAATCCACCGAGCTTTCGTCAAACACAATTGACATCGTCAGGGTTAAAAGGTAAGTGCCGGGGGAGAGTCTTATATACAGCTGTTTAGTGTCTGCTTCCGGCTCCTGGAGCGTGTCATAGGCCCCAGCTGATCGGGTTGGGTCTCCAGCCTACATCCCACATTACTAGTCTGCATTCTGTCATAAGTTGTTTCAGAGTTGGGAGTCCAGATCTTTTTGCCTTCCTTGCTCATAGCCTCCCCCCCACCACCATCCCACACACGACTTCCCTCTACGAGTGGGGGTGGGCAATTATCACTTTCAGTATCCTTACAAGCCTCACGGCTATTTTGGTCTTGTTTATCCGTCTCCCGGAATTGTGCCCTAGATTCATAACCCCCGCCCATATTGTTCCTCCTCCCCTCCTTCTTCCCCTGGGTTCCCCTGTACGGTCCGCTGTTCGTTCCCACACGCTCTGTCTTGCGCACCGTCAAGATGTTTTTTGTCGTTGTCCTATTGTCAGTGGCTCGTTGTTCCATCCGTTGCCGGTGGGCAACGTTACCGTCCGTCCTTGGTTCTCCATTTCCACTCCATACGGTGCTCTTCCCCTTTAATTGTAGTCGCTGTTTCATCCCATAACTTTGCGCTTGGGGTGTCGAAGGGGGATGCATTCTCCTGCTGGATTGCGATCGAGTTGTCATGCTGTGTCTGGTAGCCTCCTCATGGGGGGGTTCATCGTCGTTCTCCTCATCTCTACCGGACCTGGTTGTATTCCGTTTTTCTTCCAGTTTCTCGAATCCCCATCCATTTCCATTCCATCTCCATGCTGTTCCGTTCTCTACGGATCGTGGCGAATCCGTCCGCAGTTGTCTGCCAGGACTGGTCTGTAGTTGTTCCAGGAAGGGGGGGCCATCAGTGGGGGCTGCATTAATGTGATTACATGAGGAGGGGGGTCGGGCGATGTCTTCTGGATAGTAAGTCTTTGAATTAAGTCCCCTCTCCCGGTTAATGCGGCTACCAGCATTCCATATTTTCAGAGCCTGGTGTGCTGCACACAAATCCACACGCCTATTGATGGATTCAGTTTCTGAGAACCATGCCTCTTTTAATAAGCGGCCTCTTTTTGTGATATCGTTAGCCAAGATTTGGGCATTCTCAAAATCAAAACGATGGCCGTGTTCTACTGCATGAGCCTAAATCTGGGAGTGTTGTTCACCCCGTCTAATGGCTAGCCTATGCTCATGTAGGCGGGTCTTAAGTCTTTTCGAGGTCTCGCCTATGTAATTACTCTGGCAATCCGCACAGTTGATTTTATAAACTATGGCTGATCTCTCGGCGGTGGGGAGCTGATCTTTGGGGCGCATCACCTTAGCTCGTATGGTTTGGGTGGGTTTGTGGGCTACCTGTATGTTGTGGGGTGCCAGAAGCCTGGCTGTAGCCTCTGACACATTTCTGATGTACGGTAGTGACACGCGTATGACCCGTGTCTGGAGGTCCTCTCTTGATTGTCCATTATGTAGTCCGGGTGCCATACTGTGTCGCTTAATAAACCTCGGGGGATACCCATTCATTCGGCATATGCGGAATAGATGTTTTCTTTCTTCTGCCTTAGCTTCCATGGTGCTGCAGTGCGACTGTACCCGTTTGAACAAGGTCTTAATACAGCTGGCTTATGTGTGTGTATATATATACACACACATACATATATATATATATATATATACACACACATACATATATATATATATATACACACATATATATACACACACATACATACATATATATATATACACACAAACACACAACATAATTCACAATTCATAAGAGTAATGAAAAATGAGAACGAACACTTATTATTTACGCTGTAAGTTCCCAGACAAATAAAAAGAAGTGCTCGAAAGACTGACTAGCCAGAATCCAGAACGCAGAAGAATGTTCATTATTTCACATACTCACCAATTAGCACACTGGCAAAGATGAAGCTTGCCAGATTGATAAAAGTCAAGCAGTCAGAGAACTGAACTGCTGAATTGCTAATGCAGCTCCCATTTGCACGCTAAATTATCTGAAACTGTGATCACCTTTGAGTTCCTTCTGCCAGGACTTGAAAAGAATTATCAATGAATGCGAGCAGGGAGAGAGAAATTATGTCTATAGGAACTGAAAATTACTTCCAGGCATATTCTGCTGCTGTAATTTCCGTATCTGTTTGGTGGAAAAGGGCCATGGTATTTTTTTTAATTGTTGTTAATTATATATAATTAGTGGATCAATAAAATTAGTATGCATATATGATGGCAAAAGACTTCACAACAGTTCAAAGCTGGAACGGTGGAGTAGCAATACAAAAAATGGAAAGTTGTCATGGTTGTTTGGTAAAGTCCTTCACTTCCGGCACTCTGTTGGCATATGAAATTACTGCCTTCCTGAAGTAAAGCAAGATTTGGATGGTCTGGGATAGGGTTGTATTTCACCTTTCAGTTCTGGTGTGCAACTTCCTGACCTTTATAGTCACCCAGGCAGTGCCGAGATACAGGACCTTCCCCTCATTTAGCATGCAAATTTCTTTTCCAGGTTCAGAGATCCCCTCACATGTTGTGCAAAGGACTGCAGAATCATATGGAGTCTTTGATGCTCCTGAGCATGACAGTTTGCTTCATTACCCAACTAGGTAACATCATTACTACAAGTGAATGTGAAGTTTTCTCCCTTATATACAGTAGCTTGCCCTTCCAATTTCTGAAGTGGGTGTTGTTTTCTTTTTGATATCTATCTATCTATCTATCTATCTATCTATCTATCTATCTATCTATCTATCTATCTATCTACCTACCTACTTACCTACCTACCTATATCCAGAATAAAAATTAAAACATTAAAATAAAACAAAACAGAACAGAACCCAATTAACAGTGGGTTTATCAATGGGTGGCCAAAGTCTTCCAAATTTTACAGAGAGTATAGCAGTATATTCTCCTTGATAATTTCCTTCTGTTGGAGTCCTTGATAGTTCTGGTAATAAAATCAAGTGAAGTACTAAAACCATGTGGAGCCCTTCATAATTGTCTTCTATTGGAACTGAAGAGTCAAGAGGACCATTTTGTTTGAGCTCTACTTTCTTCTAGCTATACATAAACCTTTTGTGTGAAAATGGAGCAATTCCAATTTTCATAAAGAAACAAAGATTTCCTGCCCTCTTTCACCATTGTTTTACGCAGCACAACACTTGTACTAAAAGATGAAGTTGCTAGAAAAAAAATCACCTTCCCAATAAACTCAAGTACACTGCATTCAGTCATGCCTGACTTAGCACACACACCTGGACACAACTACAAATATGATGCTTGCAAAGTGAGTCAACCTTTTGATGTAGAAGTAGGCAGGTTCCATCCAAAAAAGGTGGTGGAACTCCGTTCTGGGCATTCTATGAGAAAAAAAAGCCCCGAGAAGCGGCAATGATATCCACAAGTTGCAGTATATAACATAGAATAAGAATGCTGAGTCACACCCAACTCAAGGCATTCTAATTATAGTGTTCAATCCCCTGCATATCATTTGTCAGTTGTGCAAAGTGTCCGATAACTTATTTCAATGAAAAACCATAATGACAAAACTGATTTCTATGCTCATGTTCAAATTCATTTGGAGATGATTTTGGATTTTTGTTCAAATTTGAATGTAAATTTAACATTCCACATCTACTTTTAAAATGGGGTAGTATTAAAGAAAATCTTGGGGGGGGGGAATGAAGGCTATGACACACAGAAACTATTTTGCCTGCACTTTTCCAGTTGAAACCAAAGTTTAGATATCTTTGGGAAATATATCTTATAATGTGCCCACATTTAAAACAAATGTTTTCGGAGAGCGCACACTGTCAAGCTTCTTTTGCTCATGTACAAAACAGGTTCTGTGTTTTGTTTCAACTAGATCTTCCCCTAATATCTTTTCTATTAATAAATGGTCATCTCACAATTACATCACAGCAGTACTGAAAGTCTCATGACCCTATTAAAGAAACCGCACAAGGGAGATATAGCTGTCTAATTGTTCCAAACTTGGCATAGTCCTGCTCTGAAGAAAGAGAAGAAGATAACTCACAGAATTCGATAAACATCAGCATTTACTCCAGCCAAAGCACTTTCTTGATGTTCAGCTATTTTGCAAATCACATTAATAAGATGAAGGAGACTATTTGAGGCTACCTAGAACAGCTTCCTTTACTCTCATCTTTTTATTTGCTAGTGTCTGGGGAACAAATTGCACTTATGCTTTTAATGGACAAATGAGCAACAGTGAAATACTGACACACAACATATATAAAGCAGCTGGTTCTCATAACATAATTAGTAGTAAGGGAGAACCCCATGGATTTACCTACTACTTTCCTTTCCCTCTTCCTCTCTAAAATGCAATGTTATCTTTGGCCATCAGTCTGCCTGTCACACACCTCTCCTAATTGTACAATTAAAATGCAACAGAGATTGAACAGCCTGTCTGACTCTATTAGGATACCAGAATACTTATGGGCATTGGCATGTTGACGTGTTCACAAGCCTACATAGTTTGCAACACATCAGCATTTGTCTTCTGGGCCAATAGTTGAACATCTACTGTATTAGTCAATCAGTCCTTGATTTCTGGCCAGTTACAAGTATCTTGTTTTGTTCCCTTCACTTTCACATTCTTCTGTAAAGTTTTTTTTTTTTTAAAAAAAAAAAAGCAAATTCATGGCAATTTTTTGGTCACCACAGTGCCATGCTGTTTAATTATAGGTCTGTATTGGGTCCCTTTTATTACCCAGGCCACTTACTCACAAGAGCAGTGGTTGATGCCCATTCATGGATCAAACTGATCTCAGCGTGATTCAATATTGAAGGTTCACCCTGCTCCAGAAGAACCATTTAAAGCTAAACAGCTTTCATCAGAACGAGTGATTTTGATAACCATTGTTAGGTTGTCAGCAGGAATCCTGTACAGATAGTAATCAAGCGTATTCATAAAATAAATAGAAAGGATTCACAATTGTACAGTACTTGCTGGCCAATTCTTTTTTGTCCAGAAATGCTAAGGTGTGTATATCCTTGACTTCTTCAAAATGCAGAACTTAGGGTACTTGTTCTGCTTTGTCATAAAATATACATAACATGGATAGCATCTGATTATCATTTTTTATCTGTGGTCTGTGAAAACAGAAGATGGTCCTAGCAATAACAAAACACCCCAACTTATACAAGGACATGTATTGCTGATCATAAGGGGACTATTTTAGGTGAAGCTGCATATCAACAACTCAATTATTCAAGAATAATAAATGAAAATCAGAAGTGTTAATAAATACAAGTTATGCAATATCTACTTTTTTACAGGGTAAAGCAGCTTTCTCAACCCCAAAAATAGAACAGAATTTTTTCCCGTTAAAATGTCTCTCTCATCCCATGTGCACAAATTAAAGATACAGTACTTAAGAGGCTAAAAAGAGTGACATATGCCTAGGCCAGAGGTCTTCAAACTTGGCCCTTTTATGACTTGTGGACTTCAACTGCCAGAATTCCTCAACCAGCGTGCCTGGCTGAGGAATTCTGGGAGTTGAAATCTACAAGTCATAAAAGGGCCAAGTTTGAAAATCCCTGGCCTAGGCATTAGAAGCAAATTAGCTGTCACTTTTATTTTGACTGAAAGCTGTGCCAGTTTAATGATTTAATAATGGCTATTATATTGTACTATAACAGGGATTGCTATATTAACAGTACAATGTTGTCAACATAAACATTTAGAGATAAATACTGGAATTTCTGAAGTATCCTGCAAGTAAGATTATGGGTTAATTGGTCCCTCGCACATCTATCACTTAATAAGGGAAATATCAGTGTGAGTCATTCAGCATAAACTAGTAATGGAAAAAGCAAGCACTGAATATGTTTTGACATTGTCTCTTAAAGCCTGTAGTATAACACTTATTAGTTAAACTTGAGATTGGCAAATGGGGAGGGAGAAGGTGTTATAAATGGTTGTATAGTCTCACCTTGAAGAGATCCAGTTAAGAGAAACCTACCAATTCTACTTGGTTCTTGGCTGAACTTTTTTTTACTGTTTTCTAACGGTCAGTTGAAATATTCCTTCATGCAATTAACATTAACATTCTCCTTCACTCAGTTTCTTTTTTCTTTAAACTTCCTTCATAGCATTTAGTTTCTATTTCCCTGATTATCCTTAAAGGTCTTCTCAGAACCTGTTCCAGTTTGTTGAATTGTTTCTAATGTTCAGGTGCCAAGATCTGGCCACAATATCTGAGACGGTATCTGATCGGACAGAAGAAATAAATAATATTTGTTAAATTTTAAATATTATTTCTTGTGATTTGAAAATTGTATTTTTCCTAATGCAACCTAAAATTTGATTTCCTTTGTTTTTTTACAGTCACATCACATGGGTGACTCATTTGTAATTCACTGCTATTCAAAAATCTTTCCCAAATTATTATTGCCAAGCCAGTAAACCCATTCTGTATCTGTACATTTGATTTGTGCTTCCTAAGTGCAAAACCGTATTTGTCTTTACTAAATTTCATTCTATTATTTTCACTATTTCTCCAACTGATCAAAATCAGTTTGAATTTTATTTCTGATTGCCAGAGTATTGCTTCTTCGAACTGATTTGTACCATCTGCAAATGCAATAAGCATTCCCTCTACTTAATCATCCAAGTTTGTAATAAAAATGTTGAACAATTTGGGCTCAGAACTAACCCTGTGGCATCTTGCTCCAATGATGAAAAACTACTGATGTTTGATGAGCACATTTTCAATATAATTGTCATGCCATCCAATCATAATAATAAAAAAAAACCCCTCGCTTACCAGCATGTCATGGAGCACTTTGTTAAATGCTTTACTGAAATCACGATACATTGCATCTACAGCATTTCCATAATGTGTTTAGGAAATCACCCAATCAAAATGAAAAAGTTAATCTCGCAAGATTTGTTCTTGACAAACCCATGCTTGCTATGACATCATTTTTAGGGTACTTCCAGGTCAGCCTCTTTAAAACATAGTCTAAAACTGACCTTCCTCCTTCCTTCCTTTCTCCATTATTTGTGAATCATAATTGTATATCTCCAGGCAGCTCACAAAGCATAAAAACAGCAAAACAATAAGCTTCATTATAACACTCATTAAACACAATACAAAATTAAGATAACCCATCCCAAAACGGATGGCAAGCAAAAAGCAGACATTAGCCTCCAAAGAGATGTTGGAAGAGCCCTGTTTCGACAGTTTTCTAGAATATATTTAAAGGGCTAACTTCATCATTGGCAGAAGTTTATTATTCCAGAGGGTTGAAGTAGCACTGGAGAAGTACTGCTTCTAGGTCTCTGCCTGTTCCACCTCCCAAACTGAAGGAATCTGGACAATCCCCATAAAAGTAGAATAAAGAAGTCATTAAGAGTCAAGTTGGAGGACAGAATATCCAGGAACCGATTTTATTGGATCAATGGGAGCATATTTGGATTAGAAATGTTAAATTTACAGAGGCCCAAAATTTGAGGGAAATTTTTTACAAAATGTTTTATAGGTGGCATTTGGATCCCCAAAAATTGTCTCGTATGTATCCTAATTTACAGCCCAAATGTTGGAGGTGTGGTAGTACTGATGCAACTTACTTTCACGTTTGGTGGACCTGTAAGGAGATTAAAGCTTTTTGGATAATGATTTGGTGGAACATTCAAAAGATTTTTAAAAAGAAGATAAAGTTTACTCCTCAATTATTTTTATTGGGTATTTTTATGGATTTAGATGTTAATGAAACTATTTTAATGTTGAATCTAATAACTGCAGCAAGGTTACTTGTAGGTTTATATTGGAAGAAGGATTCGCTGCCTACTTTAGAAGAATGGATACTTAAAGTTTCCAATTTAGCAGAAATGGCAAAGATTTCTGCTTATTTAAAGGACCATACACAAAATTTTTTTATCATAGTGTGCAGAAGGTAGATAGATTATATTCAGAATAAATATGGAATTTTAAAGTTTCATTTATTTTATGATTAATTTTTCTCTCTTTTTTGAAGTAATAATTATTATTTATAGAATTTTATAATATTTGATTTATAGTAGATTTATTTATTTTATTATTTTTAAAGTTTAAAGGGAGTTAAGGGTTATGTATGAATTTGTTTATTGTATAATTTTTTTTGTTTTAAAAGTTATAGATTGTGTTTATTTTGTTTACAATAACCCTGTATTTTGCTCCGGGAAGCGGGGGGGGGGAGGTAGGGTGGGAGGGGATGGGTGGGATTAAGTAGGTTAGTTATATAGAAATATTAATGTATAAAATAGATAGAGTATTTTAGTGGGAGGTGCCGCTCGGGTATTTCCCCTGAACTGTATCCGAAGAGGGATAAGAGGGGAGGAGGAAGGATGGAAGGAAATTGGTTGGGAGGAAGGGATGAGGGGAGAGATGAGAGGAGAGGAGATAGGGAGTAGGGAAGTAAGGAAGGAAGGTTGAGAGGGTGGATGCAGTCAGGGGGAGATAGACGAGCGACACCTAAGTTTCTATTTTAAAGGTATTTTTCTCTTTTATTTTTTTTCTTATATAATGTATGGAAAGTATTATATGTATTGAAAATTTAAATAAAAAAATTTTCAAAAAAAGAGTCAAGTTGGAGGAGACAATCTCATAAATATTCTGGGATCAGACCCTGTGGACTTTATAGGTTAAAAAGAGTATCCTAAATTGGAAACCACTGCAGGATGGTAAACATGGGTGTTGTCCTACTGAACAATCTAACATTAGCCAGAGTGCAGGGATAGTATTTGTGGCTGGTACCGGGTATGGCATATCGAATCAACCAACCAAGTCCTAATGAGAGCATGAGTGATGAACATACAAAAGGATGCTTTCCCACTAATTCAATAGCCATTTTGCGTCCCTGCCGCCGGGACACTGATGCCCATAAATTGTCTGGTATGAGCTATCTTATTCTGTCAGCCTTATGAAGTGAGCCATACAGGAAACATGACCATACAGCTAATTCTACTTTATTGTAAATTATCTTAAAAGAATCTTGCAAGTCTGGGAGCAGATATATCTCCTATCTCTTTTACAATTTGAGAAACTAAGGGTTTCTTTTGAGTCTCTTACCTTGCCCACATTTTGAGGGCTCAGCTGCCTTTTATCTGACCATTCCTTAAACAACATCTCTTTGACCTGTCTCTCAAGGTCATTCCCACCTACCATTACAGATGACACCACTGCGGAACACTAGCAGACTGACAAAATAGTGATCCAATCTTGATAAACAACTAGTAACCAAACCTTCAGATTATCCATAAAATGCTTTGAAGTGAAAACAAGACTTAGCATCTGTTCATGTAGATGGGTTGGGCCTGATAGTATTTGAATTAAGTCCATAATTGTCATGGATGTCAGGAAATCCTGAGCCACATTTAACCCATCCTGAAGGCCAGCATTAATAGCCTAAAGAATTCCAACATTAGTGCTAAGTAGACCAAGAAATTCAAGTGATTATACCATTGTGTGGTACACCGACAGAATTCCTAATTTGTTCCTGAAATTCAGCTGCACATATAGATACTTACACCCCAATAGTTGGTAATTCCATTGATTTTCCACTTTTTTACAATAAGTGTAATGTTCTCGTCAGTCTTCTATCACTTCATTAGTTCACCAGGATTTTCTAAATAAAATTTAATCGGATTACCAATAATTTTCTTTAACATCCCCAGGATACATTTCACAGAGCTCTGAAGAATTAAACTCATTCTTCATGACTGCTTGATGGGACACAGATAGTACAGTATTCGCTTGTTACTAAAATGGGAAGTGACATGCTCTGCCTTTATTATTTTACAGCATTTTCTATCTTTACTTTTTGGTGTACCATTTTTTTCTTCCTTTGGACACATTTGAAAAAGTTATTTTTGTGGTCTTGAGCATCTTAGTTTGCTTGATACCATTAATATTTCTTTCCATCTTCTACTAATGTCCATGAAGCCTTTTATCTGATATCTGCTTAGAATGTTGTACACACTCAAAACTGTGGCTTATTCTCTAAGCCACAATTAAGGAAAGCACATCCAAATGGAATAACTAAATTCATTTGGGATCTCTAAAGGAGTACAATAAGTACAATACCCAATACGTTTGACAGACTCAAGCACCTGCCCTCTTCTCAGTAACGCACAAGTTATTCATCCATGGATCACATTAAGGGGTGGAACAAATAATAACACATGCCTCATTATTTAAATCACCTGACTTAACCTATTTGCATCCAGTATCAAGAAAAGAAGTATGTAAGAGTGGGGCTTGCATTATGAAGTTTTTTCATTTCTGCACAATTGTACTTTGTACTGGAGACCACATATTTATCTTTGCTTCTTCCTTCTATTGTGTGTCACTCCTATAGTGTTTTATTTTTCTTCCCAACCTCTAACTTTTTCATGGTTTTGTGTGGTATTTCAGTAACAACAAGGATCAAGGGGAAAAGCAAAAGAACCAGACCAGAAAATACATCTAAGCAGTGGTGGGCTTCAGCTGATTCACACCAGTTTGGCAGAACCAGTAGCTAATTTTTTGTTGCCCAGACCCAGAATGGACTTCCGGAAGCAGCATCCACACAGAGAACTGGTTGTTCACATATTTGAATCCCACCACTGCATCTAGGTTTATATAGATGCCAGACAGCAGAAACATGCCACACACCAGAGATCAAGAATACCTTGATCCTCAAACAATGTTCCAGCGAGACGGGAAGCTGACTTTTGATTCTTTCTGCTTAGGTCCAGATAATTCATCATGGAGATGTTGTATTCATGTAGCCTGAAGATCTAACAGCTTTCCTCTACCTCTGAACATAGAATTTCTCATTTTTCCTCTGGTTTTTATCTCTTTACCATTGTCTGGCTTTTCCCACATCCTTCCCTTTGACTATTTTTGTCATCATCTACTTTTTTCAGTTACCTTCTTGTATGCCCTCTACATTTTTACTCTTTTATAGCTTTTGACTCTTACCAAAACCTGTTTCCAGTATCTATATGGGAATTGTTATAAATGGACAATTGCTTCTTTGTTCAAACAAATGGCAGTTATCACCAATGGCTCATTTTTCCTGGGAATATGAAATGTTGTAATTATAAGCATTCCAGAACACCACCCTTGATTATCAGCACAAGCAGCATACATAAATGCAAATTCAGTGAATCACCATATTGACATGCCTACTGGCATTTCCTGAAGTATGCAAGTGTTAGAATACTCTCTTGTAACATTCAAGACATACACATGCTATATTATATATCTTGGCACATCTAGCCAAAATATTAATTTTGGCATGGCTGGTTGTAATATTAACATAGCAGTTCTGGTTTGTCACAGTTGGTTAAGACTTATCTGCTGGCAGTGGAGAATTCAATAACTGGCTGGACCTAAAATACCCATTAAGGAAATAGTTGTATTACATTTAATACCTTGCATTGGGGTTAACTGGTTTCTATTATATTAGAATAAGAGAAAAATAATATTCAGTCTATGCAACCAATTTGTCAGTAAACCAAGAGAACAATGACATGTATTAAATTCATTTAAAAACAGAAAAAGATCACAGAGGTAGTGTTTAATATGTAATAATAATAATATCTACCTAAAACCTAATATATGAAGTGCAGACAATTATTTACTCTTATCACTGAAAGTACCTTGAACTGGCTCCCACAAGGATTTGCTTCATTAAGAGAAATAATTTGGAGCAAAGCTTCTCCAACAATCTTGTAGAATTTAGGAATTCTTAGACTGATGTTTTCCTAGAAATTTCAACTATTTTTTTAAAAAAAGATCTAGATAATGCTCTTCATAAAACTCTGTATGTCTGTTGTAATAATTCAGTGTTATTCATCTATATTTTCTTCCAACCCAGATTGTGAAAATGACCAGACTTGAAGCCTGTCAAAAAGATGATATAAAATACTTACAGCATCTGTTCACAGTGTCATTGCTACTGGGCAGTACTATTCAAGAAAGTGGATATTTGAAAGGGTATCACCCACTGTAAGTCAGTCTTGGGAGAAAAGCTAAAAAACACTCCCCCCCTTTTTTTCAAGAAATACATTTAAAGACACTATAAAGATGCATATAACATGACCAGATATTTGTTAAAACTATAAATGAGGTAGGGTATATAGATATAAGTGGGGAAACCTGCCTGTCAAATTGCTTAGGGTCCATATGATAGACTTAGGAACAAATTTGAATAAACTACTGTTGTTTATTAAGGATGAATAATATTGGACATTCTTGGGGGAAAAAAACTCCAAGCAATACGTCAGAAAAAAGAGCTCACTCCAGTATCAGAGCATGTGCTTTGTATGTGGCAGATCTCATGCTATTACCTAGCAGGTGGAATCAAATACAATAATCAATAGAAAAACCCAATCCATAACAGTCTCTTTCCATCACACATTTCCTTTCAAGTTGGTTTTTCTAATATGAAAACCGGAAACTCACCTTTAATGTCATGATGAATCTACACAAAGTATAATGAAATTTCTGTTTAATCCCATTCAACTGAAATGCCTATTACAATTTCTTCCATTACCTGGAGACTTCTTCTTTCATATTACACAAGAAGAAGTCACCTAAAAGAGATGGTCCTGTCTTCAATTTCCTGTTTCGATGCTGTATCTTAAAGCTATTACTATTTTTCTGTATAAATCATTTGGAGCTTGCAATGAACCTCTTTGGGGTTCTAGCATAAATGATAGCAGCCCAGCCTACCTATAAGATGCCCCTTGACATCTTACAAGACTTGTTCTTCAGAAGACAGGTTCTCACAAACATTATGATCACAGATGTGATCTCAGAACCACTGAACTATATTTTTCAAAGATCTTGGAGCACTGGGGAACTACCAGAGGACTACCAGAGCTGATGTAGTTCCCATCTTCAAAAAAAAGGAAAAAAATGGATCCAGGAAATTACAGGCCTATCAGCCTGACCTCAACACCTGGGAAGATTCTGGAAAAGATAATCAAACAATGAATCAGCGAACACCTAGAGGCAAACAAAATCACTACTAAAAGCCAACATGGGTTTGTCAAAAACAGATCATGCCAGACCAACCTTATTGCATTCTTTGACCAAGTGACAAAATTAGTGGATCAGAAGAATGCTGTGGATATAATTTACTTGGACTTCAGTAAGGCATTTGATAAAGTAGATCACAACTTACTACTTGATAAGATAGAAAAATGTGGGATAGACAGCATCACCACCAGATGGATTCATAGCTGGCTGACCCGGCCATACTCAGCGTATGGTCCTCAATGGAACCACATCTACATGGAGGGAAGTGTGTAGTGGGGTGCCCCAGGGCTCTGTTCTGGGCCCAGTGCTCTTCAACATCTTCATCAACAATTTGGACAAGGGGATAGATAGGGAACTCATCAAATTTGCGGATGATACCAAGCTGGCAGGACTAGCCAACACTCCAGAAGACGGACTTAAGATACAAGAGGACCTGGACAAACTTGAACACTGGGCGCTATCTAACTAAATGAAATTCAATGGTGAAAAAAGTAAGGTTCTACATTTAGGCAAGAAAAACCAAATGTACAGGTATAGTATAGGGGGTACCTTGCTCAATAGTAGTAACTGTGAGAGGGATCTCGGAGTCCTAGTGGACAATCAATTAAATATGAGCCAGCAGTGTGCTGCAACTGCCAAAAAAGCCAACACAGTGCTAGGCTGCATTAACAGAGGGGTAGAATCAAGATCACGTGAAGTATTAATACCATTTTACAATGACTTGGTAAGGCCACGCTTGGAATACTGCATCCAGTTTTGGTCACCACGATGTAAAAAAGATGTTGAGACTCTAGAAAGAGTACAGAGAAGAGCAACAAAGATGATTAGGGGACTGGGGGCTAAAACATATAAGGAACGGTTGCTGGAATTGGGTATGTCTAGTTTAACGAAGAGAAGGACGAGGGGGGACACGATAGCAGTGTTCCAATATCTCAGGGGCTGCCACAAAGAAGAGGGAGTCAAGCTATTCTCCAAAGCGCCTGAAGGCAGGACAAGAAGCAACAGATGGAAACTAATCAAGGAGACAAGCAACCTAGAACTAAGGAGAAACTTCCTGACAGTTAGAACAATTAAACAGTGGAACAACTTGCCTCCAGAAGCAGTGAATGCTCCAACACTGGAAGTTTTTAAGAAGAGATTGGACAGCCATTTGTCCGAAATGGTGTAGGGTTTCCTGCCTGAGCAGGGGGTTGGACTCGATGACCTCCAAGGTCCCCTCCAACTTTATTATTATTATTATTGTTGTTGTTGTTTATTTTATGTATTTGTTCCACATGCAAAAAAGAGAGATACATTCCACCTTAGATGAACAGATTTCCATAGGATCCCAGTTCTTTTCTCCATGCATTGTCATGTACATTGCAAATTTGTTTTAGTCTCTCAACCCTTTGAAAATAAATTTGTGATCATAAATGAGGTGATGCTGGGGGAAGTAATCCATTTTGCTGGTAGGATTAGTGGAATGACATCACAGGATGCTGTCCAGTATAAGAATTCAAGCAAAATTGTGATTTTTAAAAAATAATAAGAAAAGAGTTTTCCTTATGAAGGTCATGAGTTCCTTTTCAGATAGGATGATTGGCCTTTTTACTGAGTGTGCCCGCCTCTACTGAATGCAGACTTTGCTTCCCAGGAAAACAAACATAGATAACCATCACATATCTTAACCAACATTATGTTTTGCACACGTTTTCCATTTTTCTTTTCTTTTTCATGCAGAATTGTAACTAAACCAGTTGAGCACATGTTCAGTTTTCAAAGGCAGGTCTTTTCAACCAGTGGTACGGGTACCATCTGTGGTACATTGGCACCTGGCAGGTGGTACACGACCATCCTAGAAAAGTGGTAGCAGGGGAGGGGAATGAGAGTGCTGCCGGGCGGACATGCAGGTGTCTTGCTCGGCTGTGCCTTGGGGGGCACTTTTTTCAGTGCCATTGTAACTTCGAACAGTCACTAAGCGAACTGTTGTAAGTTGAGGACTACCTCTACTTTATCACTTTTTTCCTTTTTTGGGGGGGTCATCAAGTTTTTGACACCTTGCTAGGCGACTGGTGGTACTCGGATGTTGCCATATCCTAAAAGTGGTATAATGGGTGAAAAGGTTGAAAAGCCCTGTTCAAAGGCTTCCAAGAATAATTCTGTCAGATTTCAACATGGCGTAAAAATTCATTTTTGACTTTGCCATCAAGTCCAGCATTTGACATAGTTTCCTCTAGAAGTAATCTTGGTATTTTATACTTTAGTCCAATACTCATCATCTGAACGCAAATAGCTTCTGTATGGCTGGTTCACAAATCATTGCAAATACATAAGTTTTGTTAAACATATCTTGAGCCATCAAACCATCATAGCTCGATTCATATATTTTGCAAGTGACAAACAAGCAAATCATATTATAGCTTAATAGAACATGTGACGCCTAGGTACATGTATATTTAGATCCAAACCTATCACCAAATCTAACCTCACAGAAATATAACTTATATGGATAGATTCATTGTTCTTAGTGCCTCACATAGCTTCTCTTATATTCATGCCTAATTAGCTCGAAATTAAATCTGCCTGTAATGTAATTTGTAGAAAGAAGAAACAAAAGCATTAGGAAAAGAGTGCTTTCTGATAAATAACTGCTTACAAAAGCAAACGCATTTTCTGAGCCTGGACATGTAATTAAATGGATAATTAGCAGGTCTTTAAAAATGCACTTTAAACATTGCAAACTACAGATGCCTATGGCAATAATGTTCATTGAGCGGCTCATTTGGGAAATGGCTCTACTTTTTCAAGGAAATAAATAATTGACCAGCCCAGATAATGGATGCTGCCATTGCAGATATATTGCATTATGTTAAGATTATTAAATCACAGTGCTGAATCTGTTTCAATTATCTTCTCAACTGTATAAGTAACACTCTCACTGTCCTAAATTATTCAGAGAAATCAAAATCAAGAAAACTGAGCAAGAACCCCCCCACACCACAAAAGGAGTAGGACTTTTATTCTGATGTTATGCATCTTCAAAACAACTTTTTTATGTATAATTCTGGCAAAAATACGAGAATGCTTTAAAACTAATCTAATATCAATTTAAACATGAGAGATTAAATGAAAAATAAAAATAGGCAACCCCTACCAAGAAACGAAATATACAAAATATTAACCAGCAACACTCCAACACTGTGTAAAGTAAATTATAGAGTGATACCTTATAACAATGTTTCCCAAACTTGACAATTTTAAGGCATGAGGACTTCAACTCCCAGAATTCCACAGCCAGCAACGCTGGCTGTGGAATTCTGGGAGTTGAAGTCCACATGCCTTAAAATTGTCAAGTTTGGGAAACACTGCCTTATAAAATCCAGCACAACCATACTTTGGATAATTTAATTAGAGAAATACCTGAGGGGCAATAATCTACAGATATTGCATATTTTACAAAATATGACAGTGATAAATCAAAATGGAGTCACTAAATAGCTCTCTGGCGTCTTCTAAGAGGTTTTTCAGAATTTTCCAGAGAACATGGAGATCTGGATTCCCACCAGTAACCCTCACCCATCCTGCTGCTACTTTCCACCAAAATGATCCTTCTACTCACTATATCTGCTGTCCCATCTTTCCCTCTCCTATCTCCCAACCCACAAAGCATAGATTCTTCCCCTTCCTCTCTGTTTTTTGTTGACCCTTCCTCTTGACTCTACATTTGCTGGGAAGTAGCTACTAAAAGAGGGTTGAATTGAGTGGGAAAAAAAAATTAGTTTTGTTTGTTGTCTCTGGATCAAGGGCTGGATCAGATCTGGGTTGCCCAAATCCAGATGACCATTAAACAGCAGCAAAGAGGGATGATTTTCTGATTCTCCTTGTTCCCATCATGTGGTCACTTGGATTTGGGCACTCCTCAGTTAGTATTCCAATATTTTATTGATATCCAAGCCAATATTCTCATTTTTCTCATCTTCTCATCTTTTATACCACCTTCTCCTATTGGTATCTTATATTTTATCACTTGTTTGCATCTTATGATTCATGATTGTATCTTATGATTTATGATCTATGACGTATCACTTTGTTGATAAGCTTATGCACCGGAGACAAATTCCTTGTGTGTCCTATCACTTGGCCAATAAAGAATATTCTATTACATATTTAAGCTTTTCTCCCTTGACAGATTACTGATATTTTAAAAGAATCAACAGACATGGTATGAATTTATACTTCTAGGTTTTCTTTCTCGTAAAAGGAACTAATAAGTGTTCACAAAGTAATCTTGAGAATATTTTCACTTCAATTTTCAATTAGTGGTCATGTATTTTCAGTAAATATGCAGCTTCATTATTTTGCTTTCCCCAAATCCTCCATCATTTCCTGCCAATATTCTTAGCTGTAGCCTCTATTTCCAAAGAATTATGTTCCTCTATTCAGGGTCACTGAAAAAGAAATGCCAGGATACTCTAACTTCATTTTTTAGTGAAGGGCAAAGTAAAGCCGAGTGATTTCAGCCACAGTTCTTTCAAAAACTCCACTTAACAAAAGAGACTATCAAAGAAATATTCTTTAAATTACACATAAGGCAGGAAACGCTAATACCATTTCAGCTAAATTTGTGCTAGTAAGGTTGTTTAACCAACAGACTATGTCCAAATCCATTTTAGTAACACTTGGGTCAGTTGGCTGCATTCATTTAGCAGATTCAACCCTTTTGTTCTGATTGAAGGTAGAAATCCCAGCTAAGACAAGCCAATATTATCTTTCATTTCTCCCACCAGTGTGTTGCATTATTGATCACAATCTCTGGACAAGCCTACCTACTAGGTCAAAGCAGTTCCTAAACAAACTTAGCTGTGCCCTTTATAACATTCTCAAGAAAACCTTATTAAATGCTAGGTAGATAAATGAATGTTAGGAGGAAGTGTTCCATTTAAAAAATTTGCTTTCAAGTGAAAAAAAAAAATCCCTCTAAGTAAGCTTTCAGTGGTTCATAAATATAGAACAACAATTCATTCACACTAGATGGTTTAAATAAGAAATGTGAAGACGCTGATTCCATAAACAGGTGTTAATTTCTGGACTAAAGACAACCAGCTCCTTGTCAATGTCCACTGAATTTAGGGGGTAGGGATGGAGGGAGGAGAAAGGAAGAAAACTGCAGGGGAAGGTGCATTCATAATTGCGTGAAAGTAGTCCAGGCTGTTAAAACAGACAAGTTCTGTTTTTCTTGTACATGTGCTTTCTTGTTAGTGTCCTATTCTTTTGCCTTATAGTGAATCAGGCACTAGCCCAATCACCACCTTGCTGACTAACTAGCATCCTCCTTTCTGTATTTAAACTGGAATCTTTCCCAGAGTGGGATCTTTTGTACGCAAGGCACATCCTCAGCCCACTGAGCTTCCTTTGTAAAGAGTAACAGTAAAATCCACGAGAAGCATCTTTTGCAGTGGCAATGGAGATAAATGGATATATTTAGCCAGGGTTTGGGGCATGTGGTGGAATGACAGAGCACATGCTACTTTCACACTATTAACTGATGTCTTTTTTTGCTTCCGGTTAGCATAATGCAATTTTACACTGCTTTTATTATTGCAAAAATGCTCCTAAAATGCTCCTACTTTATTTTCTTTGGCTAAGCAGTTAATAAAAGTAACATTTTATTTACTTAATTAATTTACATGCCACCCATCTCACTATCCAGAGTGACTCTGGGTAGCTTAATCTAGCCATTCCTTTTTTATAGGTAAACCCGGGAGAATTTATTTCCACCTAACTAAATCCTCAAGAGCTGAATTCAAGGAATCTGTTCAAGTTGTAAAAAAGTTTTAAATCTAAGTTATAAACTATGTGAAAGAAAAACCTACTGATGTTTAATCTAGGTGAGACCAAAATCATTCCTGATCAAGGAAATGCAGAACTACAGTACTAGTTTGGGAAAGAAAAAAAGCAGAAGAATTGTACAAAATATTAAAGAGAATACTTCATGTTCACATAAAGAAAGCCCCATCCTTGGATGGCAAAAGCAACTGCCATCTGGAGGGCAGAGCTGTTTCTAAGGTCTTCTCTATTGTCTACTTTTGGGTCCACATGCACTGATATTGGGACCAGCACAGCGATAATGCTTTCTGCACCATCACAAAACTCCTGCATATTTAATGGAGAAGGATCACAGGATCCAATCTGGGTTGGTCACTGGGACCAGAAGTTTAGTCTCCGAGTTTTTGGACTTGTGTTGGAATCCATCCTAAAGGAGCTCATAAATGGAGAAGAATCACAATATGAAACAGAATTGGTTCTTGAATGGTTAAACCTAAAACTCAATTAGCAACCTAATTGATATCACAATGGGGATCCCACTGTAATAATGATTTATTAGGAATCCAATAGACAAAGCAAGTTATTTTATCATTACAAGCCATAATTCATACAAGTAAATTGCTTATTGCTTTGCGTATTTTTGGCTCCTTTTCTTCAAGGTTTTTTTTTTTAATGACCTGTTCAAAAGCAAAGTACCATTTGTTTTAGTAATCGTAAAATCAGAAGTATAAACCTATGTCACAGTCTGTTTTATTAAAAGTAATTTATCTCAAATATGTCACGAAACAAATAAATATATGGTTTCTCAGATATAAGTTTGATTGGCCAGGATTCAAAAAGCAATTTTAGATGTGCCTCCAAGTTTTGCCTAAAAGGAGCTTTGATTTTTGTCTATTTAATTGCAGACCCTTATCCCACACTAAAAACTGTTTGAAATTCCCACCATTTTCGGAAAAAGGATATTGGAGGGAAAGCAGAGCTGTTGTTTGGAACACTGAGCTCAATCACACATACAGCACTCAGAAATAACGGGATACCTCTTTGATCTCTGCTAATGGCATCCCGAAGCTCTGCCGAAGAATACCTTAACCTGTCAGCCTTAAACCTGACAATTTAACTACCTATAAAAAGCTGATCTGTATTCACATTTCACAGGTAAAAGGGAAGGTTAATGCATCTTTTCCCCACCCCAAACCATTGTCATTTGAAAGATAAAACCACAGTCTTGTATATATATAAAGGTTTAAAAAAACAGTAAGAATGAGTAGATGTTTTATTCAAAATCAAAAGATAGGCAGCTGTCAAAATACATCTTTAGTAATGAGCTATCCTTCAGTTGAAAGAGCCTTCTGGAAGTTTCTGCTTTCTCTTTAAGAGGCATTTTACAGAAATATGTAATTTCAACTTTTTTTATATATGCATAGAACAACCTTTTCACTTTTCTTCCTGAGTCTTTGCATAAACCAATCTTGTCATCTGAGTGGGTTTTTTTTCCCCTGATAATGCACACATTTTTTAAAATTCACATATTAAGCAGACATTTGTCTGTCTCAGAAGAGCAATTTTAAAGACAAATAGCTGGTGGGATATTCCCCATTATGACAACAATCCATGATAAAACAAACTAGGTTCTTTGGTGGATTTGTCTGCCAAAATAAAAGGACTTTGTTAGAATAAATTTATGAGCATATGCTGTTCATAAAACAGAAACATGACAGCTCCTAATTCTACATGGTGGGAATGTATGAGGATTAAAATAAACATGTAGGGTAACCATATTCTCTGTGCTGGAGGATTAGGGAAAAGAAAGGTGATGAAGCATCCTAACTCTGGAAAGATCATTATCAAAGATTAGGGGACAAGTCTTCTCACTCTCTGAAGCAGCAATCCCCAAAATCAGATTAGCTGCAACTATGGATTTTTCAGAGGACCATTCAGATTGATGTGTTAGAAACTGTAATCTCTCTCAGAGTGCTTGTTAATTGACTGTGTATAAGGTAAAGCATTATTTTGATATATTATTTTTGGAGTTCTTGGTGCTTTCTGAATTTGGTGGTTTTCTTGCAGACGTTTCATTACCAAACTAGGTAACATTATCGGTGCAACTCTAGCAAGAAAATAACCAACCACAGCTCAACTCAGATCTACAAATATTCTCATCTATCAATATTATACATTCTTGATCTTGGAGTTTAATTTTGTTAGGAGTGTAAGTCATGCAGTGTCATATATGATTCGAGTGGTAACATTCCTCCAGTACATTCTATAGTATCAATTCAATACCATACTTGCAAATGTAATTACTTTATTATATGAGATTAATCCCTGCTGACACGTATCAGTCTGAAGGAGAACTAGAACAGTCCAACTCTCAGGACTAGACTGAAAGCAACTGGAAATGGGGTATGCTATTTTATCAAGCTCAGATCAAAATGTGATAATTACTCTCTTAGCTATAACCATGAATATAAGTTCAATTTATTTGGATTGCATTATATTAGGACATTAATCTAGAGGATATTCTTGTCCACCTTGACCAATGCTCTCAAACTAACCAAATTTCAAGATTTTGACAAGAACTGATTATTTTATAAACCTGTCAAGGTCACACTCAATTGTAGACTCCCTATTGGTCAAAAGCAGAAACACTCTTTATGGTCAGGTTCAGCTACTACTAAATCAGCCAAGAATTAAAAAAAAGTGCTATGATAATTATAGAACCAAGATTGCAAAAACAGTGCATCGACTCGAGATTTAGTAGTAGGTACCTAAACCAATCAGACAATACCTTTGGTAAGGAATGAAGATGAAGATCACATATCTATGGTTGTCTCTGAGCCATTTCAGGATTCTCTCAGAATGCAAGTCTCCGTTGTTGAACTTTACCACAGGAGCAGCAGCCTATAATTTCTAAATATGGTTTCCTTAAGCCGGGATCTCCAAAGTTGGCAACTTTAAAATTTGTGGAACTCTTAGAATTCTGGAAGTTGAAGTCCACAATGGACTTCAAAGGCAGAAATATGGCAGAAAAATCCTGGCTGCAATCTAGTGGCTGCCTGGATTTTTGCATCCCATATTTACAGATCCTGAAACCTTTGAATTTCTGAGACAATGAAAAATTGCCACAGCTATAGAAACATTGCACATACCTGTTTAGTGTTTTACGTGAACCAAGCTTAGAATTGCTCTCATCTCTTCAGTGAAAAGTATGATTTTAAATACACACGGGTCTTGCTTAACTCACAGCAGGTGAGGTGCCTGATTACAGATATTAGAAAGAATCAAATACTGACTATAGACTTGTACATCAATACTTCTCTCTAATGTACAAAACCACTTTGAAGTCTAAAAGCCTTTTCCAAATGCTGATGTCACCTTTCAAAATGATTTTTTGGAATAGAAAAAAAAATTAAAAATGACAGCTGAAATCTTTAGAAAATGAAATTCTCTGTTAAATATTTAATTCCATTAAAAGAGTGGAACCAAATTGTCCATCTCAGAAGACATAGACAGATTTATCTAGATAATTATATGGATATGGATAGGAACATACATCCCAAGTGTTACACCATACAGCTTTCATAATCAGTCTTTAAATTGTGACATATCTAATGTAATTAAAATCTAGCCATCTGCAAACAGTATCCCACTGATGTGGAGCCTACACTATTTTCTTAGCTTCTTATATAAGTGTTGAATGTGTGAAACAAAATATCAAAAGGGATAAAAAAAAATTATTACTAAGAGTAAATGACTTTGACCACTACAGTGTTCCAGACCATCATAATTTTTTCTTATGTTAATGTTATATAAGAAAAATATATATAATTTCTTAACTATGCTAATGTTTCAGCCTTTTTTAGTGAAAGAAAAATGAGCAGCCCTTTTACATGTCTTTTTTAAAAATAAAGTTGCCTATTCTATCTCTTAAATAGTAAAATAATTCCCCCTCCCATTCAAATTAATCTTATAGAAAGACTTGAGATTCTTGGGTGATTTTGGGGTGAAAAAGTTTTATTATACTAGGAGAAAAATAAAATACTTCTTTCAAGTGGTTTAAAGAGACTTTTAGGTTTGCCAAAAAAGGTTGAGACTTAGAAGCAAATAACCATTTAATTTCTAGTATTGATATGCAAGAATGTGAGCAGTCTGGTCTAGATGGTTGGCAAATGTGTTGGATAAATAAAAACAAAATATATGGAACAGAATATAACAAAAGAGAAATACTTTAAGGCAAAGCCTAAAATGTTGCTTAGATATCTTCCAGCTTTCTGAGATTTTGATGACTAAGCTTTGAAAAGGGGGAAAAATAAAGTAAAGGGAGAGGAGATAACAAATCAATAACACAATCTTTTATATATTCACGGGTGTTTGTATGTAGGTCTTTGGTTATTCGGGTTTTCTCCTGTGTCAAATTGGAAGTGTCTTGGCGACGTTTTGACGAAGTCTCATTCATCATCTTCAGGCTGGTGTTTTTGGCTTCGTGCTCCTAGAAGCATGAAGCCAAAAACACCAGCCTGAAGATGACAAATGAGACTTCGTCGAAACGTCGCCAAGACACTTCCAATTTGACGCGGGGGAAAACCTGAATAACCAAAGATAGATAGATAGATAGATAGATAGATAGATAGATAGATAGATAGATAGATAGATATAATTGTTTTAAAAAAAGTGACAATATTTTCTGATCTAAAAAACACAACTCAGTTTTTTGCATCTCTACTCAAATGCACAAATACCCAAGGATTTCTTTGGATCTGAAAGTCAATGAAATTCCTGTCTCCCAAAATGCGTAGATTTAAAGATGCAGTTGTTTCTCCCATTTGCCACTTTCTATAATTTTGTGGTGCACATCTCTATTTTAAAAACTTAAGATCCTTAGGGGGAAAATGTGTCTTTCATATAAAATGCAGAGTAAAATGTCATTCATCCAATAGTTCTTCCTCTTCAAATTATATATTTGTAGCTTATCTGTGAACTGAAGGAATCCTTCCATTCACTCATAAAAGAAGCAGCTACTGAAAGCAATGGAATGGACCAAAGATAAAAATGAGTATAAATAATTTTGTGGAAAATTGTGGATGCCTGTAAAATTTTAGAGAGGCTAGGCTTGCTTAGTTAATTTTAAATCTCTCTTTTCCTTCCTCCCTTGTCCAGTGATTTCTTCCACTCAGCTCATTTCCATCCATTGTCATCTTCCCTTCCCTTTCCTTTCTCTTCTCTCTCCTCCTCTTTTTAACTCTCCTACCTCCTGCCCCCTTCTTGTCTTAATTGCTGTTACAGGTGAAAGGAGGGGAAATTGTACACTATGTGCGTGCGTGTGCATGCTTGTGTGAGCACACATGTCTGTATCGGTGTGAAGTTGTGTGTACAGTGCAAATGGGAAATTAATTAATTTTATAAGAAAGGCATTTTATTTTTAGGCAATTAACTTTAACCAGACTTTATTTACATACAGTATATATCATTGTGCTTATATTTTTGGAATGGAGCTTTTGGGGTGTAGATAATGCATATCAGAACGTATACAGACAGGTGGGTGATGTGCACAAATTTATTGGGGAGGAGGAACTGACCAAGATTGATTCAGGCAGAATGCTCAACCTCCAACTAGATAAGGAAGCCATGCATTGCATGGATTTTGTTGTTGTTGCTGTGCATATTCATGAGTTTGTATGTGTACTTTTCCTTTTTGGTGATGGATCATCACATATTCCAGATTATCTTTCTTTTGAAAAAAAATGTGGGAAACCAAATTCTACACTAGCATGTGTATAAGATGGATGTATCATTAAAAATGTACAATTTTCTTTTTAAAGTCCACAGTCTGGATTAAGGCAAGAACTTAATAAGAAATAGACATTTATGGAAATGCAAACCTGTAATAGAGTGAAAATAAGTTTGATCTGCCTACTCCGAAATAAGTCCCATTGAGATCTATAGACTAATTTTTAGGTAAGTGGCTGTATGATTGTAAGCTTAATATCTCTTTACTATAAAATATTTAAATAGTAAAATATGTACAATAAAATATTTAGCAGGTTAAAGAGGATGCATACCATAACAAGTTCATCAAATAAAGAAATTGTTTTATAGTCCATATGATCAGTTATAAAATTGACCAAGTAAATTGGTCTTAAAATATTCATTTTGTAATCCTATATAATTGTTCAGCTTAGTATTTGAGATGCACATTCCCTTCATCTTGCATATATATTTACACATTATGACAGTATCTTATTCAGTGGTTCAGCTAGCTAATTCTATGCCTTGGACTTCAGGTTATCCTGTCTCCCTCATAGTTGATGGTAGCAATGGACATGTAGGTTAAATACTATTGAAATTCACTGTCAGTAATAAAAAAAAAATCACCTAGAAGTCTAGAGCAGCAACAGAGCCACACTTATTTTGTTGATTCCCCTAACAAAAAATTATGTATCAGTTGCAATTTTAAGAACCACAGTTATTAAACATAATTCCCCTCCCCCCTGTAAAAAGGATTTAGCTTGCTTTTTTTTCAAATATGCATTAACTAACATATCTCTAATGCCATCTTGGCTAGAAGTTACAAATTAAACTGAGCAAGGATCCAGAGAATAAGTTTTGAAGATATTGCTCAAGCAGCCTCCCCAGGTCTCAATTGACCCAGACTGAAACATCCAATTTAACCTTTCATCAGGTATTACTGCATAATTGACTCAGCATCGTTGATGCTATCAAGAGCCTCCCAAATGTGAGAGATTTTATCCCTACGTACCATAGCATAGCAACAATGAAAAGCATCAGAACAAACTTGGCTCTTCTCCAGGTGTTGGCATAGGTTGAAGTCAGAGTGGGACAAGTAGGTGAGTGCAGTAGAGAAGTGTGTCTGTGGCACCAGGTTTTTCTGTTTTCAGTTTTATAGCTTTTGGTTTTGCATTGTTTCAAACTGTAAACTGTACAGAGTTGTTTTAAGAAGGTGGCTACATGGATATTTTAAATACATAAACAAATCTTTGAAGATGTTATAGAACTCCAGGACGACTTAGGAGTTTGATTCAGCTCCTCATAGTAACACGTACTGAACTTGTGGGGCCTGCTGTTTTGCAGTATGAATCACCAAAGCATTAAGTTTCAATTTGAATATGAGTCAAGTTTTCTTCTACCTGCAGTTTAGACATCTAACTTCTATAGTTCACCAGTATATCATGGAGCCAGGGGAAAAAGGGGAAATTAAATCTGAGATTAAGTAGAATTCTCAGTTATTAGGCAAATGTTCTTAGACTACCTCAACAAGACTCACAGACTATGGTTTTGAGAACTTTTGTCATGAAAGGACTTCAAGTATGAACAAGTAGTTCTATTCATTTTATTCATAAAACAATGTACGAAAAAACTGGCTTCAACTAGAGCAGAACAATGAAATAAATACATAGACCAGATTTAAATATTAAGCTTTTGAACCATGATTTCAGTTTTAGGAAACACAGATAAATTATTTTCCAGTCACCCATAAAATCTTAAAATGAGAAAATCAAGTGGGGTCTTAAGTTGTACTTGCTTAATGAGTTATATTTTTGGTTTAGCTGGGACAGTAGTTTAAAACCAGAGTTAGGCCTTTTCAGATTAGATTTACTGGAATCAATGAGTCGTACAGTCCTACTGAAAAGTATGATTACTTACACATATTTATATATACCTGCACATAACTGAACAGGACTACATCTAAAAAAATAATCACATTCATAAGATTTCCAATTCATTTACTAAACATTAAGTGATTATCAGCAACAGGATTTCATAAAAATATCATTAAACAGACTACATACAAATTCTGTTTAGACAAAATGGATATTATCTTGGTTATTATATTTCAGATAATAAAGGAAATAAGCAATGAACAGAAACGGGCAAGTTATTTAAAGGCAGGTTAGCTACTTGGAATCTCTTGAGCCATAGCAGCTATCTAGTCACAAATTTTCTTGGTTAACTTCCGATTTTACAATTTATGCCTGACATTTAATTAGTGACCCAATTATACTTTTGCTATTCTTATCTTATAGGAGCAAAAAACCCCATAAAAATAGACTGTGAAGTAACTAAACAATATCTGTTCAGTTTGCACAATATACTGGGAATTTTCCTAGAAGGAGCGTTGGCTTACCTGAACACCTCTTCTCAGCATGATGATGAAGACTCCACCAATGGGTTATTTCAGTCCTCCTGCCCAATCAGACTAAGTTGTCAAAGTTGTCACGCCCGTCCTGGCCTGGTACCTCCAAGTTTCAACGAAGGCGGAGCAAATGACTATAGTCTGACGTGATGACTTCCAAGAGAAGGAAAAAGGAGCAACCCCCTGACACGGGGCCTAACTGACCTCTAAAGGGGTGGGCGTGGATTCTTCATCATCATGCTGAGAAGAGGTGTTCAGGTAAGCCAAAGCTCCTTCTCCAGAATGATGGATGAAGAATCCACCAATGGGACGTACCAAAGCCCCACTGTCCCTATGGGAGGGATTCAGTTGGGACCTGTGTCCCTGGTCCTGTCACTACCTGTTGCAGAATTCTTCGACCAAAGGAAGCCTCTGCAGATGCAAACATATCCAGTTGGTAATGCCTAATAAAAGGGGAAGGCGAAGCCCATGTTGCTGCCCTACAAATATCCTCTATAGACGCTTGTGTTGCCCATGCCGCAGATGTGGCAGCACTGCAAGTGGAATGTACCATCACATGATCTGGAACTGTCAGGGAAAGTGACACATATGCCTCTGCTATGCATGCCCTGATCCACCTGCCTATGGTAGAGGCAGATATCTTCTGCCCCATGGAAGAAGGTTGAAATGAGACAAATAAGGCTTCTGATTTACGAAAGGCCACCGTGCGCTTGATGTAACAGCGCAAGGTCCTGTGTACATCCAACATGTGCCATTGCCTTTCCAGGTCTGATGGACGGGGGCAAAAGTCCGGGAGAATAACCTCCTGTGTCCTATGAAACACTGTGTTTATCTTAGGGATAAAGGGAGGATCCAACCTGAGAACCACCCTGTCCTTGTGAAATGTGCACAGTTCTTTCCTGACAGATAAAGCAGCCAGCTCCGAGATGCGTCTGACGGAGGTAATAGCTATCAGGAAGGGAACCTTGACAAAGATCACAAAGAACAGGTTCTAATGGGTTCAAAGGGTGAGGCTGTTAGGGCCTGCAGAACCTGGGGTAGCTCCCAGGAGGGATACCTGTGAACCATGGGTGGTCTGCTATTCGTAACTCCTTTGAGAAAGGAACGGACCATGGGATGCTGAGACAAGGATTCTGATCTGTCTCAGGAGAGCACCGTGGAGAGAGCCACTACCTGCCTGAGAAAGGAGTTGGGTGACAACCCCTTACTGATGCCCTCCAACAAGTAGTCTAAGACCTTTGGGATGGTCACTTTGGAGAGACTCAATTGGTTCTTGTCACACCAGTGGCAGAAATTCCGCCAAGTGTGATCATAAATGCGGTTAGTCACTTATTTCCTGGCAGCCTGAATCATGTCAATCACTCCTGACAAGTATGACTCCTGTGTCAGGGTGCGGCGTTCCAGCGCCAGGTGGCCAATTGGAGCCATTGAGGGTCTGGATGTTGTAGAGCCCCTTGTGTTAAACGTATGCGGCTGTTGGGAATCTGCCACAGAGAAGTTGTGGAAAGGCTCACTAGGTCTGTGAACTACGGTCATCTGGGCCAGTGAGGTGCAATGAATATTAACTCCGCCTGTTCCTCTAGGATCTTCCTGATAACTGCTGGAATCAGAGGGAGAGCAGGAAAGGCGTACAATAGGCCCTGTGGCCATGGGCTGCATAGTGTGTCCGTCCCCTCCGCACCCCGAGAGGGGAAGCATGAAAAGAATCTGGGAAGTTGGGCGTTCTCCAGAGAGGCAAACAGTCTACGATCGGATGGCCAAACCTGTCTGTGATCTCGTGAAGAGATCCTGGTGCAACCGCCACTCCGAATGGTCCACTATTGACCTGCTGAGGAAGTCCGCCTGCCGGTTCGCCTCTCCCGAAATGTGCTCGGCCCTGATGGAAAGCAGGTTGGTCTCTGCCCAGGAACACAACGACCGAGCCTCTATCATGAGGGACCTGGAACGAGTGCCCCATTGCCAGTTCACATGAGCCTTTGAAGCTACATTGTCTGTGAGGACCAGCACATGTTGCCCCCCAATCTCAACGCTGAAGTGGTGGAGAGCCAGATGGATCGCCCTGAGCTACAACCAATTGATGTTGTGCTTCAGGTCCAACTGCGACTATAGACCCTGACCCATCTGAGATTGGAGATGCGCACCCCAGCCAAAGAGACTTGTGTTCATGTTCAGAAGAATTCAGTGAGGCTCTTTGAAGAGAGTCCCCTTGCTCATGGCTGAGGATGTCCACCAGTCGAGGGAGTGGAGGACCTGATGGGGAACCCTTACCAGTTGGTTGGAGGAGCTGGTGCGCAGTCTCTGGAATGGGAGCAGGAAACATTGGAGAGTCTGAGAATGTAATCTGGCCCAAGGCACTATCGCTATGCAAGATATTAATTTCCCCAGTAGCTGGGAAAGCAAAGCTAGTGTCACTACCCGCTCCCTGTGGACCCAGAGGACCAGGTCTCGGATGCTGTTTTGATGGTCTTCGACAAGAACACATGACAAGAGTCTGTGTCTATTACCGCACCCAGGTGTAAGAGGCGGGTTGAGGGGACCATCTAGCTTTTCTGAAAATTTATCAAGAACCCGTGGTCCTGAAGAGTCCTGATTGTAAGGGCCAGATCCGACTGGGCGGTTGGGATGGAGGTTGATTGTATCAGGATGTTGTCCAGGTAACACTGGATGCATACCGGTGCCAATCTTAAGTGTGCCGCCAGGACTGCCAGGACCACCAGGATCTTGGTGAAGACCCTGGGGGCAGACGAGAGACCGAATAGTAGGGCCCTGTATTGGAAGTGACAGTTGAGATGACAAAACCGCAGAAATTGGCAATGATCTGGGAGGATGGGGAGGTCTAGATATGCCTCTGTGAGATCAATTGAGGTCATGAAATCACCTCGCCTGACACTGCCCAAAATGGAGTGGAGCGTCTACATCTTGAACTTTCGATATTGGAGATGGTAGTTCAAGCCCTTGAGGTCGAGGATTGCCCTCCATCCCCTGAGGATTTTGGGACTACAAACAGGATGGAGTAATATCCCTTTCCTACCTGGTCCACTGGGACCTCCTCTATGGCCCTGATGCTTAATAAATGCCGAATGAGACCCCTTTTTATTGGGTTTCTCAAGGTTGGACAAGAGGCGAAATGATCTATGGGTCTGGTTATGAACTCGAGGGACAGACCCTCCCTTATGGTCTGTAGTACCCAGGAGTCTGTGGTTGTATTTTCCCATTGGTGGATGAAGAGAGAGAGTCTGCTGCCAATGGGAGGGGTCCCCCCTAAGTCACTTGGAGCGATGAAAGGAAAAACCCCCTCTGCCTCAAAAGGAAAACTTATTCTGGGTCTGGTGTCGAGGCCGGTCCCTATAATTCATCCTGTCAGATGGACGGTCTGCCTTGGGAGCAAAGGGACAGTATGTTTGTCTAGCCTCTGCTGTTGGACCTGTCCGAAAGGACTGATGGCGGCCATAGGGAAAGATCCTCCTGTTTGATCTCTTAATCAAATGAGAAATCACCTTCTGTTTTTGTTTGTTCTCCACCAGGTAAGGTGTTAATGCCTCCCTAAATAGCCGACCTCCCTTAAATGGAGCCATGGCCACATGCCATTTGTGTTTACTCTCAGCCCTCCAGTTCTTGAGCCAAAGCAGCCACCATGCAACGACGCTGGAGGCCATTGCTCAGGCTGAGTGCCTGGCGGCATATAAGGACACATCCGCCATGTACTCAGAGGTCACTACCAGTTAGGTCAGGTCCTGGTGAACTCTCACCTCTTCTAGAGGAATCCTTGCCTGAAGCTGTCTAAGCCAGATGAGGGAAATTCTGGTGAAAAAAAGTGGAGGTTTCCGCCTTTGCTGCCCATGCAGATGCTTGGTGTGCTTTGAGAAATGCTAGTTCAGATTTCTTATCCTCCACCCTAAGGGCATCAGAGACATCTGCTGGTAACTTGGCGGTTGAGAATAGTGGAGCTAGGGATTCATCCACCTTAGGCACCTCCAACAGATCTGTTAAATTTGGGGCTACATCTACTACATTGCGTTCAGTTCCCCCCTGTGAAGGTTGTGCAGCCGGGGATTCCCATTGTCCCTGAATATTTTTAAGGAATAAGGGGGGGCAGGGGATTTGCTGATGTCGGACTACCAGTTCTGAGAATAGTGGGTACATGTCCTGGGTAAAGGAAGTTTCCGGGGTGGGAATAGGGTCAGAGGCAATCTTACCCGCTGCACATGCCCTGCAGAGTAAAGATGGAAAAAGTGAAGCATTAAAGAGCTCTGCCATGGGATGAGGATCTTTTAGAGGATCCTCGCAATCTAACCACTGGTCTGCAGTGCAGTCATAATCAGAGGAGCTGGGAGAGTTGGATCCTGGGGAATGAGGGAGCAAGGTCAAATTTGGGTGGTTGAGCAGTGTGGGTCGTGTTGAGATGGGTGGCACTGATGAAAATCTCAGCAGGGATGAAGGTTGTTGATGATCCAAAAAGGCCATTGCTTGAAGGACTGCCTGCAATATCATGGCCTGCAGCTGATCAGCAAAGGAAAGATCCTGTGAAGGACGAAGCTCTGCTGCAGTTGGGGTAAATGTCGCTGTAGGTTCCGTGGAGAGGCCCTGGGTCACGAGTTGCTCCCCAAAAAGGGGTGGGCCTCCCTGACCAAAGATCTGTACTGAGACCTGCTGAAGCTCTTGCTCTGGGGACCACACCCTTGCTGAAGTAAGCAATTGTGAGTCCATCTCAGGAGCTGCAAGCGGGGGAAGTGGTGATTTGCGCCCTTCCCCAGCTGACAATCATTGGACCCAAGAGAATTGCTTCTCCAGGGTTCGAAGCGAGTGATCGGCCTGCTTGTCAGCAGACTTACTTGACCTCTTGCCAGATTTAGACTTAGCTTTGGCCTTTACCTTAGCCACAGCTTCTTGACAAGGAGATTTTCGACTGGGTTGCCTGATAGCAGCAGAAGCCTGTGGCTCAGTGTTGTCTGCCATGGTTAAACAAGAAAGGTTCCTGATGCGGCACTGGAATGATCTCGATCTGCAAGAGATGTCAGTTACCCACCGTGATGGGACTGACTTGCACGTGGATCAGCGTGGTCCGGCCCACCAGCCAAGCCGGAATCACGCTGGGCGCGTCTAGGTGCTCATCACCAGGGGGAGAGACAAAGTTAATGTGTCCATAATGCACAGTCCTGTGACCCGTGGGGTGACAAGATCTCACATCTCACTTTAGTGGTGATGGTCAGGTCCTAGTGAGCAACCACTAGATGCAGAGTGGCAGAAGCTAAGGTGAAGGAGTGCTAAGGGCAAAGGCCTGCGCAAAAGTTGTCTGTGAAGTAGAGAATTGGTGTTGGAGTGAGCTGCCAAATATAGTCTGCAACCAGGGAGTGGATGAAGCTCCTCTGAATTTAGATTCAGATAAGAAAATTCCAAGTGTGGATTGGAAGCTGTCACTGTATGTTGAGGATCTAATATATAAGGGGTGAGGCCCAGCCGCTGTGTGAGGTGATCAAAATGGTGGCCACAGCAATCGAGAAGGAGAAGCAATTGGGTGAGGGAATCCCAAATAGCACCCGCAGCTGCAAGGCACTGAAGCCGGCAGCTCTAAATGGCCTGTCTAGCAGCTGTTTGAAGGGCACTGTATGAGATGGTCCTCCTCCGAAGTTCAGCTTTAAAGGCTAGAATTGAGAAATTCAAAAGAACTGTCGCCTTGCGGCATGCCAAAATGGCAGCCGCGCGGCCGAGAAAGGGAAAAAGGCAAACCCTTGAAGCCTGAGGAATAAGAGCTTGAGATGGCCAATCGCTGCTCCAAAAACACTAGGAGACACACATAGAGCAGTCTCCCTCTCCTCCTGATCTATATAGATTGTTTAGAAGAATTTAGTGATCCGCGCCAAACAGCTGAGAGGCACGGCGGCTGTGGCGCCTCCCAGCAGTGGTGGGAAGTCCGGAGCTGAAAGCAGCTGAAACTGTTAAAGCTGATGAATGCTGAGGTAAACAGCAGCGAGATGTTAACGTTCACACTGAAATTAGCTAGCTCTCCTAGCTGTGGCTGAGTTGCTGGTTAATGGCTCCTGAAGAGTTTGACAGATTAACGACCACCAAAATGGCAGCCACAGCTCAAACCTACAGAGCTGACAGCTAAGGGAAGCTTTAGGGGACAGAAGCCTAGAGGGTCCTAGAGGAGAGCTGAACAGAAACTAAACAGCTTCTGGCTATCCCGTCAAAGAGCAATCCCTAATGGATTCCCAAAACTTTGGCAGATGGGCAATCCCAAATGGAAGCTGCAGCTCCCTGTGGAGCTGACAGTTAGGGGAGTCTTCAGAAAGCAGAAACCTGAAGATTTTAGGAGGAAAGTTAAACAGAAGCTGTATGGCTTCTGTTTCTTTCCCCGGAAATGAGAATCCACTAATGGGTTAGAAGGGAAAATATTCCCACATGAACCAAACCTGTCAGAAGTCAGAATTTGGGAGTCAAAATTGTCACGTCCTTCTGGGCGAACAGACTAAGTTGAAACAGGGAGGTACCAGGCCAGGACGGGTGTGACAACTTTGACAACTTAGTCTGATTGGGCAGGAGGACTGAAATAACCCATTGGTGGATTCTTCCATCCATCATGCAGGAGAATGGGAGTGTTCCTTAGTCTTCCGAAGAACTATTTCAAGGCCACGTGTCTCCTCTGTTTATAAGGTCCCATTATCTGTTCCAAAGTGTGAGGGCTGAAGCTGACAAAGCCCAAAGCAAACACCCTGATTTGAGACAGGGTTGTTATCCAAAACACAGGCAAGTATCCTCTGCTTCTAAGATTGATAAACGAGCTGCAAGAAGTTCTTTGCCACAAAAGGGCAGGAGAAAGAGACTTAAGATTGAAATCCCAGGGCTGTTACATATAAAGGGCTGGATTGTTAGTTTCTGCCCTCACAGATAGTATTTGTTATTAGGGCTTGATTTTTCTCCTTGATTCATTTGCTCTAGCTCCAGAGTGCTCTTTCTGTTTCCAAGAAAGATTCATTGCCATGCCCTGTCTGAACCTCTGGCAGCAAGGAAAGAATAGGAGGTCTGCCTGAAACAAGTCAATCACTTTCCAGACCTTCCTTGTCCCTGCAAAGCAACCTTTTTACCCTCTGTGCTTAAAAAGAAAGTGTGAGATTTTCAATGAATGGCCAAAAGACAGAATTCTATTATTTTCACCTGTTTAACACTGGCGCTGATTTTTTTTCCCCACAGACCTAAAAACATGATCCAGTACATTTTACTGTGCAATATCGGTGCAAAATACAACACAAAGGCAACAAGAATAATATTCCATATGTGTAGATTAAAAATAATGTTGAAGTTAACAAGCAGATATATTGCTTGAAATGGATGTCAAATGGTGCTAATTACCTCAAGGTATTGATGATGTGCAAACACATTCTATGTAATAATAACAAAAGTAATGTTGGCTTAGTGAATTATTGGTCAAAATATTCAAGAAATCCTTATATTATTAACTGCTTTTCTAATTATTCCTAATTATTTCCAGAGAGTATATTGTAATTGTGCTGCATTTTTCCTTTCACGTTTTTTGTTCCTTTCCAGTTTTATCAACTTTATTACCTTCTCCTTGATTGCTGTTTATTTCATTTGGCAACATATGTTTAATTAGCATTTAAAACTTTGTCCCTTTGCTTGCCACTTTGTAGGTATTGCAATTTAATATCAAATTGCAAATGGAAGAATTATCAAGCTATCCCTTCACCTTCATTATGGCCTTAATTATACTACTACAAGTTCTCTTCCTAGTTTATTGCCCAATTTAAACTGCAATACAGAAGTAATTCTACATTATTGTTTTACACTGTGTGCTTGGTGGTGCCAATGAGTTAATAAACATCTGGAACTTCAAAGACTGCAAGCATATTTAAGAATGCATGGAACTGGAGAATGACTTGATCTATTTAAACTAGCAAAATGTTTAACAATGTATTGCAATGGTCACAACATATACTTGTATATTTTGTGGAATAAATTATTACCAGCTGCAAAAGACAACAATGTCTACATTTTCTCCAAAATAATTACATCTTCACAAAGAAGCATCTATTCTTATTTCATTGCCCCCAGATTAGAACAATACAGCTAGTCATGGACTTATGACCACAACTGACTCCAAAATTTCTGTTGCTAAGCGAGACAGTAGTCAAGCTAGTTTTGCTGCATTTTACGGCCTTTCTTGCCACAGTTGTTAAGTGAATCACTGCAGTTGTTAACATGGTTGTTAAGTGAATGTGGCTTCCCCATGGACTTTGCTTGTCAGACGGTTACAGAAGGTGATCACATGAGCCCAGGATACTGCAACTGTCATAAATATGAGTCAGCTGCCATGTGTCTGAATTCTAATCACAGGACCATGGGGATGTTGCAATGGTTGAAAGCGTGAATACCTACAGCACTTAAATTTATATACCGTTCTATGGTGTTTTACAGCACTCTCTGAGCAGTTTACAAATATTAGCCTATTGCCCCCAACAATCTGAGTCCTCATTTTACCGACCTCGGAAGGATGGAAGACTGAGTCAACCTTGAGCCAATCAAGATTGACCTCCTGGCTGTGGGCAAAGTTAGCCTGCAATACTGCATTTTAACCACAACGCCACTTTAGCTCTTGAAAAAGGTCATCAGTCACTTTTTTTCAGTGCCATTGTAACTTTGAACAGTCACTAAATGAACTGCTGTAAGTCAAGGACTACCTGCACTTATGAAAAACAAGTTGTCATAGGTAACCATAAACTGTTTATTGTTCCCAACCACATTAATTTCTTAACTAAAGATAATCAGAGATGAACTTTCTTGGAAAATAGTGCATATCTTTTTTTTTTTTTGATAGAATATTTCCAGTCTTCATCAATAGTGATTTTGCTACCATCATTTTTAATAGAAATAATAAGATAATTCAGTTTTTAGCCAATGGGGATAATGGTATGTAAAAAACAGAGTAATTTTAGTGGGCTTCTGATATTGCCTCTTGGGCTTAATGAAATTGAATTTTAAAGAGCACTATTGTGCACTGGTCGTGCCTCTGTCTTCAGAAATAGACTAACAAGGCAGCTTAGAGAGCAGTGCTAAGTAAAGATAAGATTATACATTCATTTTCACAGTTTTTTAAATTCTACTAAGACTATTACCGGGGAAGAGTGCAATTGGTATAATCTAATATCAGCAACTGAAAGAAGAAACATTCATTCTTTCTAAAAGAATGTAAAAATTGACTACTATAGACCATTATGTTCTATTCTGTTGCTATCACCTGAAGCTCACAATTTGTTGTCTCTCAAAAGGAGCTGTTCATTTCAGAATTGGTTTATAATCATTGGATTTAAAACCATATAGTGAATCATATTAGGCAGTTCAAGATGTTGCTGCATTCCAGTCCTACCCAGTCTAAATTTCTCTATTTAAAGTTGTCATTGGATTATCAAGGTCATTTTGTAATGATCTCTTCATCAAGACTTGATGGAAGGAAGGAAGGAAGGAAGGAAGGAAGGAAGGAAGGAAGGAAGGAAGGAAGGAAGGAAGGAAGGAAGGAAGGAGGGAGGGAGGGAGGGAGGGAGGGAGGGAGGGAGGGAGGGAGGGAGGGAGGGTGGGTGGGTGGGAGGGTGGGTCTAATAAAGGACCAAAAAATCCAAGAACATTATCATAAACTCAAGCTCCAATAAACTCATGGAGTCATTCAAGTCTTAGCAGTGAGTTGAGACTGCTCAAGCAAATCAGACATTTGTTCTTGTTCTTTCATTAAATAGCATTTTGGATGATATTCCTGATGTTCTTATACTATCCATTCCATTCATTTTAATCCTTTGACTCATTACTTCAGTAAACATACATTGTATTTTGGTTGATTGTCCCTTGTCTTTACTGAAGTTGTTCTTGAACTTTATTGTTAGGACTACCTCCTTCTTGATGAAAGTATTTCATTTTGTTTTAATTATTTCATGTTAAGGCATTTGCACAATTCTGTAAGATTAAAACATTAAATTTTGATTTGCAAATGGCCTTGGGAATCTTCCATTTTAAAATCTGGGTAAAAATAGCAGAGGCATGTATTCTTCACACAAAATCTGAAAGAATTGCTGTAGTACTTGCTCAAGTAGTTTATTAAAGCAGCTGCAATTTTTTTTCAAGTTTCTATGTAAGCCGCCCTCCTTCTCTTAAAAGTACAGCTGCTTTAGTGAAATGATTAATGTTATAAATGAATACAATATCTTAGTAAACCAAAACACATTTCTATTTATTTTATTAGTTATTTATTTGTAATCATCTGTTTACATATTTCAACACTCTCACTAAATATTATCTTTTCCTTTTTTATGTGGCTAACTTGATAAAGTTTACAGATATGTTACGGTCTCCTACATCCTTGTGTTGAGTTCTGAGATAGCTGATACAACTTTACCTAGCTTTCTTCCATCTTTGTTATATGACAACTGATTACAACATTTTTCATTCGTGTCTAATAAGTGGTTAATGATATATATTTTTTAATTTTAACATTTTATTCAGATGCACCTGAGGATCATCTTTTCCAACCCTATTCAGCTTGTCAGATTTGGAAACTGAAGGTGAAACTGCTATCAATCCTCAATATTTCCTATGATAAAATTGCTAAAGATTGCAGATAGTTGTCTGTCCCTGCACCTATGCTATGTAGTAGCCTCTCTTGAAAAATTCAGTTGGCTTCAGCATGGTTTGCTTTAAAAACTAAAGCATTTTGGACCTTTTGATGATTAAAGTGATGCCATTTGCTTTTTACATTTGCTGAATAGTTCTTCTTGTTTATTAGATTTATATCCTACCTCTCATGTGGGAGTTCAAGGATCCATGTATTTTTCCACATAACTAACACCATATGAGGGAAGTAGGGTTGAGAGCAATTAGCCCCAAGTCACCCAGAAAATTTCTGTAGTTGCACACAGACCTGAATCTGAATTCATCAGTGCACATGGGAATTGTTTAGATCTCCTCTAGACTCTTGGACTTCTATCTACTACAACAAAGAAATTGAACACTGTGTACTGTATGCTATTCCCCTCCCCACCAACAACATGCAGGCAGTGGTGGGATTCAAATATGTGAAATATTTGTGGATGGCGCTTCCGGAAGTCCATTCTGGGCCTGGGCAACAAAAAATTAGCTAATGGTTCTGCCGAAGTGGTGCAAACCAGCTGAATCCCACCACTGCATGCAGATATGCAGAAAGATTACCCTTCCCTTTTTGGCTTTTTATTTTGTTATATATTTATTATTTCTCTTTTGATTTTCCCAAAACCCCACTTCATCCCTTTATTGTTGCTATTTTAAATTTTTTGCTAATAATCACTTGTTATTTTTAGGTTTTTAGATCTTCAAGCCTATTTCTTATTCACTGAGTTAATTTGTTCCTTGTTTTATACAAAAATGCTAATAGTTCTGTTACATAGAATCACTGGATCATCAAACAAATCAAGCACCGATGACCCCTCAAGAATATGTCTTAGATTTATATGCTTTTGGAGTTAAAGAGCAAAGAAGTAGGATACTTTAGCCAGGATATTTACATCAGCAGTGCAAAAGACAAGTCTGGGGTTGTTGAAGGCCTGATTTGTTTTCATGGCTGTCCATAGTATCCTCAGGAATCTTCTCCAACACTAAAGTTCAAAAGCATCAGTACTCCTCTTATTCTGCTTCTTTGAAATACAACTTCCACTTCCATAAAGTGTTACAAGGAATACCACAGCTTGCATGCTTCTGATCTTTGTAGGTATAGACACACCATGGCATTTGAATATCTTTTCCAAAGATTTCTTGGCTGCTTTACCAAGTGCTAGTATGCAGCATATTTCCTTTACTGTTGGTAGTTGATTCTAAAAGGCAAATATTCACCCAGTGGTGGGATTCAAATATATGAACAACCGGTTCTCTGTGTGGATGCCATTTCTGGAAGTCCATTCTGTGCCTGGGTAACAAAAAATTAGCTACCGGTTCTGCTGAAGTGGTGCGAACTGGCTGTGTATTTCCAGTTGTTCACTGCACACTTTGACTTTTAGTACTAGGGCTTGCAGATCCTTTGCATTTTCAGCTGTCGGGGGTAGTGTCATCAGCATACCGCAGGTTACTGATGTTCCTTCCTCCAATTTTAAATCCATACTTATCTTCTTCCATCCAGCTTCCATTGGTATATGTTCCTTAATATACATTTTGAAATTAATATGTATCTTTTAGCAGTGTGTTAAGGTTCCATAGCTGACAAATGTGTACTAAGGAAGTGCTTCTGTGTGTTATCGTATGGATCTCTTCTCTCCCTGTACCTCCTTTACATTATTGATCTTAAACTTACTTGTCTCAATTTGTCTTTCACAAGCAATGAATTCCTGCTGGGTTGCAAAGAAATATGGGCTTAATGGATCAGACTGAAAGTAACCTTTAATTACATATTTATTCAGAAACAATTTTCCCCAAAAAAGGCTCTCAAGAAAGTTTATAATTGCCAGTAGCCAGGCATGCACTATTTTGCAGTTAATAAGGGTGGGAAATAGGAAGGATTTATATATGAGAATAAGAAGTGTGATTATATATATATATATATATATATATATATATATATATATATATATGTAGGTCTTTGGTTATTCGGGTTTTCTCCCATGTAAAATTGGAAGTGTCTTGGCGACGTTTCGACAAAGTCCCATTCGTCATCTTCAGGCTGGTGTTTTCAGCTTCGTGCTTCGAGAGCAATGAAGCTGAAAACACCAGCCTGAAGATGACGAATGGGACTTCATCAAAACGTCGCCAAGACACTTCCAATTTTACGCAGGAGAAACCCGAATAACCAAAGACCTACATACAAAAACCCGTGAAAACCTCAGTATATATATATATATATATATATATATATATATATATATATATATATATATATATACATACATATACATACACATATATACATACATACACACACACACTCACATATACATACACACGTATGTATGTGTGTGCCTGAGTGTTTGTGTATATATGTATGCCATCCATCTGGTAAACTCGCAAGATTCGTTTTTCTCACCATGCACATGTATATATAACCCAAACTAGACTGTTGTTTTTCTGTGTCATATAATATATGTAGGTATATGCATAATTCTATATTTATTTATTTATTTATTTTTGTCATATTTATGTAGTCTGTATCGGAGGTGGTGACCCTTTTGGAGCTGAAAGCAATGAAATTTCATTTTAATGTACACCGATTAGTGTACGTTCAAAGTGACAATAAAGTTATTATTCTATTATTCCTATTCTATATATTCATACTTCTTATCTCGAGTAACTACCATGATGTCTTGGAAATCATGCTTTGATCTGCATGTGTTGGGGTCATGTGTGAAAGGGGTATGTGGTACACTTTTTTCCCCCTCAAAAATTCTTACTGTTAACAGAGTGTTGCTAAGACAGATTGATTCTATTTGGATTGCATCTGTTCAGAGATGTAGCAAAGCTGGACAAGCCTTCATCAAGGAAGACATTTTTTTACTTCCCTTTTTGTAATCTGGGCTTTCCATCATTTCTGATTCTGGGAATCAAACAGCATATATTTTGATCCACTGAGATCCCTGCTATCCATTACACTTGGTATAAATGGCATGGACATTTCAGAGCAAGCTTTCAACGCCTCAGAAAACCAACAGATAATCAGCGAGGGCTCATACTGTCATTTCATAGTGACATGGACTAAACATCATCCTATAAGTACAGATAAGCATTCATTACTACCCCCAAAATACAAATCATTGCAAAGCCATCAGCCATGCCTTCTCCAGGTAATGCCACTGGCAAGAAGCAAAGTGTGCTATCCCCAACGCAGTAGCTCCTGGTGCACAAAGAAAATTTAGATCTCTTAACTTTGGGATTTCTAAGCTACTCCTCATTATTTTTCTGTGATAATTTATTATTATTATTTGTTAAGATTTATTTTGCACTCGTTACTTGTTTGTTCTGCACTAAAGACTAGTCTCTGCTCTGGATCTACTATAGCAAAAATACTGAAATAGGCATGTTGCTTGCATTCCATGGAAGCTGAGACCTGAGCCTAATGCTCTAATATGGTGCTTGTCTACATTCTGATAGAATGGCATTATGTACACAACTTAATATGGATTATTCAATCTAATTAACACTTTAAAGACTGGGATCAATGTTGAAAAAAAAATCTGTTAAACTTAGTAGAACTTTTTTTAAAAAAATCACATATAGCTGGAGCTGAATCCAAAACATCTGGAAGATGCTATATGGGAGGAAGACTGATACATAAGATTCTATGTACATATCCTAAACCATATTATTGTGTTGTGCTGTTTTTAAGGAATTACATGGCCAAAACTATTTTTCCTCGTAAATGTTCAGTTATTTATCTTTTTAAAGAACTTCTTTGGAGGCTAGAGTATTTCGGGGTCTCTATCTACTGAGATTTTCTGCTTCCCTCAAGCTTCATATGAGCAAAAATGTACTGCCTTTTGATATGTAATTTTCAAGAACCCCAATTAAGAATCACTACAGTCTAGTTAAGGATCATGAAAAGCGAACAGTTTGGCAGGGGGAAATCCCATTAATTAGATTCCAGCAGGAATTTTATGTGTCATTTGACATAATGCATAGCATAGCCTATACTTGGGTATGGGAATCATCTTATTAAGAATGTGTCTGTGTCATAGCAACAAAAGACCACTTGTCCATAGACAGAAATTACCCTCTGCATTCATCACATCATGCTTGTTTAATGTTCACTGTTAGTGCTGTTCATTTTTAATACACATAATAGGAAGGTTCACCAAAACATATTATTTTGTCTCTGAGAATGAATATATTTTAACTGGATGTCTGTATCATAGCCTAACATCTGAGCAAAAGGAAAAAAAAAATAGTTTTTTTCTCCCTATATGAATGAACAGGAAAAGGCAAATAGTTATTAATGGTAGGGTTTTAATACATGAGAGAGCCAAGATAGCAATTACATTCCAGGGAGAAGCAATGAGATATATAATTCCTGATGATTACATTAATACCACTAGAATAGAACAGAACAGAACAGAGCTGGAAGAGACCTTGAAGGTCTTCTAGTCCAGCCCTCTGCTCAAGCAGGAAAACTTATACCATTTCAGATAAGTGACTGTCTCTTCTTAAAAATCTCCAGTGATAGAGCACCCATGATTTCTGAAGGCAAGCTGTTCCACTGGTTAATTGTCCTCACTGTTAGGAAGTTTCTCCTTAATTCCAGGTTGCTTCTCTCTTTGGTCAGTTTCCAACCATTGTTTCTTGTCCTGCCCTCTGGTGCTTTGGAGAATAGTTTGATACCCTCTTCTTTGTGGCAGCCCCTCAGATACTGTAATACTGCTATCATGTCGCCCCTGTTTCTTCTTTTCTGTAGACTAGCCAAACTTAGGTCCTGCAGCCGTTCTTCATATGCTTTAGTCTCCAGTCCTTTGATCATTTTAGTTGTTCTTCTCTGAACTTTTTGCAAAGTCTCAACATCTTTTTTGTAGTATGATGACCAAAATTGGCTGCAGTATTCCAGGTGTGGTCTTGCTAAGGTTTTTTAAAGCAGTACTAATACTTTGCATGATCTTGATTCTATGCCTCTGTTTATACAACCCAGGATTGTATTAGCTTTTTTGGCAGCTGCTGCACACTTCTGGCTCATAGTCAAGTGATGGTCCACTAGGATTCCAAGGTCCCTCTCACAGTTACTGTTTTTGAGCCAGGTCTTGCCTAATCTGTACTTTTACCTTTGATTTTTCCTGTCTAAATGTAAAACTTCACTTTTCTCCACATTAAAATTCATTTTGTTGGATAGGGCCCATTGTTCAAGTTTGTCAAGATCTTTGTCAAGATCAAGAATGTTATTTTGAAACTGGAATTCAAAACAAACAATGATTTTTGCCCAATATGAATTTTTAAAAAATTCTCAAATGATTCCATGGATTGTTTCAACAACAGATCGAAGCTGAGAATATAATGGCTGAGAAGTCAGATTAGGACTCAGGAAATCTGGGTTAAAAAGGTTAACAGAGGTTAAAGACATTACCACCTTGTTAATTTTGTGCCTGAGATTAAAGGAGAAGATAGAATATAAGAGGGAGTGTTTGGATGAGCTGATTTCTCCCTATAAAGCAGTGAGGAGCCCCACTCTTTTTTAAAAACAGAAGAATTTAAAAATACTTCAGAATTACATAAACTATTAAGCTACTTCAACAGATAATTTCTGTGCAATCAGGTCAATCTTTTATAATATGGTCTGGATGCCAATAATTGTGGGAGTTTTGTTTTATTTAATAAATGTCTACCCAGCACATCTGGATAGCCTGAAGCATTATGAGATATATCAGATCTCAGATATTCTAACTGATTTTCCCTTTTACTATTTTAGCTTTTATTTACCCAGTAATTTCCTCCTGTTATAAGTCCTGAATTTTGCAGTTCAATGTCTCAGCTGTTTTTAGTTTTCATTCATTTTACAACTCTTCTTTGTTCCAATTTTAATTTATTTTTGCTATTTTCTGTGCTCTCTCCTAATTTTTTTTCTCTTGATGTCAAATTATTTGCACTTTCCTATTTCCTCCAAATTACAGTTAATATTTAGAATGAGATGTTCCTATTGACTAAAGCATATATAGTAAGTGAAGGAGTTGGAGGGACACTGTGAACAATAATACAATGCGATGAGATTTATGAATAAATGCCACACTCTGGAGTCTCCCTTGAATTGATTGTATAGAGTTGTGACGTAGTGTTTTGCCAACTACTTTTATTTTCTAAGATTCAAGTTGGTGCTCTAAGAGTCATGAAAGATGTTGAAATTGTAAGCAATTTTTAAAGAGAAAAGGAAATCTGCTATGAACACAGATTCCCTGACTTAAATGTCCTTGTATATTAGTTTAAATACTAAGACTGTATTTATTGTAAGGAGTTAATCCTCCCCTATCCTAACCTTGGTTCAGAATTGAAATTAATCTGTTAATTCATTGAGTAAGTTATTCATTTTTGATCCCCGGAGTACTTTTGATAATCTTATTAAGGGCCAGGCTTCCTGGCATACTTCCTAGCATAAATAAAGATATCTTACCTTTTACATTTTTCATTATCTTCTACAGAATTACTTTTGAACATGTCCTCTAAAGCCACAAGTTTCATAAGAACCCATATTCTACCATGGAAGCATTCTCCATTAAAAGCAATGCACAAATAAAAGAGAACAGCAGTACCCACAACTACAGTACACCCTCTCTTGCTATTCTGTTAATTCTCAAACAAAGGTATATGTTTGTTTTCAAATGTTTTACAATTTACAACTTACAGTAATTCTGCAAATTAGTAACAAACATCAAATTGATTTCTGAAGAAATTACTGCAGTTCATTTTTCATGCAATTAATCTTATAATCTTTACCATCTTCTTCATCGCTTCTATAATATTAATTCTGCCAGAAAACCACACAAATTTCCTTTAGAGGATGTGAAATGTTATGTGGGAATGACCTTGGGAGATGGTGGAAGCCTTCCTACATTGGGCTGTAAAAAGATTTGCTCTTTGAGACTTGCAAATTTGATGGTAGCCTTCTTAGGTAGACCAGACAGAAAATATGACCAAATAAGCTAATTCTACTTTACTGTAAGGCTACATTTACAGAATCTGAAAATACATATCTCCTGCCATATCTTTTTACAGCCTAATAAGTTAGGGGGCTGGAACATCTATCTCGGATTTCAGGATGATGGACCTATAAGACAAGAATCTTAATACTCTCACATAATCTGCATGAATGGCTTTCGAATTCTCTATATGGGATTCCATCTTATGTGCACAGATGGAGCATAGACATCCATGGCTAGCCACAGTGATACCAACATGATGAGACTTGCATTACGATTAAACAACAAAAGCTTTATCTTTTTCTACTTGCATTTTGAGATAACTGGCAAGTCCATGATGGACAGAGATCAAAATGGCATAAAGTATTTTCATCACTTGCCCCTTCCTTAATGAATGTGTAGATGATTGGAGGAAAATATGAACATGAAGATGATATAAAATTCTTATTTCTGTCCAGGAAAACTCCCCTGTAAATTATACCTCTGTCCAGTTCTTTTATAGTTTTAAGACTGTCTCACATTCAAAAAGAACAACTGCAATCAAGTATTCAGTTCATCCCTTTTGAAATAAGATATGAAAATACTGCCATTTAAATTAAGATTATCTTTTCAAATTAGTTGGCAAAATTTTATCAAATGTAGATGTCACCTAAAATTGACATGCAGTATCATCATAATACAAGTATCATCAGCAATATCATCATAAAATAAGTTTAGCTTGGAGCTTGAATATTGAATTCAGCTCTGTCCAAATTTTTAACTTCTGTTGCTAATATAGTTTAAGAATATAATTTTTCTTGTTCTCAAAAAGTGAGAGTACCTTGGTAGGAATGGTCTAAATTGTTCAGCTAAAGAATAAACTAACAGCCCACACATGGAGAGACACTTTAGAGAACAGATCTGCCTAAACAGTTCAGGCACAATATGCACATTTTAATTTTAGATCAAAGTTTTAAATGTTCTGTAAATTTGTTCCTCAAAACTTTTAAAAGTAAAATTATCATTTATAAGATTACATGTGTTTGATTTATTTTTTGGTGAGAACCAGTTTTAATCAGTGAATAAAATGCTCTCAAAAAGAAGTAGAACTATTTTATTTCCCACCCCTAGCAAATGTGTATTGGTATAAACATCAGACAACCATAATCCAGAAAGTAACACCAGATAGGTGGGCAGTGCATTTGTTTCTCAGCAGGAGGCAGATGAAAGGGGAGCTGCAATATGTGAATATTAATCGTGCAGCTCCTGAATCTAATACTTCAGGTATAATCAGGTTTGGAATGATCTAATGACTAATTTACATAAGAACATAAGCAATGGCCTCCTGGATTTGGACTCTTGGCCCATCTACTCCAACAGTCTATTCTCACAGTGATCAATCAACTTCATAAGGAAGCCTAATTTTCCAGCAGATGTCATTTAGAAGCAGCCCAGTGCCATCAAGGCTAAAAGTCATTAATTCTCCATGAATTGGGCTGACCCTTTTTTGAAGCCTGCTGAACTGCTGGCCAGCATCATATCTCGTAGTAGTAGTGAATTTAAAAGTTTAATTACACACCGTTAAAAATAAAAACAACCCTTTAGTCCCAATTCTTCCTGTAGTCAATGTTATTGGATGACTTCAGATTCTATATTTTGGGAAGGGGGGCATCGTGTTCAGTTCATCCACAACATGCACAATCTTATACACCTCAATCAAGTCCTCTTCGTTCTAGACTAAGAATAGAATAGAATAGAATAGAATAGAATAGAATAGAATAGAATAGAATAGAATAGAATAGAATAGAATAGAATAGAATCATACTGGCCAAATATGATTGGACACAAAGGAATTTGTCTCTGATGCATAAGCTCTCAGTATATATACAAACAACAAAATAATAAATCATAAAATACCAATAGGAGAAAATAACAGGAAAGATTAGAAGGATAATAGTAATACAGTCCTACTATATTAACTTCCAAAATGTCACAACCTTTTCTGATAGAGTAGCTGCTCCAGTCTCTTGATCATCTTAGCTGACCTCTTCTGAATCTTCTCTAGCTTTACTATATTCCCTTCAAAGTTTAGCATCCAGAAACTGTACAGTATTTTAGATGTGGTTGCACCATTGATTTATATAAGAGCATTATGACATTGGCATCTCTGTTTCAAGTACCATTTATTATTATCCCTAACATGGTGTTGGCCATTTTACAATGAATGCCCACTGAGCTGACACTTTCATTGAACTGCTTGCCATTACTCTGAGATCTATTTCTGCTTTAAAAATGATATGAATTGTACAAACATGAAAATCATATTTGTACAATTTATTCCAAGAAAATCAAATGAGATCTTGAAAAGTTTCACTTTGGGGATTCTCCTATCTGAGCACAATACACAAAATAAAAATATAGCAGTGATACATGTAAGTTAAGTACATTTATGTGAATAAATCAAGAATTTATTTATTTACTATGCAAATGTAACATTCCACTAATAGCTATACTTGAAAGTATTCCATCATAAATTGGAATGTACAAGACTTTTTGTTCCAAATTGAAATATTGTGGATTGCAGTAAATATTTGGGATCTATCATACTAAAGTTATAACAACTGACGTATTGCCAACACTGTAGGACTACTGTAATATAGTAAAATTAATGTACTTTTAACCAAATGTTTTATGCTTTCTGAGCTTAGTTGTTTGCTTGTAGACATTTTATTCACCAAAGCACACAAACTTATTAAAGCCTGCCAAAATATTTTACATAAACCAAAAGGTCTAGTAGTCCAAGAAATAAAAAACAGGGGTCATTTACAACATACAGGATAAGGAGTGTAACAGCCACTATGTCGGACAGACAGGCAGAAGACTAGCAGAGTGCATCCATGAACACCAACTAGCAGTCAGAAGACACCAATTATAATTGACTGAAATCTATCTAAACCAGTATCACAGGGCACAAGAACAAATCAAAAGCAGCCATAAAAAAACAGATGCAAAGGTTATATTTAATAAAAAGATCTTTGAAAACACATGGAAACAGGGTATCACCCTACTTTAGAGCCAATTTCCTGGGCAGAGTTATATCTACTCCTTTAAATTCAGGTTGGTATCAAGAATGAAACTTCCTTCCTTACTGCCAATCCTACAACCTTCATATGATTTTTGCCTTGCAACATTATGAAGCTTCTTTGTCACTTTGTTAGATTAATATGGAGATATATCATAGGGTAGGCTTCAGAGAATGTAAATTAGGCAGATGTTATCACAAGAATTGGCATCATTTTCTTTTCTGTCATAGTTCCTTTGTGTTGGCTTGGCCTAAAGTGATAGTTTCATAACTTAAGAAATGGCTCTTCAGAACTTTTTTTTCTAATCTACTTTAGTATTGGACGTAAGCAGTGGCTGGTAGGTTTGCACATTGCCTTAAGGCAGGGGTATCAAACTGCCGGCCTGCAGGCCAGTTGTATCATGCGGAGGCCATGCCCACCCCAGTTCCGGCAATGAAAAAAAAAGTCACAACATGTTGTGACACATCATGTGATGCGGCGAGTTGGACACCTGTGCCTTAAGGCATAACATAGTTGATTTGGTTTGAGCTTAATGCCATGTAAGCCCAGCCAATAAGCATGAATGACTCTAGTATTTCATCACAAGCAGTGTTCTTGACTCGTTATAGATTAAAGACCTAAACTGTAATTATTATACTATTTTTTTATCCTGTTTCATTTTCTACACTGCTTAGGGATTATTTGAAGACTAAGAAGTTTAGAAAGTCTTTAAAATAAATAAACAAAGCTATCTTTCTTGGATTTTAATTGCTCATGTTCAACTGCTACATACCTTGAGGTATACTCCTGTTACTTGCCCCAGCTCCTGCCCACCTAGCAATTCAAGAGCATGCAAATGTGAGTAGATAAATAGGTACCACTTCAGTGGGAAAGTAACAGCATTCCATTATAGTTATACTGGCCGTATGACCACAGAAGCATCTTCAGACAATGCTGGCTCCCTCAGCTAAGAGATGGAAATGAGCACCGCCCCCTAGAGTTGGACACGACTGGTCAAGGAAAACGTTTATCATTACCAACCACAATTTACAATGCTTAAAATAGCATAATAATTATATATTATATATAATAAATACATATTGTAAAACGTGCAATGCTTTTACCTATATTTCAGATATTGAAAGAGAAGAGTCTCAGGATAGATAGTTAGAGATGCTGATGGACAAGGTAAACATACACCAGTTCCTATTGACAGAATGTTAGTTTTTACAGCTTAATTTAAAAAGAAAAAGAGGGCAAAAGGGAGATGCAGGTCATTATTTTTTAAAAATTGTTTGAAATGTCATGTTCTTAGAGAGCAAAAACTTTGTTTGCAGCCACAAACATGAGTGATAAAGTTGGCCGATAACACGAACAAAAATCCCTGCTAAACTCTGAACAAGATACTCATTAAGCATTGCAAATGGCTCACAGGCAGTTCAGCTTCTGTCCTTCCTGTGGGAAGGTACAGCAAATGATCAAAGACAAAAAGAAAAAAGAAAAATAATGACTGAAAAATAAAACTGGCTAATGTGACAGTGAAGGCTGGATGGATCGGAGAGATCAAGAATGCTTCTTAAGACTCAGCAAGTGTATTGATGTCAATATTCAGAGCTTTCTGCTCAGAGAAAATGAATGCTGCTTTTATCCGAGTTGCTCTGAGCAATGAATCTATCTGCAAAATGATGGCTATCACTGCTCTTGTATATTTGCTTTTTTGCTCAACAGAACAGTCCTTGTGTTTTGGCTAGAAAAGGATGAAGAATTAAATAAACATTAAAAACCAATACAGCAAGGGGAACAGATATTACAAGATTAGTCAGGCTGAGAAAATCTAGCATAATGCAATGGATGTGATAAGAAAAAGGTTAAAACAACAACCACCACCAAACATCAAGATAAATTCAACAGTTTGTGAGGGGATTAAAACAGAGCAAAACAAGAAAAGGTTTCTCTTCCCATTTTTTGGTCATCATCATTCATATGGAAGATGGAAAAGAAAGTGAGTGATAAAGGTACTGGACTAGAATCGGGGGGGGGGGGGGGAATTCAGGTTGGCCAGTCACTCCAATCAAACATTCAGAGTTGCTGTTATGGGGCTAAAATAAATGGAGATCTCCATATGAGTTGCTCTTAGGAGGCTGAATGTAAACCTTAACAAATAAACAACAAACATAACAAAACTACAAAAATAATTAAAAAAATTTTTCCAGTGCTTAAATAAAAGTGATGCTATGAGTTCTGTTCAATCAAATAGCTTTCCCACTTGAAATGACTGACATCAAATGATGATCATAGGACACAATGCTAACCATTTTAATTGGGAAAAGGAGAAAAGTTGTTTTTAGGCTGCTTAGTCTAAGAAAGGCGAATTAATTAATATGAGGGGGGGGCTTGGAGAAAAACTTCCAAAGTAGTAATGGTTTAGGAAGACAATAATCTTCTAATTATAGTGTATTAATCTTTTCTCTCTGATCTGAAGGAATCCCAGTGAACTCTCTCCCTCTTGTTAAGTCTAAATTCTGCATATTAATGGACACAGACTCTCTCCATCCCATCCCATTACCATTGTTAAGAATGTATTTGTTCTCGCTCTTGTATAACCTTTTGCTCATTCATATTTTCTTCCACTGCTGCAACTGGGCCAGAATATTGGCAGCTTAATAACTGGGTGACGCCCATAGCAGCAAAAAAACCATGCACGGCTGCTGTTTACACTGAGAAATTATCTCAATTTCCTCACTATTTATTTTAACAGAAACATTCAGGCCCATTCAATCAACCAAACATCTAGGCTTTAAGGCCTTGGTTGTTGCCCAACTTTGGCAACCATTGATAGTGTGCAACTGCTTCTTTCCCCTGCTCAGATCTTTCATTGGCTTACCAAATCTCTATCTGATAAGAAGACATAAAGGACTTTATAGTCTGATGATGTCCTTATTATGTTGAGCACACAGGATTTATTTTTATTAATAAATATACTTATTTAGAAGCAATGGAAATATAAAAAGTTAATTCACTTTTGCATGAAGTGGTAATAAAACAGTATGTCAATACAAGCCTATAGATTTACATGTGGAACCTACCATCTTCTCTTGAAATTTTATATACATACATACATACATACATACATTCTTTATTAAAAATAAGCCATAAAGGAAAAATCTATTTTATATAGTACATTAATCAATAATTATTAGTTTACTAATAAATGCACTCTCATATAATAGCAATAGCACTTAGACTTATACAGTATACCGCTTCATAGTACTTTACAGCCCTCTCTAAGTGGTTTACAGAGTCAGCATATTGCCCCCCAAAACCTGGGTTCTCATTTTACTGACCTTGGAAAAATGGAAGGCTGAGTCAATCTTGATCTCCATCAGGATTAAACTCCTGGTAGTGGGCAGACTCAGCCTGCAATACTGCATTCTAACCACTGCACCACCATGGCTCTATCATTGCAAAATATTATTACAAGATTTCACAAAATCTCTGTTGTATATTGCATCCTTTGATTAGTAAAAAATACTGCCTTTTCCAAAACAAATAGATCATACATTTACAACAATAATTCCTTATATTCAGAATATTTTTTTCAATTTCTCAGTTTGATTCTTTTAGCTGTTTCCCCATAAATCTATCTACATACCATGACACACATTTCAAAATAGATATCAAATGATCACATGATCATATCGTGAGGTTCAGTCAACCTTCAACTTTTATAGAGAATCTTATGCCTATTCTTTCAAATACATTCTTTGGAGAATCCAATGCATTCTTTGATCTGAGATTTATAGATAATCTTTTACCTTTTTAAGAACAGGTATCCACTGATGGGGCACTATTGAAGATTTAGATCACATTTGAAATATTCAAGAAATGTCCCCTTTAAAAATATTCTTGAGCTTTGGATAGAGATATATTATGGCTTTAATTCTGAATTCCATTAAGATAGAAAGCATCTCAGGGGCATTTGAGATGGCCAAAGAACCTGGCCTATATCAACCACTAGAACAGTGATGGCGAACCTTTTAGAGACCGAGTGCTTAGACTGCAATCCAAAACCCACTTATGCATCGTCGGGTGCCGGGTGGGTGTGGCCCATTGGGTGGGTGTGGCTGAGGTAGTAACAGCAGACTGGGTGGAACTAAAAAGTTCAATTAACCAATTCCAACTTTGCAAGATCTTTTTTTCTCGCGAGAAGTTGAAATTGATTAATTGAATCTTTTTTTTTTTTTTTTTTGGCAGATGGTGGTGGAGGCCTAAAGCGAAAAGGTTTTATAAAACCCAGCTGAAGGCCTAGGACTGGGGCGATGGTGCACGTGCCCACAGAGAGGGCTCTGAGTGCCGCCTCTGGCACCCGTGCCATAGATTCACCACCACTGCACTAGAATATGCTCAAGATGGAGAAACCACAGTATTGCAAACTGGGAAAACCAAATTCAATTTGAAGTTAGGAAAAATCCTTAAAGTCACTACATAACAGCTTATTTCAAGCCATGATCCTGGCTTTCACTCAAATTTTCCAATAGAAAGTCTTAACATCGATTTTCAAAATAGATTTTTCCAAAATTAAATATTTATGAGTCTATTTGTCAAAAGTTCCTATATAAGTAAACTAACTAAATATATTTCAAAAAAATACTATATTAATTCAGTATATCTTGAGACACATTTAGTTCTTATTTTAGTAAATCTAGTTTCATATTCTTAGACACTTTTCTTCTTGCACTAACAAAAAAAATATGAGTTGACAGTTTTTCTGTTGAAATATGCACAATCAAACAAAAGATGCAAATGAAGCAAGATCTAGAATTGGGACAGAATAAACCAATCTAACCATATCAATGCAAATTAACAATTCAACCCTATACATCTGTACTCAAAAACACCATAGACTTCAATGGGGTTTATTCCCAGATTAAGTGACCATAGGATTATAGCTAGATAAACCATAATCTCAACAAAGTATTTTCCTTGCTTTCTCAGTACAACAAAAATAACATTTATTTATTTCACTTTACTATTTCACACCTTAGAAGTAGTATGCCAAAACAAACATACTACACTTGGGAAAGAATGTTAGGTTAGACCACTTGCATTGGGGAATATAATGCTTTATAGCATTGTATGGATTGGTTGAAGAATGAAAGATGAATGCACTGGGGCACATCTGTTGAGAATTTGGTGGTGGGGTTCCATAAATTGGACAAGTATGAAACAAACCCCCAGCACATGTGTTTTCTGGTAACAAATGGTTACATTTAACAACAGTGGCTGAATGTGCATTATTCAAAAGCTGTGGGTGATCTCAAATGTTCAAACAGACAGCATAGTGTAACCTTCTGAATTCTCATCACAGATTATCAGATCTTCAGGCTTGAACTACAAGGAGCACACTTCTCCAGGTCAGAATCATTTAGGTTGCAGACTTTGTTTGTTTGGATGCTCTCTATGTCCTATTGGGGGTGAGAGTGGTGGGCCGGGGGGGGGGGGAGAACATGGCAAGAAAAAGGTTCTGACACAAACTTTTCTCTTTTACATGTATTGTTTTAAGAATTAACTATACAGAAGTTACTGCATATAATTCCTCAGTTCACTCCGATATGCAGCAATCTGATTCTGATACATGTACAAAACTTAGTTTGTCTTCTGTTTCAGGAACAGTAAGCTTTATAGTGACTTGTTTAAATTATATGACTTTTCATCCATATACTAAGTACAAGAAGTCTGCTGAATTTAATAATACAGGATTTGTTTTCTGGAATGGCGCATGAAATACACATTTATTTAAGAAACTGTATTGTGAATCCATTCAAAATGCAAAGCTTTTCAGCCTCTTTTTAAATCAAAGAATAGAGTTAAATACCTATTATGAATTCTGGACTGTATTCAAACTCCATTGTCTCCCTCCCACAAATGGAGGGGTCCTTTCTATACAGAGGGAGCTTTCAATCTAAGTAGCAGAATGGTAGATGTGATAATCTTCACTAATTTTCCATCGTCAGCTCAAAGCCTGCTTTGGAGAACTGGAGTATTTTTAAAACACAGGGGTGACACAATGGGTCTAAGTTGAAGCTGATGAGATAAGAACCAGCAATTTCCAGGATAGAGATGGATGGTAGGTAACCATAATTACAACTGTCTGAGATTAAGACCATCTAGTCCTATGTCAGATAGTCATTGATTCAGAAGGGGAAAGAGGAAGAAGCTTTGAGTTTAAATCCTCAAAAATATAAAGTTCATTATATCTTTCCATTTCCCCCAGCATTATGGAAATAGTATAATTCTTGGCTTCAATACATCTGATCTATCCAACCCATCTTAGTGAATCTTCTTCCCCGTCAAGCCAAGACATGAAATGTGTTGGGAAGTTAGTGATTTACTGCTTAGTTCAACTATGAACCTAGAGGGTTGCAAGGATACATGAATAAATATTACCTTCTTTTTCCATTTTCTCCAACAGTAATGTCCTGAATGGAGGTCCTGCCAATCAGTGACTGTGATGCATTAATTCCCTTCTAGAAATTGTACTAATGGAATAAAATGGCTGCTAAAAATACTGCCCCCTACAGCAACATCAAAGACAAATTCAGATAGGGATATCATCATCTCCGTTATGATCTTTGTAAGGTGTAGAAAGCTTAAAGTCCTTCTGAAAGAAGAATGTTTGCCCATGGCTTGTTTGAAACAGATGCAACACCCTTTTTAGATCATGAAGACTGCTAAAGCATTTTTTTTTTACTAACAAGCAGCTTGATAAACTGCAAGCCCCATACTTCACCATGACAAGCATATTAACTGCAGACGTGCTTCGCAACAACCAAGCACTGCAAAAGGGCTTAAAATAAAAGAAACAACGTAGTCTGTAAAGATGAAAGGTGGATGCAAATGTAATTTTAGCTAATCTTTTATATTAGCAGTATGCCTGAATTTTTAGAACTTTAATTCAATTTGAGTCAGTGTACACAGAGCTTCCATATCTCGACACATCTGAGGATAAGCTCCCGGCTGCTAAATATGCTTAATTTGGAGGACAGTGCTACTGAAGGGGGGGGAAGTACATTTCATCCCATAGTTTAACATATAATGCTACTCTTTAATGAAGTTTTCTAAAAAAAAAAAAAAAAAAAAACAAGAACAAAATGAGCTATAAATCAAGATGGGCTGGGTTCAGTTATTCTGGGGAGGCTTCTTTCCTTCCTGCCATATGCCAGATGTCTGGAAACTAGCACCAGGAATTCCCAGCCAGAGAACAAGAGCAACCCCAGCATGAAAAAAAGCAGTTAAAGATACTATCTTTTTTTTTTCCTGTCTCAGTGAACTTTCTTACGGAAAAAATACCACATAATCTGAAACTTCTGAGGAGCAACAAATTTAGGGGTATCTTACTCCTTCCTCTCCCTCATGCACAGAGCAAATTTTAAGGAATGGATTGTGATTTAGCCTCAACTCCCTTAACAGTATTCATTTTTCTTCCAGGTAGTTTAACTTGCGAGACTCAACTGTACTATATGTTAATGGACTTTATTTTTCTCTTTGTATTAAATAAATTGTGTCTAATTGTAATTGTATGCTTTCCAGTCATTTCAGAGCTATTTGATCCCAAAAGAATTTGCATGTCAGCAACCTATAAAGCAATTTTAAAAGCACTTGATGGTTATGCTTATTACCTAGTCCTCTTGTTCATGTTAAAAGAAAAGCAAGTCTAGATATTAAACTGTAATTGCCTGTAATGGAGTCACCAACACAATATAGAATCTCTGACTTTTCTGTGGCTCCCAATTTCTGTTTGACCTGGAACAGTCTTTCACAAACTTGTGTAGAAGTGAACTCATAAATGTACCAAATACTCTGAGTCTGCATTTGGTGAAAAGTGTCAGCACTTTATAAAAATTTACCAAACCTGGTTTAATGATGGAATAAACCTAAACACTTTTGTGGTTACTCTCTTAAGTCAGCTAACCTTCTTTACTTTGACCTCCACACATATTCCACCCTTCTCCTGAAAATGCATCAGTGGGGACAATGGATGTGGCTATGTGATAGCTCTCCTCTAAGTACATCATGCATTACTAGATCAAAAGTGAAGGAACCCTTGGATACAGGCATCTCTGGAGAATTACATTTCCAAGATTTACTGGTGGGGATCCTTTCTCTGTAGCATTGCTGTATATTTATCAAAGAGGCCTCACCTGAATCGAAGAAAGAAAAGTGGGTAATGGGATTTAGAACATCTACAGAAGGTCAGAGAGCACTGATGTTGTTACAAAGTACATGTATTGTATCTCCATTGGCTTTGTTAACACTCACTGGAGCCTTATAAATAGATTTTGGACTAAGAAAATACTAACTTTGAGGAGAAATAGCTCAGTTAAAAAAACTTTCATACCTCTTTGCTACTCTTCATAGACCCTAGAACTAAAAATAATTCACAGTACAATGAGACAAGTCTCTGAGCTTCCTAACAATTTAATGCAATAATAATTTCACCAGGAGAGATAACACTCTCACAGCTTACAAAAACCTCTCTCAGTGAGTGGTTTTATATTCCACACTTTCTTGTACATATTAGACAATCCAATTTCCTTCCATCTTGAAAATTCTTCATGAAATACTTGCTAAAATGCCATGCGCTTTCTCCTAAGTGTTGTGAACAAACTATTCCTTAGTTTAATACACTCAAATAATTTAATTCTATTGCAAATACTTTGTACTACTTCTCAAAGTAATGAATTTTGGATAGATGCTGAAAAATTAAGTGCCCATGATAGAAAATATCACTTCCTGCTCAACAGTAGTCATGATTTTTTAAAAGGATGGTTTCTTTGTGAAGCAGACCTGATGCTATTATTTAAAATATTTCAAAGATATTATTCATTACTTGTTGGTTTTACTATTATATTCTGGAAATGATTAATTACCATCTCCTCTGGTTACTTATAGCAGGAAAGATTTACTGGATAAGTATTAGGGGGTGAGATGATGGCAACAAAGTCTTGACTGATGGTTTTCAAAAGATGAATAATGTGAATTATTGCCAGTATTCAGAAGGCTGAAAATGACACACCTTATGAAATAAAATACCTTTCATTTAGATGTGCTATTTTAAACAAATTATTTCTCTTAAAAACTCCATCATGATAAAGTGGTGCTAAGTCATTCACAGTACACTGATATAATACAAACAAAACAGCCTGCTTAAAAAGAATTTGACAGCAACACACACACACACAACCACACAACTATACAACCACACATCCTCACATTCATTTTTGCTATAGTACAAAAATGAAATATCCAGTCTTATGTGTAATTATTAAGATATAGCTATTACATAGGAAGGACTCACTGGAGAAGAGCCTAATGCTGGGAAAGACAGGGTAATAGAAGAAAGGGACAACAGAGAATGAGGTGGCTGGATGGCGTCACTGAAGCAGTAGGCGTGAGCTTAAATGGTCTCCAGAAGACGGTAGAGGACAGGAAGGCCTGGAGGAACGTTGTCCATGGGGTTGCGATGGGTCGGACACGACTTCACAACAACAACAATGCAAATATTAAGTGGCAGTCAAGTAAGGATTTTCAACTGTTAGCTCTGTATAGCAAGATCTCTAGACCTATAGACAAATTTATCTGGCCCTATGAGATCCTACAAGAATCAAATGTTAATTTAGGTTCTATAAGAAGATGCTACAAATTAGGTGTAAAACCGGTCTATAAACAAATACAATCTGCTTTGTAGGAAACTTGTAGAAGTATACAAACTTTTCAATCCATTATTCTATCAATAAACTCTTATAAACTGAACATACCTACCTCTGAAGCTTATACTACTGAGAGATAATGTTCTAATTTAGTGTATAAAACAATTAAAAATTAAAAAAACAGTTGTAAAATATAATAAACATATACATTATAAAAATGATAAGAATGTATTGCTGGAATAATGAATAGGCTTTATTTAGCATGGATGCTGGTATATTAGCTTTTGATTATATTTCCATCTCTAGTGCTTGACGCTTTAAGCCAATCTTCAATGTGTCCAAGATTACATAATTATTTGCAGCATTTCAATGTGTTTAATTGCACTAGACAAGTACCCTATCCATGAAGATCCCATCAAATGTCACATTATAACAATTGGGGGGAAAAGTAACTACTAGAAGTCTTTTTTGGATGGAAATTCACAGATAATGTGAGATTTTAAATGAAAAAACTTAGATTGCCCAATTACCTTTTTCTTCATCATATAGCTAAAAATTGAGTATTCAACATTCACTACAACTAAAACCAAATGTTGAAATGCTGAATATTATGCTGATCCTAAGACTTCCTTAACAAATCTTATGGCACACACTGATGAGGTTTGCAAGCATGTGCAAGTCATACATCGTGTTCAAATTGTAACAGATTCATTGTAAGGGAAAATAAAGAAAGCTATTACAAGATGCTTTGTTAAAGAAAGAAAAATAGCCATAAGCATTTCAGAATTTTTACATGTTTTTCATGGTCTTCAAAGTTTTAAGAATCTGTGTCAAGTCTCTTTGATTATGAGATGCAGTGTACCATGAAACCTGGTTACAGGCTTGATATACATCTATAGCTATATATTGGCAGATAGGCATTTGATGTTAGGTTAATCTTTAAAGACCTTCCTATTCCCAGAAAGCATTCAATGAGAGTGTCAGCTGAGATGATTTGAGTCTGGGATATATAGCTTTGCCAATTCTGTACTGCCTTACAGTGCAACATACAATTCACCCATAAATTATAATACAGAGAAGGTTTTAATTAACAAAGAAAGCATCTACATTCCAAACCAAACAATGAGATGTGGTTACATTCTAATAAAACTAGAATGTCAATGTGGAAACAGATACAGCAATATTACATTTTCCCAGAACTTCTCAGAACTTTCAAGAGGTTACTAGTTTTTTAAAATAAGTTGAAGCTTTCCTGTTTCCATGTGGCAACTATAAATACATCCACATATACATATTGGATTAAAAAAGTCATTTATGGAAAAATATAGACTTCTTTGATGGTCAAGTCATGTCCACACCAGATCACAATGCTGATTATGATTATTAATGATGTTGATTGATAATCTTGATTTAAGGTTATGAATCAGGGTTCTCCTGCAAGATTAGAAACACCTCTGTCTATGAAGATTCTTAGTTATCCAGGTCATAGTTGTATCAAAAGTGGTTTTTATTTTGAAAAGGCAGTTGGACTGATTTTTTGAGGAAAAACAAGACGTTTCGCTTCCTACCCTGGAAGCTTCATCAGTTGTATTGGATGCTGTGGGAGATGGAAGGACAGTTATTGACAGTTGAGATTAGTTGGGGGGAGGGGAAATGATAGGTTCTGATGGGATGATGGGAGGGAGGGAGGGAAATGGAAAAATTGTGTTTTCTTTGGAGTCAGCTAGTCTTAACACTCTCTGAGAGCCATTGTGATTACATGGGGTTTTATCTGTGACCCTAGGGTCATCTGAATCATAGGTGTGGAATCTTTTTGGAACAGCCAAAAGGACTGCATTGTAAATTGGGGATATGTGGTATCTTATCCCTCCTCCTCTGTTGAGAGAGGGCTGCACAATGTTAACATAAATGGCTTCTTTTACCCCTCTTTCAAACCAATGGTCCTCTCTATCCAAAATGTAGACTTTGCTGTTTTCAAAAGAGTGACTTTTGTCTTTCAAATGCAGATGGACTGTTAAATCTTGTCCTGATGGGTTAGATCTCCTATGTTGTACCATGTGCTTGTGAAGTGCTTGCTTTGCTTCACCAATGTACAGATATGACACATCTCACTGCATTGTATTGCATATATCACATTACTCAGTTTGTGTCTAGGTGTTTTATCCTTGGGGTGGACAAGTTTCTGCTTTAATGTATTCTTGGGCTTAAAATGTTCAGGTATGTGATATTGGTTGAAAATCTCCTGAGCTTTCCAGCAACATATTGAATGACAATGTTACTTCATTTGTTACTCTCTTCCTTGTCTGTAGTAGAAGAGTTCATGCTGGAACTTTTTTGGATTTGATGAAGGCCCAGTTAGCATAGCCACAAGTTCTGAGGGATTCCTTGATGTGTTTTAGTTATTTTTCTTTTCTCTCTTTACTGGTAGGCAAACTTTAACTCTGGTGGAATAAAGTTATAATCACTCCCAATTTGTATTCTAGTGGGTAGTAAGAATTAAAATGCAAATACTGATCAGTGTGTGTTGGTTTTCTATAAACTTCAACGTTAAGGCTTCTGTCTTCCTTAATGAGCACATTGTCAATGCTGCAAATATTGTATATTCTTGCTTTTGACAATATGTAGAATTGTCTGGTAATTATGGGGTTAATACAGAGCAGAAGGGAGGTTGGGGGGTAAAGCCCGGGAAAGAAAGAGGAAGAAAACATTTAACCTTCATACTAATTGGGTAATGTGAGATATGATGGCTAATTTAGGGAGGGAACATGCTGATAATTTAACTGCTCAGAGGAAGAGAACTTAGATCCTAGCATCCCTCCATTGTGCCTGTGCCGACATTTTGTAACAATAAAAGACTTTTAGGAAAATAAATGCCTGGAAGTTCTTTGGAATGTTTCATTAGGCGGAACCACAACACACATCACTATCCAGGAAAGCCAGACAGTTTTCCTTATCATCTTCCCATTCTTTCCTTACTGTAGAAAAAAATGACTGTATGAGCCTAGACACTGGGAATGTTTACCGCAGGAAATGAGATATTGGAGATAGCCATGTCACTGAAATATAGCATACAAGTTGCTTTGCAAACAAGCAGAGAACAGATTATACAGAAACTCAGAACTATGAAGTTGCTCTATTATTTCAGACATCTGGCAGAAGGATGCTTTTCTTCCTCCATCAAGAGATGCAGAAGAATCTTTTATTATCCTCATCTTTTAATATCAGAGTAACTGCCAATCCAGTTTTTAGCAAATCAGATAAACAGGAGATTAAGAAGACACAAATTCAGTATACTACATGTAGTACACCAGACTGTATGTATCACGTGAAATGTTAATACCACTTTACAATGCCTTGGTAAGGCCACGCTTGGAATACTGCATCCAGCTTTGGTCACCACGACGTAAAAAAGATGTTGAGACTCTAGAAAGAGTACAGAGAAGAGCAACAAAGATGATTAGGGGATTGGAGGCTAAAACATATAAGGAATGATTGCTGGAATTGGGTATGTCTAGTTTAATGAAGAGAAGGACAAGGGGGTGACATGATAGCAGTGTACTAATATCTCAGGGGCTGCCACAAAGAAGAGGGAGTCAAGCTATTCTCCAAGGTGCCTGAAGGCAGGACAAGAAGCAACAGATGGAAACTGACCAAATAGAGAAGCAACCTAGAACTAAGGAGAAACTTCCTGACAGTTAGAACAATTAATCAGTGGAACAACCTGCCTCCAGAAGCTGTGAATTCCCCAACACTGGAAGTTTTTAACAGGAGATTGGACAGCCATTTGTATGAAATGGTATAAGGTTTCCTGCCTGAGCAGGGGTTGGACTAGATGACTTCCAAGGTCCCTTCTAACTAGTTATTGTTGTTGTTGTTGTTGTTACTATTATTATTACTATTATTATTATTAGTGTCTTCAATTTGATCTTGATTAATAACACCTAATAACCTTGTAAGTAAGTGTGTGTGTGTTTTCTTAGCAACAATATCAAGGTGGCTATTTTTTAAAAAATACCTGATCTAGCTTTTAGTCCTGTTTCTTTCTGGTGATCTCTCATTAAGGTTTTAACCAGGTTTGACTATATTTTTCTTGTATAGATCAGATTGGTTCAGTGTTGCTACTTGGCTATCAGCTCAGAAGGTCACAAATGGTGATCACATGACCCCAGGACACTGCAACCATCATAAATATATGTTGGTTGCCAAGCACCCAAATTCTGATCACATGACCATGAGGATGCTAAGATGGTTGTATGAAGACAAATTGTTAAGTCACTTTTTTCAGTGCCATTGTAATTATGAATGGTCACTAAATGAACTATTATAGGTCAAGGTCTACCTGTATATCATACTTCAGAAAGTAATACAAAACAAATTCAAAAAGTGATCAGTAGTACACATTAGTGTAAATATCTCCAGTCCTCAGTTTTTCCTGTTTAATTCTCTTTGTAATAAAATAAGCATGAAATGTATAGTGTACATTTGAATCAACAAATGCAAGCTTCAATAAATGGATTTTATATTATTCATTGATAAGCTATTATTACAAATATCTACTATTCCTACTTTTTGCATATATAACAAAAATTCACCAATTATAACCAGCAAATTTATGTATTCTAAACAATATTGGAAGTTTGTCTTGAACCAAGATAAAACACAGCAGATTAATAATCTATTTAAACAAGTAGTTTATTTCAGACAGCAAAGTTATTCCCTATCTGATCCTTTGGAAAGGACAGATACAGGTTTGCTAGAGTCAACAACTATTATTGGAATTAACCAAAAGTCTGGATAAATTATAACATTAATAAATTACAGAAATTTGTACTTTTCAACAGTAGTGACAGTTTTCCAGATTTATTAGCTAAAACTTCAAGGGTCTGTCTTAAAGTTAAATAAATGAGCAAGGAAAGCCGAATAAATACTTATGTTTGGCAGTTCTAAAATGCACTGTTTACAGGGAAATGGAAGATAGCAGCATTACAGTACATATTTTATATCTAGCAGGCAAAATGTAGGAACCAATAACACTGATAAAACTGCTGTAAACACTATAAAATGAAATCCATTTCTAAAAGAAGTAATATATTATAGCTGAATCAAGTCAAAACATTTTATATGAATACAGATGACCATGGCTCATTCTATAAAGAAATGTAATCAAAATGCAGAAAATCACGTATGTTGTTTATCTCAAGTCTCTTTCCTGCACCTGTTTAACTGACTGGCATCATTTTTAAATCATACTGACCATTTTCAGCTTCACTATAAAAGAAGGTATAGAGTTGCATATATTTCTGTAAAGTGTTAGGAAAAGAAGGTATAGAGTTGCAGATATTTCTGTAAAGTGTTAGGAAATAGATTTATCAATTGTTATCTGTTTCCATAGACTCTATTTGTAGTGAGTCTCTTCACCAGCATGGAGTATGATGTGTAATCCTTACATGCATAGAAGGTTCTAACACACCACTCGAAACACAAACTACCTGAGACACCATAGCTTGTATTTCCTTGCTCAAAAGTAGCTAAATAGGCCAAGATACTAGAACAGTACTTCTCTATCTTTTCCAGTGTACAAATGATTTTATTATCACTAAAAATGATTTGAGTTTCAATACCTAAGCCAGGGAATACAACATAGTCCCTGGAGGCACATGGTAAACACAACCTATGTCAAGATTAAAAATTATTTAATTTTACTAACAACTGAAAGAGCCATTTTGAATAATGGATATATTTGTCATTACAGTTCTTAGATAGAATTAGCAAATAAATAAAAACCTGGAATTTGAACACTTAATGCCTACAATATGGGCACATTAGAGAGGCCCACAATTTGCTATCTGTGAAAATATTGCTATCTGTTAAAAATCGATGATATATATATATATATATATATATATATATATATATATATATATATATATATATATTCAGCTATGCAAGTAAAATATGACTCTTGGGTATGTTCATAATAAAATCAATAAATAGTTGAACACCAAGAGAATAAAATTATACAAAAGTTAAAAATGTTAAAACTTTTATTTACTAAACCTAGCTTTCGTCAAGAGCTCTTGACATCATCAGGGTGTAAATGGCAGTCGTTGGGAGGGCTTATATGCAGCCTCCAATCATTTGCGCTTGGCTCTTGGATCGTGTCATAGGTCCCAGCTGTGTGCGTTGTAATGATTTACCCCCCGGGGAGTGAAACAGACACTCTCGTTACGCTAGTTGGGCTGGTTTGTGAGAGGGAGGGGAATAGCTCCGTGGTGATTGATCCCTTGGGAGGACAGAAGACTATGAACAGAGCGTGCCTGAGAGATTCTCCGATGAAGGATGAGGACAGAAGCCCCAAACGGAGTGAGCAACGGATTGACTGGTTACGAGCTAGGCAATGCCTTACTGACATGCACACACTCCAGAACGACTCCTCCCAAGAATATAGGGAGGAGAGTAATGATAGATCTAAGGGAGTGATGGAAAGGAATAGGAGGGAGACTGGTGCAGGACGGGATGGCACACGGGGGCTATGATCTGAGAGAACAGGAGGATTGGAATGTGGCTCGGAGGGGATGGTTGGAGGAACTAGAAGGAAGCAGAAAACAGCAACTACTGCCCGTGACAGACAGAATCACAAATGGGAAACTAGTGAAACATGCACTAACTGCAAGGAAAGGGGAAATACCCCAGCTAATTTTAGAACTAGCGAGAAAGACACACGTAACAGCATACGTAGAAAGGGTGAGAAACAACTACACCCCAATGCAGGACACACACTTGGATTACAACGCACACAGCTGGGACCTATGACACGATCCAAGAGTCGAGCGCAAATGATTGGAGGCTGCATATAAGCCCTCCCAACGGACGTTTCGACGAAGTCTCATTCGTCATCTTCAGGCTGGTGCTTTCGGCTTCGTGCTTCTAGGAGCAATGTGTGGTTGTAGCTGTTTCCTCCTTTTAACTGCCAGTGGGGGTATGAACTGATTGGATGAGAGTTTAGCTGTGTTCTGATTGGATGGAGGTGTGTTCTGATTGGTTAGGAGCTTGGCTGTGCTCTGATTGGCTGGGGGGTTGGCTGTGCTCTGATTGGCTGGGGGGTTGGCTGTGCTCTGATTGGCTGGGGGAGTGTTCTGTTTGGGTGGGGGCTTTGTTGTGCTCAGGTTAGTCTGAGTTGCCGGGGGATTTAAAATGGTGAGCTGCATTGCTAATTTTTGGCTTCGCGTTCGTGGTCGTGCCTCATCTTCATGGTGGGTGTCAGTTTGCTTCATGTATGGATTGGAGGGGTTTAAAGTGGCTAATGATGCAGCTGTGGTCTGGCTTCTGGTTTGTGGTCATGCCTCATCATCGGTGTGGCTTTGGGTTTGCTTTTTGCGTGGATGTGTGGTGGTGACATCCTGTGTGGTTTTTGTGAGTGTGGGTCTGGTGTCATTTTTTTGTGTTAGGGAGTTGTTTGTCAATAAGGGCGGGTTTCCAAATGGCTGGTAGGCGGGAGGTATCATCTCGTTTGTTCATGATGTGTGGGCGTTTTTCTATCTCGATGGCTTCTCTGATTATTCTGTTATTAAAATGTTCAGTTTTGGCGATAGTTCTGGTCTTTTTAAAGTCAATTTCATGTCCTGTGATTTTTAGGTGTTGGACAAGGGAAGAAGTTGGTTCCTCTTTTTTGACTGAGTTCTTATGTTCTTCAATGCGTGCACTTATTCTTCTGTTGGTTTGTCCAATGTATGTGGTGGGACAAGTGGTGCATGGGATTTCGTATACGCCTTGATTTTCTAATTCAATTTTATCTTTGGGGTTTCTTAGGATGGTGGATATTTTTCTGTTTGGGCAGAATGCTGTCTTAATGTTGTGTTTGTGGAGAATCTTACTGATTCTGTCTGTGGTGCCTTTTATGTAAGGGAGGAGGGCTTTGCCGTTTTCTTGTTCTCTGTCTTGGGTTTTAGTGGGAGTTTCTTTTTGGATTAGTTTGGTAATCTTATTTCGTTGGAATCCATTGGATGTAAGTACGTTAGTGAGAGTGTTTAGTTCGGTTTTTAGGTGTTGTTCATCAGCTAAGCGTTTTGTTCTAGAGATAAGTGTCTTGGCTACGGAGTTGATCTGTGCTGGGTGGTGGTGTGAGAGAGCATGCAGATAGTGGTTTGTGTGTGTTTTCTTCTGGTAGATGGTGTGTCCTAGGGAGCCATTGGATTTCTTGTAGACTAAGACATCTAGGAAGGGAAATTGGTTATTAGCTTCACAAAAACCACACAGGATGTCACCACCACACATCCACGCAAAAAGCAAACCCAAAGCCACACCAATGATGAGGCACGACCACAAACCAGAAGCCAGACCACAGCTGCATCATTAGCCACTTTAAACCCCTCCAATCCATACATGAAGCAAACTGACACCCACCATGAAGATGAGGCACGACCACGAACGCAAAGCCAAAAATTAGCAATGCAAGCTCACCATTTTAAACCCCCCGGCAACTCAGACTAACCTGAGCACAACAAAGCCCCCACCCAAACAGAACACTCCCCCAGCCAATCAGAGCACAGCCAACCCCCCAGCCAATCAGAGCACAGCCAACCCCCCAGTCAATCAGAGCACAGCCAAGCTCCTAACCAATCAGAACACACCTCCATCCAATCAGAACACAGCCAAGCTCTCATCCAATCAGTTCATACCCCCACTGGCAGTTAAAAGGAGGAAACAGCTACAACCACACATTGCTCCTAGAAGCACAAAGCCGAAAGCACCAGCCTGAAGATGACGAATGAGACTTCGTCGAAACGTCGCCAAGACACTTCCAATTTTACGTGGGAGAAAACCCGAATAACCAAAGACCTACATACAAACACCCGCGAAAACCTCAGAAAACATATATATATGTAAAATTAAGCTAAAAATCGAAGAATGTCGATTCCTGGGTACATACATGCTTGAGAAATAAAAGACGATCACCAGGAAGTAAAAAACAATCAAGTTTTTAATAAACAACCGAGCTTTCGATGGCTATACTACTGCCATCATCGTCAGGGTGTAAAAGCCAGAGGGTGGGGAAGTTCGCTTATGAGCGCAGCTGCGCCCGCATTTGGCTCATAGACCTCATGACGGGTCCCAGCCGGCTGATCCTTGCATCACTCATGGTATCATATGGTGTATCTTTGAATTTTACGCTCATATGGCTAATTCTTTTTTCGTTGTTCATGGTTCCTAAATCGAGGGGAGAGCATCCCATAGTACCTTGCACTGAGGTAACCTGCATGATGTTAGATCAATCATCCAGCAGGGTCTCAGGTCCGGCCACCTCTCTACCCCGCATTCGTTGTACTACTTTCTGGGGATGCATGGACACACCTGCGTCCTCATTTTCATTCCCTCCCGCAACCCTCAATTCACCACATATCTGTGTGTGGGATTCACGATGTTCCATTGCGGTCAGTGTCCGTACCGGTTTGGTGTCCGAATGACGTTTAATATTCCCCCCCCGAGCGTGTTTTAAAGGAGCTTCAAGTCCGATTGCCGCATTTTTACTCCCCTGCATTCGTCGTGCTACCTTCTGGGAACGCGTGACCATGCCCTCAACGGGGCGGCTGCAACCATTGCATGTTCCGGGATCATCGATATTCAAACAAGTGCCCAAACAGGTCATAACGGGAGCATCCTCGGGAACATGCGAGTCACTATGATTGTAAGAAGAACAGTCCTGCTTCGTACCAAGAGGAGTACACACCATATACGATTCCAAAGATTGGGCACGATGTTGAGGGGGGGTATCCGGAGTATCTATATATATATATGGAACTGTTTTTTAGATTTTCTTTAAAAAATCTTTTTTACTATTTTTATAAATCAGGTGGCTACCATATATAATACTCATTCCTCCTCCTATTTTCCCCATAACAACCACCTGTAAAGTGAGTTGGGGAAAGAGGGGGGAGGGAGAGAGGGGGGAAGGGGAGGGAGGAGGAAAGGGGAGAGAAAGAGAGAGAGAGAGAGAATGGTGCCTTGACTACTAAACTAAACAACACAACCATATGTACTTTTTAATACACTATATTGACTTCAACTCCAATAGGACCTTTGAAAAAGTCTCCCAGATAATTGTAAATCTATATGCAATTGATAATACCAGAAATATTTTGGTTGTAATTTTTTGCACTTGGCTTGAAATCTATACAGCAAATTTCAAATAAGAATTTATCTGTAAATACAATTTGTGACACTGACTTAAAAACAATATCTAAAATAACCATATAGCTTAAAGGTACCAGCTTTTCAGATATCATTTGATATTCTCACCACTTTTCTCTACACATAATAAAACTCAACATATCTTAGTGTAAAAAAACCATATATGGAAAATCAACTATACCCTGGATACCAGAGGCAAAGAACAGCACTACTAAAAATTTTATATGGAGAAAAAAGAGCCTCATTGACTTTATTTCTCAAAGTAATGGAAATCATTAATTAAATAAAATGGATTTCAATTTACTTTCTGTAATTATTATTATTAAACTGATTACAAATTGATCATATGTAATGTGAAGCTAACTGCTTAAGACCATCAAAGGTACTATAAATAGCCCAATGTTTCCAGGGGGGAAAAATAAGAGGAAAAGCAGATTCAGAGGAAATTTCTAAGAGATTAGAAATACATCTGTTCGTGGCATTGACACTCCACCCTTCCTCAAAGAACTAAAATGTTAGCTATAAATCAGTTTGGTCAGTTGTTGGCTTTAACACTATCCATCATCTGAAGATTACAAGCAAAGAAACAAATCATATTTAAACTACTAAACCCTTTAACAAAGGGCTAGACAGAAGTTCAATCACTTAGTTCAAACAGTAGTTTAATTATTAAACTCCTTAATGTGAGTGGCAGTCATAATCTCGGCCCCCAACACTGCATCTTAAAACTGCACAGACATCTTTACTGAGGAGGCCTTCCAAACTGTTGTATACCTGTAGTCCTGTTCTGAATCTTATGCAACACCACAGGTAGGAAAACAGGGGCAGGTCTTATCTCTGTCATTCACATAATGACCTTAACTCTTCTAGGTAATACTTGAAAAAGCAGGGCACACATAGATTTATTATGCAGCTGTAGGAAGAAAAAACAGGTGGTCATTTTCTCCTACTTTTTACAGGGAAAGAGGACATTTCTCAACAATTTCTGAAAATGAGAACTTCACCAACTTTCAAGACGATACTAGCACTATTTTGAGGGAGGGGAGAAAAGCGCCATTGGAAGATGCCCCTTATGACATCTCACCTGCTCTTAAGATTTCAAACGCACCTATCTGCTCAGAACATTGGGGACACGTTACCATATTCTTTGCATAAGGAAAAATAAAATTTATGAGGAAATCAAATGTGATTCATAGATCCAAATCCTTTCCTCCTATTTACAAACCAGCTAGAAGAGCGACCTGTGCATCCCCCCCAAAAGTGCAAATACATCACTACAATTTTTTTAAAAAAAAATCTGCATTCCAATGTGTAGATATTACACACATCTATTGCACTTGTAGAAAGAGTAAGTATAATTTTTAAGAGGGTGTGAAGATTCAGTGATTAAAGATGCTGACCTTGTCAGCTGGATCTGACAGCCCGGATGTGAGAGCCAAGCACCATGCAACTGGGTGAGCTCCTGTTACTTGCCCAGTTCCTGCCCACCTAGCAGTTCGAAAGCATACAAATGTGAGTAGGTAAATAGCTACTATTTCGATGGGGAGATAGCAGCATTCTGTGTACCTCAGGGTATAGTCATGCTGGCCACATGACCTCGAAAGAATCTTTGGACAACACTGGCTCCCTCAGCTAAGAAATGGATATAGTCAGGCATGACAGGACTGGACAGGGGAAATTTTATCTTATTAGAAGTACATGTTACATTATATATCACATTCTAATGGGAAAAGCAATAGAGTGCTGTGATTGAGGCACACCTTTGGACTTCCCACTCAACCACAGAACTCACCGAGTGAATTTTGACAAACTGTCCTTTCTCTCAGCCCAGGATTGCTATGGTAGAGAGCCATTTTGGGTTCTCTAAGGAGAGGCTGGATATAAATTAAAAAACAATGTTCACCCATGAGATTGCTTAGTATGCTTGTTGAAGTAGTAACTGATAATGGGCAACTTGGAAGTTCCAATACTCCATTCTTAACCATGATGAAAACTTGAAATAAGAGTTTGACAGTCCTTCCAACAGATGGCTATGTTCCCTAAAACAGGACATATGGTACTCTAACCTTTCCTGCTTTTTGATATATTAAACTGAAGTTCCTCTAACTTGAAATCACCAGTTAATAACAAAAAAAAAGTTGTAGGATTTATACGTTTTTCTATGCTGAAGAAAAATGATTTCTGTTTTAAAGTAGAGCAATAAATTATCTTGCTCTACATGATTCTATTGGCACAATATTAACCAAGGTCAAGGCTGTTGCTTAAAATAAAATTGGCAGAACATCTTGCCAGTAATTACAGTAAAATGGAGATTATGGTCTTCAGGCTTATTGCCTTTCCTCCTCATGTTATTACTGGATGGCCATTCCATTTATCAGTCTTATTCGAATTTGGATCTTTTTCCCTCTCTCAACAGAAATCAGCAAGCACAGGAAAATTGTATTAAGATTGTTGTCAGTTTTTAAGCCAAATGACCATCCCCTTCTTCTCCCTCACAAGAAAAAAAAACACTCTAAGAGATTTTGAAATGCTTAAAACACACTCAGTTATCGTTATTGTCTCAGTTTGGTGAACAGTTATATTTAAACAGGATTCAAAGTAAATATACTGTATTTGTTAGGTCACTTGGCATACATATGCACACACCAGTCATCATTTATATTTCTATCAGAAATTGTTAACATGCTTAATGCCACCTAAAATAGATTTACTATGGGAAATTATTAGTTGAGGTTTCAGCTCAAGAGGAATTCAGAACTGCTCAAATTATATTTAAGTATGCCAGCCTTATGCTTATTCATATAATAATCTCATTTCCAATAAAGGCTATGTTGATTTTTATCAGGTTAATCTTTTCAGAAGGCCTTTGTCTTCAAGCAAAGTCAATGCAATGCAGGAAACTTCCATGATTTCCTCATCTATTTTTTTTCCTTTCAGATATTTCTTCAATGGGGGTTGGGTGGGAAATACCATGTTTTCCCAAAAATAAGACCCAACTGGAAAATAAGCCCTAGCACAATTTTTCAGGGTGCTCGTAATATAAGCCCCACCCCCAAAATAAGCCCCAATTAAGATTATCAGTCAGAGGGATGCATTTAGTTCTGTATTTCCCCGAAAATAAGACCTAACTGGAAAATAAGCCCTAATGGGTCTTTTGGAGCAAAAATATAAGACCCAGGCTTGTTTCATGGGGGAGGGGAGGAAAGAACAACAACAGCAGTGCTGTACTACTGGGTTGGATTTGTGGTGGGACACATTCATCATTCTCATGAAAGCAGGAAGCATCTGAAGATGTCCAAGTCTAGGAGGATATTGCTAAGTACGTTCCTTGTCAGGATATAGGATTATGTAGCTGACTTCAAATGCTGATTTTTAAAAACTGGGTAAAATGAACATCTCCTTAGAAGTTGCTAAGATCAGAAAAAAAATTGCAGCGTGCAAGCTGTCAAACTACAAGGGCAATGGTAAATTATTTTCCTGCTTTGTTGATACAAATATATATATAAGAAACTACTATTAAGTAACAGGTTTGAACATACAGTAAAACTGTTCTATATACAGAAGGCTACTACTCTAGGAAAGTTAATTATAATTTGAAAATATAAAGCTCAGATGATTCTTCTTTTTTTAATTTACAGTATAAAGCTTCTCTATCCAGCACCTCTATTTTTTAGGACAAAAAAATGACCTCTTGCTACTAACCTCTACCATGTTTCCCCCCAAAAAAGATCTATCCCGGAAAAAAAAGCCCTTAGCTTGATTTTTACATGTGTGCCCTATATAAGCCCTACCTCAAAAATAAGGTGCATGCGTAAAAATCAAGCTAAGGCGGGGGTGGGGGGTAGAGCTGCCCCACACGCCCCATACCCGCTTACTTTAGGACCACTGCAGCCAGGCCTCCCATGCCCCAACACCTGTCGCACCAATGCTTGAGTTTTTCTGTGGCCTCTTGTGGTTGCATGCCACATGGCGCATCGCACTACTGCTGCCAGTCACAGCAGGAGGCCTCAAGGCTCGTCATGCTGATTGCACCACTGCTGATGCTTGCAGAAAGAAGGCTGCATGGTGCATCACGCTGATCATGCTGGTGATGCTGTGAGTGGCTGGAGGCCACAAGGCTCGTCGTGCCAATTGCACCAATCTCCTAATTTCCTCCCCCCAAAATTTAGTGCCAGAAAGATGAAATTGACTCCAAAAGAATATTACTCAGTATTATTACTATTTATTTATTTAGTAATCAAACTGAGTAAAGTTCGATGTTCTAGTAATTTGATGATTATTTATCATACCACCATGTTTAATACTCTTTTTATTATAAATATGTACAGAAATTAAAAAGCAGAATTTCAGGAAATTGTAACCTGCTACATTATGATTAGCAAAAGAGCTAAACAAACAAATAATACTAATAAATATTTATTAAGGATATTACAATCTTTAAAACAATTAAGGCTAACATAATATTCCCTTAAATTCAAGAGCAGATAAAGAGTTTTAAAAAGCAATGATACTTCCCCCCCCCCAAATACTAACTAAAATATAGACTCCAAAAAGAAGAGAAAAACAGTGGTGAAAATGGAATATACATGGAAATAATATTGAATTGTCCTAGAGGCAATAACCCATAAAATAAAGTACATTGTACAGAACTTATGTGGTTGTCTTTCAACATTATATCCTACATCATTAGCCACAGTGTTTAGGGAGCTCGGAGCAATTTGTCTTCATAGTGATAGACATATCAAAGAGACCTGAATAACATTATACATTTATCAGCAGTGTAAGTTTTCTTTGGGGGGGAGGGGGGGAATTCTTATTTATTTATTTATTTATTTATTTAGATTGTTCATGAAATCAAAATAGATTTTGCTGTGGTTCACATTTCTTTGAGAGAACACAATTCCTCTAAATACAGTTGACTAGCAGTCAGAAATTCTATTATTTCCCCAGTGAAGGAATATAGCCATTGTTTTTGTGACATACTATTATGAGTATAGTTATTGACATAATCAATATTCTGGATTTCAATCAGCCGATACTAAGTATTTGACAAATGGACGCATTGCTTTTTGCCATTTTCTTCAAGGTCAGTCTAGCATTTTCTACAAATCACTTTTTGCAGAGATACAGATAAAGATGGCTAAAACTCATTACTCAAAAGGAACATAAGCAACAGAGCAAAAGAATTGCACTCCTGCTCAGAAATCAAAGTGAACTAACTTGGCAATATTGTAGAGAACACGTTGCACTACAATAAAAGGAGGAGCAAATAAAAGCAATACTATCTATTGTCTGATCTAGTGTTGACTGTCCAAACAAGAAGATTAGGGCAAACCTTCTAAAAGCAATTTGCAGATTGTTCAAAGTGTCATTAAGATCTCTACTAAAGATCTTTAAAGATCCCTACTAGAACTGCCAAACATTGATCCTTCCAGATAATTCCTGGTTTGTGATAATTTTCCCCTTCAGAGAATGGAAAAAGGCAAAATGAGAATCAGCTACCCTTGATCTGATATTAACCAATGAGGAAGACTTAGTTTATGAAAGAGAAGTGGTAGGATTATTTAGGGAAATAACCTTGCGCCACTGGAACCCTTGTTTTTAAGGGAAATGAAAGCTATATGTGGAATCTTTGACTTTAAAAAAAAACATGTTTTAATTAATTAAAAAAATCTAATGGGATTCCATGACAGAATGAACTGTTGGGAAAAGGAACTCTGGACGGATGGAAATGATAATATTAGAGTTACTATTATAAAAGGAAGATAACAGCAGTAAAACTCCAAACAATTCCAGTGAGGAAAATAGTAGAGGAAAATGGAAGCCAAAGTATAAATAAAAATTGATGTTTTTAAAACAAACAAATAACATTCTATACTCAGACACTATACTTGGTGCAAAACGCATGGCCAATTCTTGTCTGGCACTATACATTGTGATCATATTATACCCAACTTGCAGACCCTGTATTCATTAGCAGTACATTTCTAGATACAATTCAAAGGTACTTATAGGATCATCTACTCCAATCAGTATCAACCATCTGAAGGATCCTCTTTGAAGATGCTGAAGTAAGTACCCCATTTTCATGAGGTATGGGAAGCTAAGTCTAGAAAAGATAGTATTTCAAATATTGTAAAAAAAAAAAAAACTTAGGAGAAGTTTCCCTCTAGATCGATCCTTTCTAGTAATGACCTCCCAGAAATTAGTGAAGGTTAAATACTTCCAGAAAAAAATTCTGATATCACTTTTTATTAGATTTTTAATTTTTATTGTTTCTGTTTTGTTGGGGTTTTTTTTGGGGGGGGGAGTTAGTTCTTTACAGCTCTGCTGTTATGAAAGCTAGATTAAGTTTTTTTTTAATTGCCTATTTCCTTTCCTCCTTTCCCTATCACAAATGTTTTATTGTATTTGATTTTTCTTCTTTTAGAGTGAATGTGTCAATTGTATTTTATTTTGTAGTCTCCTTGGTGACAGAATGATTTGGTGGCATAATGATAAGCAGCCAGGCCACCAAAGAGGAATACATGCAGTTAACTTGGAACTGTCAAGATGGTGTCAAAAAAGTCAAAGCTCAGAATCAGCCAAAGTTGAAGAAGGATGCTAGGATCAGCAAAAAGGCCTTCTGCAGATACGTTTAAAATAAGCAGAAAAGGAAAGGATCAGCTGCTCAAAACACAGCAGAGATATTTTACTCCTATATTACTTTGTTTTCTCTCTTGTTAGAAAGAAAGTTCCTTCAAGTTCCTCCAGGAGATTGTGGGAAAGTAAATGAAGGATAGTATCGAAGCCAGGCAAACTGCATCCTAAGGCACTGAAATAATTATCTGAATCCTATTTCATCTCTATCATCATGAGAGGATAAAGGGGAGCGATCCAGTGTGTTACAGATCAGTCAGTCTGACATAGGCATCTGAAAAATAATCCAGAGACAATAGAAACTAATAAGCAAATACCTGAGAACAAGGCAGAAATTATTAAATGTCAACATGAACTTTCCAAGAGATGGTCTTGCCAAACCCTATTTCATTTTTTGGGAGCAGATAATTTCCTTAATAAATTGTAGAATACAGAAGACACAATACAGCTTAATTTCAGCAAACACTTTAAGAAAATATCCCTTCCTATTTAACAATGTTTTTAACCCACTGCATTTTGTATAAATGAATCCTATATTTTATTATATTTATCCATATAAAATCTACATCTTTTTAAGGAAAATCCTGGACTGTGCTGAGATGGACAAATTAACAAAAGAGATAAAAGAAAAGGAAGACACAGAGTACTATCTAACATGGAATAAGTGGTACGGCTGGTTGGAGACTAGAAATAATAGAGGAGAATAAATGTGGAAAGGTCAAAAGTGGAAAATGTGTGTATAATAATTTATAGTAATAATAATATGTATTATTTTTAGTATGAAGTATAGTATGAAGGAAGAAAAATGGAAACAAGAAACAACGGGACAACAAGGACAAATATATCTAAAGAAGAATAAGGGGGGGAAATGTAAATAATAGAAGATTACCGTTACGAAATTGCTGTTAAAAAAATGGAGGCGTACACACTGAAGAAAAAAAAAATCTACATCTTTTGACAATTTACTCATAAGGAGCAAATGAAATCAGGTCTACAATCCATTGAATAAATGGGGTCATACCTTTATCTCTCTTACTCCACATAGTTTGTTACCTTTTGAAAAAGGTGAGACTGTTGAAGTAGGAACCAGCAATTCCCTAGCTAGAGAGAAATGTTATATTACATTTGTCAGCTGCCACTCAAGCCTATAAACGACTAGCCAAGTATTCATTAACTTAGAAAGATAGGAAGAAAAAGCCCGGAGCTTAAAGTTTGAAGCACAGACCTATACATATACATAGATTTTGCATTTCAGTGGCCAAATCCAATGCGTATAATTTATTTTTTAAGCTTCTAGTTTATCCAGGTTGTGCCTGAGAGTCTTCAGCTCAGTCTTGTCTTCTATTCTATACATATCTGGAAATACAAGATGTACAGCTATGAAGAAAAACATCTTTAAACCAGATTAGGATTGGGTATTGATCAAGCCTTCCAAAATAGCTGCTCTTCTGTAAATTAATACACCTGATTATTCTAGATATTTCAAATAGTCTAATCCCAAAACATTTGGGGCTTTATAGGCCAGCATCCAGTAATTTCCCATTTCTGCCCTTTGGCACCAAGGTCTGCATGGCCTTGACCCATTCTCCTCAGAAAGGCCATTCACACTTACCGTTTCTAGGAAGCCCAGAGCTAGGGATTTTGTGAATTTACTACAATGCTGTAACCTTCAAACTTTGTATTCCATAGTGGCTCTTTGTTATTATTTTATTACACTTTCAGCTTTTCTTTATGCTGCCTTGAGTTATGTGACAATTTGGCAGTTTTACAATGTACATGTGTAGTCTAAAAAGGGTAAGAAGAGATGCTGCCTCTCATGTTGCCAATAAGTAACTAATTACTACTGGTAAAACAGAGGTGAGAATAACTTTACTAGGCTCCTTTTTTCTGAGTTGGCCTGTTTTTCTTTATTTATGTCACTTTATGTCACTACATAACAACATAATTCACTACATATAAAATGCATACCAAATATGAGCCAAAACCACATAATTTAAAATGCAGATGAAGTGAAATTGACCACTTAATTAACAAAAAAAAATATTCAATAGGATGCTCCAAACAGAACCAACTTTGAGTGGTTACTTATTAGATTTATACCCGCCTTTCATTCATTCAAGCAAGCATAGGCAGTTGTAAGGGAGGACCAAGCTTAGCCCAAGGGTGGAGTCAAATGTGTCATCAGTCTCAAGTCTCTTCATGTCTACAAGAGATCTAAGTCCCACTCACCTTGAATTCCATTAAATCTTGCCTACTGTTAATTTGCTTTGAGTGTTAGTAGTTCAGATTCTTGTAGATAGCATTAGCGTACAATAATCTATAGTCATTTGAACTGCCTGGACTCCTGATTTTCTGTACTTGACAGTGGTCCTTCCTACTATTTTTCCCACAACAATAAACCTTGAGATAAATTAGGTTGAGTGAGAGTCTGGATTAAATCATTTGATAGACTTCCAAGGCTAAGGATGGACTTGTACTGGGACTCCCAGCTCCAAATACAGCACTGTACCATACTGGTTCTCCATTAATCTTGTAAGAGATTATGCTAAGTGTAGACCAGACAAGAATATGACAAGATGAGCTGATTCTACTTTGTATTGTAAAGCTATATTTACAGAATCTTGCAAGTCTGAAAGTACAAAATCTCTCTTCTCCTTTACAACCTAAGAAGCTAGGGAGGTCCTTTCTGAAGTTCTTTGTCACCAATTATGCAACTGCAGGCTAAGCCCTCTCTTATCTGACTGTTCCCTAGGCAGCATCTCTTTGCCCTGTCTTTCAAGATCTTTCTTACATACCATTAAGGTAAGGCTGAGAGAGAAAGAGTATATCTCAAAACAAGCAAGCGACAGTTCTGTTACATGCTTATGACATAAACAGACTCCTAGTCCATTGCACAAACATTCTAAGAAAAATAAAAAATGTTGAAGAAATGTTGAACTCTCTAATAAAGAAAGGCTGGAGGTTTTTTTAATCTCAGATTTCAGGATTGTGTACTATAAACCCTCACTCATGGCATTAAAATTCATTAAAGAAAGCACAACATACGAGGTGTTCACTTACAATTACACTTCCTGCACTGATGCACTCAGGAAGGAGTCATCCCACACAGCCTACAGTACTGACTACTGGTCAGCTCAGAGATGGGCAGACGTACAGCAAAAGCATTCAGCAAAAGTATGTTAGACGTCTTAATTGATGACTGCCATCTAAGTTTGAGCAAGTGTAAAGTAGTTATCAATATACATAAGGGACATTCTCCATCACAGCTTAAAGAAGAACTAGTCATCCACCTAGAAAATGTTATTAGGACTCTTGCAAAAGAAAGGCAGGCAAGAAAATGGAAACAGTTTGAGGATACAATTCAAAAATTAAAACCATGCTCTAAAACTTATGTGAGCATGGGCCATAATTTATCAAACAAGCATTTAAGGCAGTAGGAATTACAAATATAGTACTTAAATATGATGAGGGAGTTAACACATGAGATTCAACACCAAGAGAATTCATATCAGCTTTAGAATTCATATTCAACAGAGTAGAGATAGAAGAGCCAGAAAAACATACTATCAGACAAAAAGTATTGGCAATGCTGGTTGTACATAAGCAAAACAATATGCTCAGCCCAATGGAGCAGTGCAGCTTGAAAGCCCTCAAACAAGACCAGGATATTATTATTTCACTGGCAAATAAAGGCCATTTAACAGTAGTGATGAATCACACAGATTATGAAATGAAGGTTTTCACCCTGCTCAATGATTCCTCAGCATATAGACCAGCAAAGACACCGGAGATGAGAACAATGGTCATATAACTGAATGCTTATCTCAGCCAATTCAAACAAATCAACTGTATAACGGAAAAAGAATGTTGGAAAATGACACCAACAGACGCAGACTCAGCAAGATTTTATGGACTCCCCATACAACATCAAAAGTCCAAGTAGATATATCTACCTTTCCATATTGCCTATAAGAGAATAATGAGAATGTTAATCAATGTATTTAGTAACCATATTAATGTATTGCTTCACATGGGGGAAAAATTTCACTTATTTCAAGATGTTCCACTAATCAGCATGTGTAAGGAGACTGTTAGTCTTGAGAACAGGTCAGAAATAAGATTCAGCCAGTTAGTCTTTAGTCAAATTGAAAACAGGCGGCAACTGAGACAACATTGTGGTTATTTAAGTTGGTCAGACCGATGTGTGGACCATGAGGTCAGATCATCTTCACCCATTAAGCTTGCTTTTTAAATTCAAGTTGGAGGTTTATAGTCTGATCCTAATTAATAAAGGAGAATATTTGTAGCTCAGGGTTGACATGAGGGGTCCTTGGTGCTCTCTGAACTTGATTGTTTTCTTGCAGATGTTTCATTACCTGATGATCCTAATTCACAGCATAAATCTGACTGTGAAAATTAATGTTTCTAAGAGAGCAGAGGTCAAGGAGCCCAAGTCCGGCAGAACTGGTTATAAATTCTCCTTCCTCTAGCAACTTACAACCATTCAGAAACTTTCTCTTAACCTAAGAAGAAAAGGAACACAGCCCTAGTAAGGACAAATTTCAATAAAGTTCAATAGTTGAATTTTAAAATAATGTAAGACATGCAATGCCTCACAAAAGACACATCAAGTCATTACATTGCTAGTAATGGATTCTGAGTCTAAGATCTTCTTGCCTGATTAAAAAAAAAACAGTTTTAAAACCGTACATTTAGGTGTAATGTTTCAAAGATATTCAAATTATAAGAAAAATCACATATTACAGATGCAATATCCATGCAGGCTATTAATTCCAACAAATTCTACCAGGTATTGTCAATTAGTCTGCTTAATGCAACATAGCAGTCTCCTTGCTGTAGTTTAGTTGATGTACACACAACCCACAGCATTGCTTGACATCTGGATAAGTCTCCCTGAGAGACCTGACAATTTAATCACTCTACTATAATACAGCAGCCAGCTTAAAACAGGCATGTTCCCACTGCCAACAGTTAAATAAGCCAAGGGTGCAATAGTGCATATAACAGGTGCTAAACTGATGTGGGGCTGTTTAATCCCTGACATGTAAGGGCAAACCTATGTAAAGACCAACAAAACAAAACAATACAGAGAGTGTGAACACTGGCAAAAAAATTTAATTTTTTTTTTAAAAATAAATAAAGCATACTATGTTCAGCAAAATATGTTGTTTTCAGCCTGTTTCAATACATCTGAGAAAGTATGGGACTGATAGAATTTGATATTCCCTCATTCCAACTCTATGTGAACCAATGGCGATGATTTCGCAATATTTGTCCATCTCTAGATGCGTCTTTGAGTTCTTATAAGCCTATGCTTGTATCATCAGTGATAGCATCTAGCTATCTTGTCTCTTGTCAGTTCATTTCAACTACCGTTGATTTCATCAATCATAAGGTCTTCTCTGGTGATTCTTACTTTCACATAGATACCCAAATATTACAGCATTTGGATCTTTAGTAATGTTTCCAGTGAGTAATGTAGTTTAATATTCTGTCTAGAATTGCCATAGTCTTTTTCCCAAGTAATAGGGGATCCTTCATTTCTGGTTACAGTCACTATTATTGTGAATGTTAGATCCCCTCATTTGCAGCCTCTTTCCATAACCTGAGTACACAGTTTCTTAGTACAGAGGTACTATTTTAATACACAGGTAGCATATTGTCTTTTGTACTCTCTTCTTCCACCTTCAATGTGAGATTCCTCAAGGCTTTATTGCTGTCAGCCTTCAAAGTGGTATCATCAGCATATCTGAGGCTATTTCTTTCAGCAATTATAATTCCAATTTCATGATGTATTCTGTAGAGAGAAAACCTCTTTGGTGTAGTAGTTAAATGCAGGGTAGAAAATAGAAAAGTAGGAAATTGCAAGATTGAGTCCTGCCTTAGGCATGAAGATAGTTCAATGACTTTGAGCCCTTCATACTCTCTCAACCTTAGAAAAGCTGTGGTGGCGCAGTGGTTAGAATGCAGTATTGCAGGCTAATTCTGCTGACTGTCAGCTGTTTGATTCTGACCGGCTCAAGGTTGACTCAGCCTTCCATCCTTCCAAGGTCAGTAAAATGAGGGCCCAGATTGTTGGGGGCAATATTCTGACTCTATAAACACCTTAGGCAGGGCTGTAAAGCACTGAGAAATGGTATAGAAATCTAAGTGCTATTGCTGTTGCTTAGGAAGAAGGCAATGGCCATTTCCAAAAATGTTGCCGGGGAAACTGCAAGAACTCGACTTTTTACTTATATTTTCTGCATTTAAGTTAAATACAAAAAGAAGGTATCCTTTTTCAATTCTGAGCCTTTTATTTGTTCCATATTCAGTTGCCTCCTGCTTATCATATAAATTACTGAATAGATAAATGAGATAATTATGTACACCTGCATTTTTAAGAATTATCAACAATTTGTTGTGGTCAACATAATCAAAAGCTTTTCTATAATAACTAACACAAATATAGATGCTTTTTTGGACCCCTTTGACTTTTTGGGATGATACCAATACGACCTCTTCTGAATCCAGCTTGTACACCTGGATGCAGATTCATATATTATTGAAGTCTGGTTTGTAAAATTTTAAGCAGTCTTACTACTATATGAAATAACGATTGCTCAAATTACCAAAGAATTGCACTTAACAGGATTGTTTATTTGTTATTTTGCAATATAAAATAGTATTTCCCTTCCCTTAGCCACTGCTGTGTTTTCCATATGTGCATACAAAGTTCAAGTAGCACTTTAACTGTATCATCTTCTACAATTTTAACCATTTTGTTGCATATCAACTGGTATATTTGTGTTCTGTTTTCCTGGTTTACACACTTTTTTTTTACAAAATCCCCAAATCTGAAAATTTTACTTCCTCACGTTCATACTAAATTATGATAAATATTTGAGACTTGATAAATGATCGACCAAATTTCTCTTGTAGCCCAAGGTAGATTAAAGTGAAACCATTGTTTCCTTTGACTTGCATACTATACTTCTATTAGCACAGCCTGTTATATTAACTTTGTCACCCATTGTCTTGGAGGGAAATCTGGTTAATGTTCTGATTCTCAGAAAGGAGACCTACATGAATCCAGGAAAATCCTTACCAGGTAGTAGTAAGTACTGGATGACATTATAGAATTCAGGAATCTGTGGATGATGGGCACATTTTGAAACATGTTGCAATATAGGTCTTTTCCTCAACTGGTTGACCAGATAATTTCTGATTTCCCTCCCTCCCTTTTAGATGTATTCTCCAAGATTTCTTAAAGGTTATAGGCTGTGGTTCTAAGATAACATCTGCAACCTTTTTATAGCAATGTGTATATAAATGAGACCTGAATTTACTTTAATGAAATTAAGTTTCATCTCATTATCTCCTTACTTAACTTGATTGCAAATCTTTCTTTAGATCATCATTTTTGGTTCTCCAAGGTTGAATAAAATTCCCTTTTTGGGATAAGATGAAATCAAAAATGAGAATTAAGTAGTACCACTTTTTTCAGTTGTTAGGATTTCACCATCTTTCCTAAATAGTGAACATATTCCTTCTTTAATTATCTTCTTTCTTTTGCTTCTTCTTCTTCTTTTCTTTTTTTTTGGTATTCTGTGCAATATTAGTGAGCCTGACATTATGCTTACACATTTCAGTTAATTTTTGCACTCCTACTTGGTTAAATAATCCTTGTACCATCTCCTATACTAAACATATATCTTAAACTTCTACACTATTTGTGTCCTCCTCATCAGATAATTTTGAATATGCCAGATAATGGGGTTTTAAGGGTTGTAAATGTTTTTTTTTTAATTTGGTCACTTTGTATATGCAGTATTTGTTTTCAATTATTCTTGTTTACATTATTCCCTTAAAATAGAATGCTAAAAGGACACCTCAAAGACCAATGAATTCCAATCCATAATATAAGACTTAACCATATACTTAACATTCTCTTCAAAATCAAGAAAAGTAGGTGGATTGTGCTCTAGAAACATACAAATAAATAGGAATAAATTTCTTTTTGTTTTTAAGACCATAATAGGGAATCAATTGGATACGTACAACATTCTTTTGTTTTCCTCCTTGAACTCATTCAAGTTCTATTTCAAACAGAAATAATACAAGCAGATTTTATAGGTGAATTTCATCCAACAGCATTTGGCTTTCTTTTGTTTTTAACAAAAGCTTCTACAAATAGCTACTCTTCTCCATGCATAAAACAAGCAAGCATTACTCATAAATATTCATAATGTATGAAATACATTTGTTCTCTTAAGATGGAGTTTGTAGGAAAAAAACTTCATTAGAAGTTTTTTAAGAAACTGGTAAATATGGGCTTTAATACCGAGACAGCTTAAAGAAATATAAAAGGAAGATTTGGCATTTCCTTTTTCCCTCACAGCTCCTTAGAGTCCCTGAAAACTCTCTCTAGACAAAATCAAGCCTTTTGAACAATGTGGGATAGAGGCTGTGAATCTGCTGGGAAATAGAATCCTCGAGAAATGTTCAATCTTACTTTAGACAAGAAGATATGAGTTGAATTCTAAAGAACATAAAAGTTAGATCATTAAGCTAGGCCACTAACCTTGTTTATATAGTTGCATAATTATTATATCTGTACCATAGTAATTACTGCAGACCTTTTCCAGAGGTTATTTGGACTCAGTGTTTTACCTATCCAGTAATAATCATTTTCACAAATCAAAGGGGATTTCTCAGCCGGCATCCACACCACAGTTTTATACATAAATGCTCTCTAGATTAATTGGCAGTATTTCTTTGATATAATGAAGCCATAAGGAAAAAAAATCAAAATATTGCCGTCAGGAATAAATACTGAGGAAAGCTCTGATGGAAACACAGCCGAATCCTTTCTCAACTCTCCAGCGTTGCATGAATTTTGTCTTTCGCCTAAGCAATAACACTGCCAGGACGATGTCTGTTTGGAATAGTTTCACTCCTTGAAATTGAAAGGTTGGATTAGCATATCAAAGGCTGGCATGCGCAGAACAACTTTTTATTATTATTTGCCGTGAAAGAGGCGTTCAAAGTCTTGCTATTCCTGAATTCAGTTTTGATACGCCATATGGGGCTATTTCTTCTCTTTTCTTTCTGAATGTCGGTATCTTTTGTTACTGTGAGCACAATTCTTAATGCAAAGAGAGGAGATGTTTTAATAAACCAAGAGATTTGTATTTGCTTGGGAAAAAAAAAAGTGATGGGGGCATCAGTCAATTATAAATCTCAGCCACTGATGAAAGATACTCTACATCTTTACCTTACCTACGTGTTGACAAAGCCAATGTTTCTGTTGTCCTCTCCAAGGTTAGGGCTATTAATTAAATATCTATTGTCATAGTGATTGCCAGATAGTTAGATCTGCCAGCTCTACCTCTTCTGGCAGCAAGGAGGCAATATTACGGTTGAGCTTCCACCTCACCACATTGTAATCTTACTTACAAATGGTTTTTCTTCAAATCAGTGTGGTTGGATGCAGTAATTTTAAGATTAAAGCCAAAGCCTGAATCTTTCTTTTTGCACTTTCCAAATAAGGTTAGGTTAATAATTGAGCAAAATGTTTATCATACAATTTATCCTTCAGTTTACAGTAATAAACTATTCTTAATCTTATCATATTAACATATGTTGGGATCCTGTCCTGCTACTCATGAAGTAAACCAGATTTGATGCCAGCAATCACAGTAACAATTGTACTCAGGGTTCAGAATATAAAATAAATAGTTAATTTCTCTTGGCATAAGCATTTTCAGAAACTCTTCTTAACTGTAAGATTAAACTTACTCTGTTTTGGCGCAGATGAAAGAATATCTACACAGATGGTTTAGAATTCCCTTTAATATTTGGGGTAAGATAAATATGATTAAGTTTAATACATTAATGCAAGTTGATTTATATTTTGAGAGGTCATCCCATATTTGTTATCACATCATTTGGAACATATTTACAAGATACTGAATAAATTTGTTTGGCAAGAAAATCCAGCAGGATTTTCATTGTGAAACTTAACACCCAGCAATTAAGAAAAGTAGATTTAATTTCTCATACTTTCAGATATATCACTGGATTTCAATTTCAATTCCAATTCAATTATTCAAATACGGAATATCAAAAGTTAAATCCTCTTTTTCTTTAAAATGACACGATGAACCTTTGCAAGTATTAGTCACTTTCATTGTTGTCTGGGAAGCACTGCCCTCATTCTAAATGGGCTTCATTTGTCTTCAGCTATGTCTGAATATCTTGGCAATAGAAAGATAATTCCAGAAAAAATAAGTTCAAATCAGGAAAAAATAATAATACTGAGCAGAGATGAGAATGAGCAATAATGGTGACTCAGTTTGAAGAACACTGAGGTGAACAAGCCTGAGGAAGGGTGAATACTAAAATGTTTTCAGGATATTTTGCCCAATCCTAATTATTACAAGAAAAACAAAATTAACATACAATATTTAGTGCTTTGGTGTACCATTGGAATTAATTCAATTAATTAATTCATTTAATTCTTTCTCTCTGTTGAATTATAACTTATCTATATATCTCTTAACCTTTACATAGATGTCATTCTGAAGATGCTAGTATTACTGAAATAATGTACACTTACAGAGTGGTGATTTTCTAAAGGACCATGGCTTGTAATAATGGAAATGAGTGTAGGTTCTTCTGCTCTCCTCCTTTTCTAATAAAGACAGGAGGAATTAAGAAACTATGACTTCCACATTTCAATGAAAGCTGCTTGCTGTTTCACACAGTGCACAACTGAGGAGACTGATTTATTTCAGTTCACCATTTTTACAATTAAGGGCACTTTCAATATTGGAATGAAAATTTAAATAGGATGCAACCTGAAATAAAGGCAAAGGCTCCCAACCTGTCTTCTATTCTCATCAAGCGGTATAACTGTGGAGAGGCATGTTATTGTTGACTTACACAATGATTTGTTGCCAGAATTATATGTAGGCAGAATATATTTATATATGCATCGTTTATATTCATAACTATGACTTAATTCTTCTGTCAAACTAAGTCACAGTTTTCTTAATCATTACTAAAAATCAGTCAAATCTCTAATTTTACATTAGACATTAAAGCAAAAAAACATGGTTTATAAAACTAGGTATATCAAAATTAAATAAATCACATTCTTGCTTAGTATGTTGGGCAAGCCAAGTCTATAGTGATGGATCAGAGAAGCCACTTATATCACCAGCAGCATTACATTGGGAATACAGATGAAAAAAGAACAGCCATTTTTTAAAAAGCGAAAAATTATACATTTTTTTATAAACCAAATATAGGGCAAAAACTATTGTGCCCTGTTGTGCTTCCACACATAACAATCTTACATAAATAGTTTGCTGGCAGCAATTTAAAAGGAAGTCTCTACATTTGATAAAAAAAACTTTTCTAAAAAACTTCTGAGACCTTATGTTTTCTTGAACATATTCAACACTAGTAAGTTCTGCTATTAAAAAAAAGACTTTGCATTTAACAGCAACTCAGATTTCATTCCTGTAAATAATAAATGCAATATAACTTCACATCATTTAAAAGTTGAAACATAACCCATAAATACCTCTCTTCAAATCTGTATCAAGAGAGAACAAGCTCTTCAAATGTTATCCTGAAGTATTACATAATAACTCCCATCAGCGAAGCCTCAAATCACTAAAGAAAAATTCAGCCTTTGGAAGAGTGATCTAGCATGGCCAGATCTTTGCCTCAACTATCAAAACTGCAATTTTTAAAAGAAAAAAAGTTCTTTTTTTAAAAAGCTATTTATGTTACACACATTTACGCCAGCAATGTTGCTATGAAATCTTGGCTGAATTGTTAGGGATTAGGCCTTGCCAAACCCTCAAATGTCCAAATGATGTTACACTGAGGAAAAATTGCTTGTAAAATGAAAGAAGAAAAGAAAGAAAACAGTATTCAAAAATGTTGAATCTTAGAAGAAACAGTCAATACCACTGGTGTGAGATTTGTATATCTCTCGATAGCAGTTGCTGGAGAACTGTTTTGGGTATTATTTGATGCTCATTGCTTAACCAGATGGTTTTTCTGGTTTGATCCAGATTAGTTGTTCTTGATTTTCAAATGTCTTCCCCCTCTCTGTGTACTCAGTATTTGCCAATCCCCTCTTTGGGCCATTTGCTATAATGTTAATTCCTATGTCATTAGTTCAAGTGGAAATAGGCCCAGTGAAACAAATCTGGCAACATTTTTTAAGTAATAAAAGTAATGTATATGTACAACCTTATTTGATTCAACAAAACAATACAATACACAGAACAAAAATCTTATCTCATAACCACATCGTAATGAAGGATTTATGTACATTGAAACCATGTTATCCATCAGCGTTTCATTTGCAAGAAACAGAAAACCTTTCTAAGTATAATGATAACAAATCTATGCTGTAACTCCAAGTACCCTGGATATTAATACTGAACTCAGTCTCTGAATTGGAATCTTCATGTACATACAGTATGTATGAACAAAGTTCAAGAAAGCCAACGCTTGGCAGAAATATAAAAAGCTATTATTTATATAACACTTCCAAATTGGGGAAAGTAGAAGGCTGAGCTTAAAAAATAAAATAGCTAAGAGAAATCTGAGCATTATGAACCAGAAGGCTTGCTACTGACAAAATGGAATAGAATAGAATAGAATAGAATAGAATAGAATAGAATAGAATAGAATAGAATAGAATAGAATAGAATCCAAATATGATTAGGCACACAAGGAATTTGTCCCCAGTGCAAAAGCTCTGAGAGTACATACAAAGCAATGGAGTAATAATAATCATTATAATGATGCCAATAAAATGGATAGTAAAGAGGATGGAAAGGATAATAATAATACTATAGCCATACAACATGGATAAATAGACATATGGCAGTACTATGAGAATTAGGAGTTCAGCAGAGTGATGGTACGAGGGAAGAAACTTTCCTAGAAAGTTGTCTGATGTTCAGAAGCTCATCTCTGATGGATGTAATCCACAGTAAGTCACAGAAAATTTAAAAAAAAAGTCAAAAACACTAGAGAATATGCAATAGTGGCAAATATCTGTAGCTCAGATGTAGGATGAGGGCGAAGGTTTGTTCTCTGAACTTGTAGGTTGGTTTCCGAATGTTTTGTTACCAGGCTAGGTAACATCTTCAGCAGCATTTAGGGGATGTCTGTGTGACAGTGCTCATTTATTTATAAGGGCTTCAGGTGTGGGTGTGTCAAGTGAGGGTCTTGTGATGACTCATCAGTGATAACTCACCCCTGACCAACTGATTATTCACACCCTCCAACGACCCTGACCTGTAATAACCTCCCCATCACAAGACCCATCACAAGCTTCTCTCTGATGACTCATCACAAGACCCTCACTTAACACGCCACACCTGAAGCCCTTAAAAATAAAAGAGCATTGACACAGACATCCCCTAAAAGCCTGGTAATGAAACGTTAGGAAACAAACCCACAAGCTTGAAGAACGAACCTTCACCCACACATTAGAGAGTATTTCACTAGAGAGTATTTCATTACCTTGAGGCTGAGATTTAAGAGGTCGGATGAAAAATTGGAAGCAAGAAAAAGAAATCTTCTCCAAATTGGCTTTGCCAGGTAAACCCCTTAAACAGATTCCATGCTGCAGTTATTACAGTATACTTTCCATTTTTTACTCCGTACAAATTTATATTTTCACATTTTATCTGTTTATCACCTGCTCTTTGTTAGATATTGAAACAAAAAATCAAAACACCAGATGCAATACAACCATATTTCTTTTTTTAAAAAAGCATTTACAATTACAACAAATTAAAACAATTTTTCAGTTTAGCAGACATCCCTATTCAAACTGAACACCGCAATAGGTATCAAAAAGAGAAAGCAGTCCAACAAATATCTAGGCCCTTAAACCATATGGTCTTTGGATTGTTCACTTAAGTAGTTGGAACTTAATATAGCAGCACACAAAAGTAACACACTTATGGCAAAAGGAATCAGTTAACAAAATTCTGGGCTCATAATCTACTTTTGGAGCCTTCTGTGGGCTTTTGCGGCATCCAGTAGCAGTTCAAAAACATATTTGAAAGAGATACACTAGTTTTTCTTTTTTGCCTTCAGAGAAAGCCAGTAGTCATGGTAGCTATGTAATTAAATGTTAAGTGAGCCTGAGTAGACATTGCTGAAATGCTAAAAGAACTTTCCAATATTTAAAGTCTGAGTTCTCATAGCTGCTTTTCAAAGATTATTGTAATTTTAGTTCTGTTGGAAACATTTTTGCCATTTTTTAATATATATGTAGGTCTTTGGTTATTCGGGTTTTCTCCCGCGTAAAATTGGAAATGTCTTGGCGACGTTTAGACAAAGTCCCATTTGTCATCTTCAGGCTGGTGTTTTCAGCTTCGTGCTTCGAGGAGCAATGTGTGGTCTTAGCTGTTTCTTCCTTTTAACTGCCAGTGGGGTATGAACTGATTGGGTGGGAGCTTGGCTATGTTCTGATTGGGTGGAGGTGTGTTCTGATTGGTTAGGGGTTTGGCTGTGCTCTGATTGGATGGGGGAGTGTTCTGTTTGGGTGGGGGCTTTGTTGTGCTCAGGTTAGTCTGAGTTGCAGGGGGATGTGAGATGGTGAGCTGCATTGCTATTGTTTGGCTTTATGTTCATGGTCGTGCCTCATCTTCATGGTGGGTGTCAGTTTGCTTCATGTATGGATTGGAGGGGTTTAAAGTAGCTAATGATGCAGCTGTGGTCTGGCTTCTGGTTTGCGGTCGTGCCACTTTAAACCCCTCCAATCCATACATGAAGCAAACTGACACCCACCGTGAAGATTAGGCACAACCACGAACACGAAGCCAAAAAATAGCAAGGCAGTCCACCATATGTGACAGATGTAACTCTATGCTTACATGATATTAAGTTTCAATAAGATACTTAGCAAAGCAAATTAATTATAACCTGTATTGATGCCTTCAGTTTATGAAATGGAGATAGTTGAGAATAACTGAGAACTATGGAAGATGCGGAAAGATGTAGAAACAGAATCTTGCCCACAATGAACTTGGCCATGGGCACTTTAAAATCTGTCACTGTGGAACAAAGTGACTGATACCTAAATGATATGCTGCCATGATAGGCAGAGGAGGTATACTGTGGATCACATCAGTCAAGGAATTCTGGCTGGTGGGGTCCAGGAGAAGAGCCTTCTCTGCTGTGGTCCCAGCCCTTTGGACCATCTTGCCCCCGGAGGTGAGATTGGTTCCCACCCTCCTAATCTTCTGCAAGAGCTGAAGATCTGGCCCTACCAGTTGGCTTGGGGCCCCAAGGGAAGGGGAGAACCATGCTGGAGTTGGCTGATGGACTAATAAGAGATCCCACCTCTTCCCATGCATATTGTTCTCCTCCTCGCTCTTCCTTTAATTATAATTTTGTATTCTTTTATTTATAATTTTGCATTCTTTTACTGTTGTAAGTTATCTAAAGTTACCTTTTGTTGAGATGGATGGCAAATAAATTCAATAAGTAAATAAATAAAAATAAATGATTCTATCTATGATTTTTGTTGTAGCAATCAAATAACAGTGCCTTCTCAGATATAACTTTGTCCAGTTTATTCCTCTTATGAATTGATCTCTATGAAAATATGAATATAGCATAGCATAAGATCTTACATATCAACGATCTATAGACATTTGCCTTTGCAATCTAGACTGTACTAGTCTAGTGCCTGAAATCCAAAACTGAAGATTTAAGCACTCTATTCCAAGAAGGAAAAGCAAACAATATCTCCTGTTTTGCTCTGCTATTCCCATAATGATTAAGGCACAACAGGAGTTGTAATCTAGCACATTTTTGGTATCAACCTGGAAAAAAATACCTTATGACTATGATACTATTCTTGTTTGTCCTCTGCAAGAAATTATAATTTGTAAATGATCAAAAGTATAATTTTTCAGAATGAGCAAGTTTTCATGAAACTAAAAAATAATGCTTACCTTTTGAGTTTTTTTTTCTTTTGTTGCATTTCTGCAAAAATCTAAGCACACTATAGCAAAATTATTTTATTTTAAAAGCAATCCACTTTTGTACTTTTAAAGACTTCTTTTCTTTAAAAGATGTTTAGGCCTTTGAGCTATTTATCTTTTTATAGTTTGACTTTTTTGAATTATAGAAAATTGCTTCATTACAGAATAAAAAAGGAAAACAATTTGATTTTTGTAAAAAAACAAAACAAAATAGGTTTTCCATAAGGCAATAGATTTTAGCCTTCCGGCTAGACTTATTTTTCATCCAAAGCCCTGTGACTTAGCAAGCAAGGATTTTATTCTCTCCATTTTGTTGGCTTGCAGCATCTATGATGTGCTGCTGAGTTTTCACAAAGTGTAATGGAAACATTGCACTTTCTTGCAAACCTTAGTTAAGCAAACAAGACTTACTACAGTCTAAGGTGGGGTGGAGGAAACGTCTACTGAGTTTCTTATTGTGATAAGTCCTTTAATTGTCTATGGCGCAAGGGTGTTTATTTGCAATGCTACCAACATTTATGAGTTATATAAGCATATTATTCTGAAGCCTTTTATTTTCAAACATCAGTGGCATTAATACTAAAAATAGTAATGATGTGCCCAGGTCTAAAATCTAAACGGGATATATTTTTCTGGAAATCCCCTCCATTAAATATTGTCATCTTGTGGGACTGAGTTAAGTGTGACTTTTCTGACACAGTCCAAATGCTCTGGAACAGCATCACCCCAGAGATAACTATTACACCCTATCTCTTAGGATTCTAGGAAACTCTGAAAACTTGGCTTTGGTCCCTGGCCTGGGGTTAATATATTACTGGTTTGTCTGGTTTGATTGTCATTGCCTGTAACATAATTTCAATCTAGGCTGTCCATTTGATTTAATGTTTAATGTTTTAATTTGATTTTATGGGTTTTGGGGGGATTTTGAATATTGTCCAGAGTCTTATAAATTGAAACAACCCCCCCCCCTTTTTTTTAAAAACAAAAAACAAAAAACAGAGTTATTCCAGTAAAAGAGTCCATCATGCTTAGTAAATACAGAGAAGACTGGCTTTTGTAAGAAAGAGCAGCAAGTAGTATAACTAGTATCCTGGGAAGGAACATTGCTGGCTTCTTAACATATTGAATGGGAATTTTCCACCTTACCATATGCAATTTCACTCATTTGGTCCCTCACAATTTTCATACTAGTTGATGTTTCAAAATAAGCATAAGATCAGTTTTCTCAATCATGCTTTCATATATATTATCCCCTGAATGAATCTTGCATGGAATAGGCATTATGTTCTGTAATATAGCATTTGAACTTCAAGAATTTATCAACATGTACTATTAAGCTGCTGTTGATTCATCTTCAAGAGAAGGTTGAAAAAGAACCAAATCCCTCTGATGATCTTTTTTAACTGCTTCCCAAGATATACATGCTCTTAAATGGATGCTTACCATAGCAGGAGCTACAATAATGGAATTGGAACAGCTAATTATATTGGTTCAGGAAGCAAACAATTGTTGTCATATACGGAGAAGAGTAATCCTATTGAAGATTGTATGGGTTATTGAACTGATGGTCAAGATGTCTAAAGAGTATATTTCTCCTCTTTGTTTCATAAGGACTCTTTGCTATTAAATGTATAGACAGGGAATGTACTCAATGAAGAAAACAAAGAAAATACCATTATTATTTATTTGCAACAGTGTTATCAGTGAACATTGTACTTTACTGTGGAGTAAGTAACAAAGAAAGCAAGATGCCCTTGCAAGGATGGTTTGCAAGAATAAAAGATATGGAGAGGCACACCAAATAGTACTGGTATGAACTCAATTTATTTATGTTTTCTTCTTTTTTTCTTAACCCATACCCTAGGTTCCTTGGCTCAGTATTTCTTACTTCTTTCCTGCACTTTGCATAACATTGCTTACCCCAAAAAGAAATAGTGATATATAGGTTGAGCCCCTTTTTTACATATATCTCTGTGCTATATTAGAAGGAATATAACAAAAATAATTTAAGAAATCCTTTTATTGCTGCTCTGGTTTCTCCCTTTCTTTCTTAAAGCAGTGGGGGGAGAGAAACTATAAAAATAATTGGGACCAAATATAATCTCTGACAGACTGAGCAGCCCACAGTTCAGCTACTAATAATGTAAAAGTTGCATCTTTTGACTCCATCTTCTAATTCATATACTGATGTCCAGTGGAAAAGATCACTTAAAAAAGAAAGAAAGAAAGAATAGAGCCAATCTGTCTAAAAAACTTTGACTTAGATAATACAAACCAAGGAAGTGCTAGATCAGATCAAGCTACTGGTCAACTAAAGCCAGCATTCTCTACCCCGGTTGACAGGGTATCACAAAGAAATGCTTTGTTTAGCTCTCCTGCTTAGAGTGGATCTATTAAAGAATACGCATTGTTCTGAACACAGATTTCCCCCCCCCCTCAATACAGGTAAATAAATGTGAGCACCATAATTCCAATGTCCTTCATTGTAGATTAATTTCACCATACAATCTAATTCTGGAAGTTGTTTTGTTTCTTTCAGAGTAAATGGCTCTGCTTGAGCAAAAGTGAGTATAACAAATGTCTCCTCACCTCATTTGTTGTAAGATCTATCCTTTAAAATTAGGAACAACCTTTTCCATTGCAAGTTATCAAATCTATCACTTCTCACACCTGCTTTATTCTAGGAGAGTGTTTCCTAAATTGAGAGGTGTACCTACCTTGGTAAGGTGCAGACAGAGTCCAGAAGAAGTGTGAAGAACCTTTTAGTTACATTGTTACAATAAACCCGCCTTTTCCAAAGTTTCATTGTATTGTTTTTATTGTGTTCATGTTAGTACGGTACTGATTTTTTTAAGGGGAACAGTGTACATTAAAATTACAAGGTAGTTCTAGGCTAAATAGGCATTATTTGATGAATGTTTATCTAAGTCATTGCTGATTTTGATGTTTTGGATTTTTAGATAGACTGTTATTCCAGCTATAAAGTAACAATCTAGCATTTAATTTTGATGGAGAGCCACAAAGGATATATGCAATTCACTCCATCTCCTGGATCAATTTCCATAGCTATATGAGAAGTACAACAAAATGTTATTGGCAGATGGGTTTCACTCAAAATTTTATTTTGGGTACAATGTCTTACAGAAGTAATTGTTCTCCACTAGAACCTCTAATGGAGATAATGATGATAACACAATGATAGCTGCTGCTAAAGAGAAAACTAGAGTTCCATTTCAACAAAACTAGCTATTGTTTCTCAGCTACACATACCAATTATATACTGATTTTATTTCTCCTTATATAAAACATTACCATTTTGAATTACTGATCTCTCAGTACATGTAATGTATGATATTACTTCTGAGCCTTAGTAATAGTTTCCTGCTCACACTATTACCCAGTACTCCTATCCAATTCAAATAAATACAATAATCAAACCTCAAACTTTAAACAAGAGTTTAAAATGTTATAAAAGTATGCTGATAATCAGAAATAAAGAATATATCTTAGATGCAGTATACCATAGTATTTCCTGGATGAATGTGATAGAGATAATTAAGAATTGCAATTTTAAGTGTTCTGCCAAATCTGTGAAACATAGTTTTCCTTAAACCTCATATTTCAAGCAAAACCTCAATTTGTAGCTAACCATGACTGTAACAAAATTTCAGATAAAGCAGTTTTTGAAATACCTTTGCATTTTAATGTTATGATATGTGACACATATATATGTCAGATCTTTGAAATAATTTCCTTTTCATACATACCAGAAGTAAAATGAATCGGTTTAATTCCAAGAAATGTAACTGGTTCTTTTAGTGGTCATTCTGCAAATTCATGCACATAAGTTACACAGTTGAGCAATGAAAATATAAAGCTAACATTTTAGCAGGAACATTAAGCACCCTTTGTGTTTCTATAAAGATATGGCTGCCACCATTCCATTCAGCTTAGAATACCATGACAATGATCCTGAGCAGAGGTGGCACACCATCCATCTAATATGGGATGGACAGATGTCTATATGAATTCATAAGTGGCCAACTGAAGAACTATAGTTATAGAGAAGCTAGCATTTGTTCCTTATTGTGATTCCCATGTACCAGGAGGATGGATGGGTAATGATAAGAACACTTAATTGAGTATGATATACCACTGAGTTAAGATCCAACTTTATCAACATGGAAAGCTATGGACGTGAAACCAGCTGGCAAATATTGGAAAATGGTAATTCTCTCCAAAATGAAGTTCAGGATGCTGCTGTTCTTCAAGAATGGTTTGGGAGTAAAATAAGATTTGCTAGCAATCTCAAAGCAAAATTTAATAGTTGCTGTAATATACTTTCTAAATAGTTGTTTTAAACTATCAAATCCTTGTGAAAATATTATAGTGGACTAGATTCTCAATCCAACTATAAGTTAGTTACTGGGAGACAGGTTTGTTTCAGCAGAACAGTGAACACAGGAAATCTGTACTGATGTTGTGTTACACCAGGGATCTTCAAACTTGGCCCTTTTATGACTTGTGGACTTCCAGAATTCCTCAGCCAGGAATTCTGGGAGTTGAAGTCCACAAGTCATAAAAGGGCCAAGTTTGAAGTCCCCTGTGTTATACCATGCAAGATCAGTGGTTGATGAAGATACTTCATTTACAACTTCAGTAAGCAAAATATCCAATGTTCTAAGACAGTGTTTCTCAACCTTGACAATTTTAAGGCATGTGGACTTCAACTCCCAGAATTCCACAGCCAGCATTGCTGGCTGTGGAATTCTGGGAGTTGAAGTCCACATGCCTTAAAATTGTCAAGGTTGAGAAACACTGTTCTAAGACAACGATAAGAGCTTGATCAACCATTTCAGTACTTGGCTGCAACACTAAGGGAAATCTGAAGATAAATAATGAATTGGAATCTCAATCATCAGTATCTGAAGACTTATCTAAAGTACACAATCACAAAACCAGCTGCATGTTCAGTACATGGTCACCAATATCATGATTATGTAGGCATTAAGAACAAATCAAGGCAAAGGGCTGAAACAGGAAAGGCACAATGGGAGGCAGACAGGTGATACCCGTAGACTGCACATCATCCCTGGGAGCTGAAGTAACTATCAAATGGTACAGATGCCAAAACTGAATGGATAATGATGAGTAAGTGCACAAAAAGTATACTTTAGTATGGAAGAATATAATAACATTGGAGGCAATCTATAGAAAACCAAATAAATAAAAATAGAAAACGGATACTTGGTAACCTTTCCTAAGCAATTTTTGATGGAAGTTAAATGTAAAGGGAAAAATCAATTACAGTAATTGAGATTTTGATAAAATTTGGTATGATCAAAACTCAAGACAAGAGTTGTTATAAATAACAGGAGAAAGGTATATTATATTGATTATCCAATACAGTTTATTCTTTAATTTACCATCTTGCCTATAAATAAATGTCTTCAAGGTTCAAGCAAATGTTTGCATTATTTTTTTATGGAAGAAACAAGCTAAGCATTTTAAAGCCTTAAATAAAACAGAGGCTACTACACCAAAACTACAGATTACCATTAGATGGCAAGAAAAATGAAGTATAGAAAACCGTAACTCTTTGCTGCCACACAGTCGTCCTACAGAATTTTTCAACCCAGACAAACTGCTAGAAAAAACATTTACAATTAAAAATAATTTAATATTAGTTTATAACATTGGAAATAAAAAAAACCTATGATGCACCTTAGCACAAGTGTGCACAAGTTAAATAATTTTGACAATGTCATATATAATAAATATCACAACAGGAAGGGTATAATGTGATGACACATCTGCCTACTCAAGTTCATTTGCTGCTAATTGTTACAAATAATTCCAAAATCTCTGCTTGGTTAGTTGGTTTTCTAATAGTTCTCAGATATAAATTTTGTTTGGATAATCCTTCAGCCTTTTCCAGGTGTTGGGAACCCAATTCCCCAATTCTTAGCTGCTAGAACCAATGACTGAGAATTGTGGGTGCTGCAGTTTGACCACTGGAGGCCATCAAGTTGGAGAAGGCTAAAATAGAAACTGCCTTTGAATTCCAGGCCTTGGTCTGACACATAGCTGTTCTTCTCAGGTCTAGTTTCGCCTCCTGCATCCACAAATTCCTACCTTCAGAAACTGGTTTAGTACAAACATGTAGAGGGCATCGGGATTGGTCTTGAGGGACAGGAGGAATAGCTGCTATCAAGACAATGGTCAGATAAAGAGGGCTGAGTCCAGGGAAGAAATGTAACCAGAGAAAACATCTCCAACAAGATCATTCCTACTTCTCATGAACATAACTGAAAGAAAGGGGGAAGTATATTCAGACTTAAAAGATTATATTACTATATCTTTACAATAAAAGTAGTACTGGCCTATTTGACTTTGGTTTCCTCATATGATCTACCTTGAAAGGCTGACAAAACAAACATATTCAGTTTTCTTGACTGATTGGCACTAAGCTATGATAACATATGAATGGTTCTCAACGGAAAGCAAATCAAATTCTTTTTTTTTTTTCAAAATGTCTCTTTACTCCCTCAGTGTAAAGGTCAAAAACCGTATGATCATCCTAGCTTTTTCAAAATATACTTGTCAGATTTTTAAATATTTTAAAATGCTTATTGCACTAATATGATCTAGAGACACACAGGGAAGAAATCCTCAGTACACATAATGCTTAATTATTACAAAATGGGTACCAATCATAAGTTTCCCTTGTCTTTCTATAAAATAACATTACAAACACTATAAAATAAAAAAGTAATTTGTAATTAATAATGTGTTTTTTTTAAAAAAAATAGATATGCTATAAAAGCTTTTATTTTGTAGCAATCAGTGGATGTTTGGAAAATATTAATTACATGAATTAAGCACTAGAGTTTGGGTCTTAAGCTTTTATTGGATCTTATTTGTCTCCTCAAAGCTTCTGGTGGTTATATGCATTAAACTGACTCTCCTGGGCTTTTCCTGACATATTTGCTGCTTGTTCACTGTCACATAAATCTGTGAAGTAGTAGGAAGATTTCAATAATCTCAGTTGGCGATTTATTTTAAAAGCCAATTAAGATTAAAGTTTTGTAAGGTTCTTGTGAGGTATACATTGATTTTTTTAAAAAAAAGATGAAGATGAGTTTGGGAAATAAATCAAAAGCATTAACATCAATGAAAGACAACCACAAACATGATCTTCATATAAGGGAAAGTTTCTAAACAAATTTAGTTTTTTTTCTACAGAACATTTTTAATTTAGATTTCTGGTATCAAGTGGCTCAAAAACATACTATTATTACTTTAAAATAATATTAAATATAAATTTCAAGTATTAATTCTTTAACCATAAGCATCAATAAATAATTGTCAACAGTCTAAATTTTAGTAAAATCACAAATTAACCTGGAAATATTGACCGGTACTTATTTTATTATCAAAATTTGGGCTTGTGTTTTTTTCCCTCTGTAGTACTTGCTCAGCTAATGTCAAATAATTTAAAATGCTCTTAAAGGGAGATCTTATAAAACCCAAGTTTTCAGGCTGCATGCTAAGGCATCTTATATGACCAGAAATGCATTTTTCATTTGCCTAAGGAGCTTTCCCAATTGCTCTTCCTGATCCTGTCAAAATGATAAGCAATGGAAAGTAATTGAGCAATATGGGTGGTCATAACAAGCCAATGGGATTATCCTCAGGGTGCTTCTTCCTTCCTAGTAGAGGCTAGTAGAGACTGCTACATGTATTGGAAGCAGGAGACGGAGGGCAAGTGTGACATCCAGGATCAGGCCTTAGCACAATGCAGAGAAAGGCCTTTTTCCTAGATGACAAATGGGCTCTCCTAGCATAGTTCTTCTTATTCAAAAAACCTCAGCCCCAACTTCGTGCTTTTGGTACTTTCATTTAAAAAGAAGTCCCATGGAATCTTATTCTGAAATTGCATATATTGGTAATCTGATATATTTTAATAATAAAATTTGGGCTGATTTGGAGGATGAGGAGAGAGGCAAATGCTCAGATAAGGCTTTGACAGTATTTTTTCCTCAGAAAACACAACTCGGTTGTCCTTAAAATAAAAAATTATTTTTTAAAGAAAGTTTTGGAAAGTTGAATCCTAATCAACCCCACCTTTAATCAACATATGTACAGTTACAGTAATTCTAAGATTGCTTAGGATTCGCATTCTGGTATCTTTTGTGTGTCTTTTTTAAGAAGCATAATCCTCTTTAAATTAAAGAGTGCCCATTGCTATTTGAGAGAGGGCACCTGTTTGTGTACCAAGCAGTGACCATACTAGTTGTAAAAAGAGATAAAAGCTGTGGAGGAAAAAGGTTCTACCAACGTCTTTATGAAATTATTAAGCTTCTAAACTATCCAGAACACCTGCTTAGAAAGGACATTTTAAGAAAGGCCAAAAAAGTATGCATCCCAGAAAGCAACAGACATATTCAAAGGTGAGACAATCTACCAAATAATGATTGAAATAAAATACTCTTCCTCCAATTGTACATTTTCCACACAAAATTTATCCATTTAACAATAATTACATACAGTTAAAATCTGTATGAATCCCCTTTGCATTCAACTGCTCTTATCTCTGATTAATTCTCGGAGCACTTGAGCCCTTAAAAACTTTCCAAAATGAGTAACATTTCTGTTAATTCTGAACAATTTTGGAGAGAGGGCTTTTTTTTAGGTGTGTGCTAATTCAAGATTAATGTAATGTTATGTCCAATGCCAAGATCACTACATATTCTAGAAGTGCACTATGGTCATATTTAACAGTCAGTAAAATTTTGAGATGATCTCAGATCATTTGCTGGAACTCCAGCTCTCTTTGTAATTGTACCGCCATTCTTACTCCATCTAGAACTCTAGATGTCTAAATCACACTCAAAATAACTACAAAAGCTGGACAATTGGGGGTCACGGGGGAGGGGGAGGGAGTAATTTCCATCTTGGACATCTCCAAGTACAATTGAAAAAAACTCTAGATTAAATTCACTCTGGGCTTTCTTTTCAATAGGAGAGGTTAAAATGGTTATATTGTAGTTTGATAAATAAAACAAACTATGGAGGCTAATGCCAGTCAGGGATGTTGATGCTGTGCTAGATAGACCAATGGTTAAACTCAGAAGAGCGTAACTGTGCCATATGCTTCAAAATGATATTGAGTTATAGCCAGTTTATTTGTTTATTACACTTCCATACTAACTTTTTCATTATACATTCAAGGAAGTTTAAAATCTAACAGAAGCATTTATGATCTATTAGACACTAATTTTAAAAATGGAGATTGAAAATAAGGTTGAGAAAGGAAGAAAGTGATTTGATGCCAAGTATTACATAATGAAATAGCCAGGTGGAAAAACTGCTGATGGAGATGGTTCCTAGCCAAAGCATATAAATCAAATATATGTTCTGTAGATTCATAGATGAAAATTAAAAAAAATATTGAAAGGCATCATGCGCATCAATAATCTAACATACAATAGCTTCCTGTCTTGTATAACAGTCTTCGCATCTAGACAACAAACACTCATGTTATGGTGCTTTCTGTATAGGTGTATACAATCTTTATCATGAATTTCGATTATAATAGTAAAATCTAATAACAAAGTAAATTCAAAAAAAAGAACAGAACAGAAAAGAAGGAGTAAAAAGTACAAGAACACAGAGAAAAGAGAAAAATAAGGGTATAACAAAGAAAATGAATGTATAAAAAGTGAGTTACAACCTTCATTACAAGTATAAACAAATTCAGTGACTCTTTACCCCCTCTACAATTGCAAACATTTGTTTCCTCATTTCATTTTCCATCTCTAAACTTTACTTTCCTTTCTTCTACTTCTAATCTTTAGTTAATTCAAATATTGTTGTAGGATTTGATTTCTCTTCATCTTTTTCTTTGTCTCAGCACACATTGTTCTTCAAGGTTTTAACAAGCCTCTGTATAAATCCAACAGGAAAAAATTATCCTGGTCACTTCTTGATTTGTCATTTGTATTTTTTTAAAAAAAATTTAAAACTTTACTCAGTTTGTTCTTTAAATCCATAGAAATGTTTTTTTCCAAGACATCATCTTGGCCTATCAATTGCTTCATAACATTTTACAGGCTTATATTTTTCCTCTACTTGAAAACTTTAGTTCCGTGTAGTATTCAGTTTTTAATTCATTAAACTGCTTATTTTTATTATGTCTTATAAAACCAAAATAGAATTGATTTCCTATGAAAAGCTTTGTTCTTTATAATTAATTCCAAATTCTTATTGTAAAAGTTCCAATATTCCACTTTTATCTGGATGCTTAATCCATTTATAACTTTGTAAGATACATTTTTGCTCTTTATGTCAGATTCTTTACAAACTTAATTTTATATGGTTAATTTTTTCTTGTTCAAGATTGAAAGCAGGGTTACCCAGTGTTTTCAAACGTGTCATTCCAAAGAGTCCCTAACAGTTTAGAAGTAATGACTCAGTTTGGTGTAATGGTTAAAGCATCAGGTTAAAAACTGGGAGACCATCAGTTGTAGTCCCACGATGGGTATGAAGCTAGTTGAGTCTCCTTGGGCAAGTCACTTTCTCACAGAAGGAAGGAAGGAGGCAGTGCAAACCATTTCTGAAAAAGCTTGCCAAGAAAATTGCCCAGCCAGTCTCTGAGAATTAGATACAACTGAATGGGGGGGGGGGAGTTAATGAGCAATTTCTGAAAGTAATTAGAAAGTGAGGTTTGCAAATTTAGTGTTCTTTAAAAATCTTCACCATCTCTTGGCACTCAAATGTGCAGAAAATCACTGTCCTGCTCTCTTGTCGCAAGGAGCAGCCTTCTGGAGCTTATGTGGATATTCATTCAAATTCTGCTCATTCATTCACTCATTCATTCATAGTGACTTTGGGTGGCTTACACATAAAACCCCCAATATCAAAACCAATAAACCTCCAGCTCCCTGATGACAACACTCAGATCAACCACTTAATGGATTCCATATTACCCTGTGGTTCCCCATTGGCAGAACCATGTCTTCAGGGCCTTTCAAAGGAGTGTCAATGTGGGGACCAATCTTATTTCTGTAGAAAATAGTCTTATTCTACTTGCATAGCAGAGCGTAAATGTTTGTAGCATGTTGCCCAAACTGTACCCAACTGACCAATGTTCTCCCTGTCATTGAAGGGTTTATTGCATGTGGCACATATTTAGATAAGGCTGATGACCTAGCCTATACACTCCTTTACTAAATATCTTTAACTGAGTCTAAAATGAATGGAATGTAGATATTAGAAAAAAAGGATGAGATGGAACAGCATGAATCAAATGAACTATATGAATTACACTGATGGGAAGTATGAAAAAGGATGCTTTATCTGATGTTGGAGTGAAAGATTGTAGATGAGAAAAATACATATAAGATAGCAATTGCAAGACATTATATAATGTGTAATGGTAGATAAAGATAATTCCAGAGAATGTAGTAAGAGAGAGCAAGGAATGGATAAGATTAAAAGAGGAAGAGTAATCGCAGAACTGGCTTGTTGAAACAAATAATAGTGGATGAAAAGAAAAGATTAAAAATAAAACTTATGAAACTGTTGGTGATGAAACTAAATTGAGGAAATATAGAAAGGCTTATATAGTAAGGGAGATCATAAAACAGCCAATTCAAAAATGCCATGATACATAATGATCTCACTGTGTAGTCTTCATACTAAGAAACTTCTGCAAGACAATGGTTCCTATTTAGCAGCACCACCAATGTTGGGATAGCAGTGATCAAGAGTATTTCATCCATGGTTCTTGAAGAGGCTCTGGATTGTAAGATGCAAAATATACCCAATAGAGTAAAACTAGGGGCAAAGTACAAATTGGAAAAATGCTCAGTCTTCTCCTTCCAATCATTCCAAGTGTAAGGACCTACCTCAGCTAAGCCACCCAAGAAAGGGATGATACAGAAATCTGATCAAGCAAATAGGGAGTTGACTAAATCTATTGCTTTTCTGGAAATGAACAAAGCTTCATTTTGTTTAAGATTTCAAAATATTGTTGAGGAAAAGGAGGAAGATTTGGGAGAAAAGATGGCAGAAATTTTGGTGGTGATTTTAGGCAAAGAAAAATTGGAAGTAAAAAGAGACATGGATGAAACATATAGAATATACACAAATTATGCATGAAGGCATAGATTGGCGAGAGAGGTTCATATAAGGTTTACTAGAAGATCAATAAGGGATGAAATATATAAAAAAACAAGAGACGAATCAATAATGTATAAGGGTAAAGAAATAATTGTATTAAAACAAATACCACGTAGTATACGAAATCAGAGACGAGAATACCAATTTTTAACGACTCAATTAATTAAATATAAAGTCAAGTTTCGTTGGTTAATACCTGAAGGCATACCTTTAACTTGGCAGGAGAAAAAATACAAGATAGATACACTTGAGAAAGCACGGGACTTTTATGAGAGTTACTTTTCACAAGGAGAAGAACAAGAAAGTAGGGAAGAGCCGGAGAGTAAAAGTTATGATGAAGATCTATTAGAGGAAGTTGATCGAGAGTGAGAAATACAAAAGTTACAAGAAAGAGAAAGGTTAGAAAGAGAAGCAAAAGGAAGACTTATAGAGACAAGAAGTATAAAACAAAATAAAAACAAAAAAATAGATCAAGTTAAAAATGGGAGACGTAATTAAGCTCTTTTCTATAAATATTAATGGATTAAATATATCAAGAAAAAGAGTTTAGACGTTTAACAATTTAAGGAAATTGGATGTAGATGTTATGTATCTTTAGGAAGTTTACATAAAATAGGATTATAGAAAATTACTAGAGAAAGTAAAATTTAGAAACATTATACACAATATTAGCATAAAACAAGAAAGGAGGAAATTATATATGTCAAAGAAAAATAAAATTAAATAAATATACTTGGATGAAAAGGGGTGAATTTTAATGTTGGAAATAGTATTAGAGTAAAAACAGTATATGCACTAAATAATATGAGAATATTTGTATGATCACCATGCTTTGATGGAATTTTGGTCGAGGCTTATAAAAAAAATGAGTGTTACTAGAATAATGTTGGATTCCTAGTAAGTAGTAGAATATGAAAGAAGGAAAATGTAAATAAGAAACAATGGGGCAATAAGGACAAATATTTCAAAGAAAGAGGGAGGAAATGTAAAGAATAGAAGAGTACTGTTACAAACTGCTGTTAACAAAAAAGGATATATTACGTGTGTATGTGTGTAATGTTTTGTTTTGTTTTGTTGGTCTAAAATAATAATAAAAAAGGGGAAAAAAAGAAAGCAGAACTCTTGAAACAGGAATTGTCTCAAAGGAACTTTTATTAGGGGCTAGTGATAGCAGGGAATCAAGGCAAGATCTGAGAGAAAAACCCACGAAGTACTGCACTGAGGTACTGCGCCGAGGTGGCGCAGCAGTTAGAGTGCAGTACTGTAGACCACTTTAGCTGACTGTGTTCAGCAGGTCAGCGGTTCAAATCTCACCGGCTCAAGGTTGACTCAGCCTTCCATCCTTCCGGGGTAGGTAAAATGAGGACCCAGATTGTTGGGGGCAATGTAAATATATATATATATATACATTGCTTACTGTTGTACACCGCTTAGAGAGTGCTCGCACTTAAAGCGGTATATAAGTCTCATAAATAAATAAATAAATACTCCTCCCCCACCAAGGTCCCAGTGTTCATTTGAATCCCAGCCAATCCACATGTGGCATCTTGTTTTGGTAACCGGTCTTTTGGCAGGCTCCTCAAGGTCTTTCTCACTTTTGATTTCTTCTGGCTCCAAGTATAAACCTTCTCTTAGATAAGGAAGAGACATTCCGTCCCCTGGGGAAAGGGCATCTTAGCAGACAGTGCAAGCATTCCCAAAAGCTCCCCCCTCCCAATAGAATGGCAGAACACAAAGAAAGGTTGCAGAAAATAGTAGAACCCTTTTCTTTGGGGACCTGATACCAAGTCTCTTTTTCATAATGGGCCTTCTTTATTTCAGTTGGACATACCCTAAATTGGATTGTGCCACCATCACAGTCAATTTACAGGGCTAATAGCAAGTCCCCCTCCCCACCTTAATGATGAATATAGTTATCACTGTTTCATCAGACAGTTTTCTAAATGATGAAGAGACCAAACTGTACATATCCTTATTAAACATACCTAAACCAATTAATTTCAATCAGGTATCTGAAAAGTAAAAGCAGCAGTTTGTTTTAATTTCCTGTCATAAAGATAATTAGATACAACAAAATCCCCAAGGCAATTAATAAGAACTCTGGAGAGAGATGTGCCAAATTCTCCCCCTTGTACAAAATATTATTCAACAGTGTCCATTTTAAGATTACCCTGTGCTTCTCAATACTTTTTGAAGTTCTAAAATATACTGGCCCTGACTTCATTCTTTTAAGTAATTTCCTAGTTTATTTTTGCTATTCGTATTAATTGCAATTGCATTTGGTGACAGACATGCTCTCCAGCTGGATTCAGGAAGTATACACATTAGGATCCCAGTCTGATTAAATGAATATAAATCAGCGAATATTTGTGATATGCTATTGAGAGAACTCGTCATTCTACTTGCATGTCATTACAATGGGCTGATGATCTTTAGGAAAGCCCTTAATATAGATTTGTAGAAACCTTAAAAACACTAAAAGTCAAAAAAGAAGGTTAAAAATGTAACCCTGATATAGAGGTAAAGTATGCTTGCAAGGATCTTCAGATGGAATAGTACTTGGCATTTGTAAGACAAAGACATTTGCAGTATTAGATCTCCATCTAAATAAGCACAAAACTAGTAACTATTAGGATTGTTCCTGCTGTAAAAGGAATTTGGAAGAAAAACCTTTGATTTAGCATAACCATAGAAGCTGTCTTTCTTTTTTTCAGGGAGCTGCATAAATTTCAAAAATTGTGGCTGAATTAAGATTTGCATTAACTTTACACATCACTTCCTTAAAGCAAACATTACATTTTCAGGCTTATGCAGACTCTGAAAAACCCAGGCTGCTTTCATGAGTAGCAGGCAGGTGGTTGTGCAAGGGTTGGGGCTCTTCCTGAATAATTGTTGTACACAGATCTAAAAATCTAAAAAATATTCCAGTCAACCTCAGGTCTACAGAAAATTCCCTTTCAGAAGTTTCTCCTATATCCATGATCTACTTTTCATGTACTTTATTTAAGAATAACTTAGATTGCAAAGAAGCTACAGGAAAGAAGAATTACTAAATATACAATATATATATACTATAGATCAACAGGCAGGCATGTAAGGAAATATATATTTCGATAAAAGTACACTCAAGTAAAAATACAGAACTGTAGTCAACAGTTCTATGAAAAGTTCAGTGATCTTAAATAAACAAATCACCACCCACTGCTGACAGTTCATTTATCAGGGCCCATTGCTCATTTAGCAAAATGAATCAACCTCCCTTCACTGCCACTATTGCACATAATTCTCTTTGCTCTAATATCATAAACCATTTTTACAGCATCTTCTGTGCAATGTGCCACACAGCACTGTATATTCTATAGCTAATGGGGGGGGGACCCAATCCTGAAAAAAAGGATGGAGGATGCATATAACCAAGTTAGAAGAAAATAATGGTAATTCAACTTTAGTGACACCAAATGAAGAACATGTTGGCCTTTAATATATTGAGGAAGATACAGTTCTTTGCTTCCTAAAGCAAAGATAATTACCATCAAAAACTAAATAAATTAATTTTAATTAAATTGGGAGGAGGGTTCTTTCCTTTTATTATTGATTACCTTTATGAACAAAAACAAAAAAACAGTAATTTGGGAGATGAGAGTCCTTGCTTTGTATTTTTGTGGGAGAATTTAGGACAGTGGTTCTCAACCTTTTTAATGCCGCGACCCCCCAACCGGTTGTAAGTCGAGGACTACTCAACCGGTCGTAAGTCGAGGACTACTCAACTGGTACAGCACTGTTTGCAGAATGGGACTTTTGGCGGGCTCAGCAGGGCAGAGACAGCCTGGACAATTCCTATTGGCTTTTGAAAGCCAATAGAATTAGACTCTATTCAAGAGAGTCTATTCTATTGGCTTTCAAAAGTCAATAGAATAAAAGGGAGTAGCACAGCTAAGGAAAAGGGGAAAAAAATGGCGGACTGCGTTGTTTGGCGACCCCCGTGAAATGGTCTTTCGATCCCAAATGGGGTCCCGACCCACAGGTTGAAAACCACTGATTTAGGAAGTTTTATGTGGGAAATTTTCATGACACAAATGAATCTAGTATTTAAACTCCCAATATTCCTGTCTCTTAATCCCAGTTTCCTGAGCAATCTTATGAGAATTCCCTAAGACCACCCCACCCACCTAGACAGGCAAGACAACAGAATATAAACTGACAGCAAACAGCACTCCTTACTAGCACTGATGATGTTACCTAGTTAGGGTAATGAAACATCTGCAAGAAAACAGAAAGCATCAAGGACCTCTTAATCTTATTAGAACCCTTTTCCACGTGTACACTCAGAAAGAAAATCAAACTGGCAGAAAACAGAAAAGTAGGCAAATAATTACAATCTCCACTGTCTCTAGATTTCCCATTACCACGTGAAAAATTGTTTTGATTTTTTTTTTTAAAAAAATGACAGGATCATCAATATCTTTCTGGTGACAGAGGAGTTCATGCTATCCTGAGAGTTCAGATCAGTCATGAAATGCCACCATGGTTCAAGGATTAGGAAAGGGCTGCAACATCACATATTCATCCAAACAGGTGCAAATCCTCACTGAGTTTGGTTGTGAACTAAGTTCAAACAAACTAGTCAAGCTAAGTTAAAAGAAATCTAGTTATCTCCCTAAATCAGTGGTACCCAACTATTTAAGAGGAAGTGAACATGGGTGAAACTTTGTGAATACTCTTACAAGATGACTTGGGAGGGGGAGTCCATTCCCATAACAATGCCCAGAATATGCATAGGGATTCGCAAACATCCATTTCACATGCCCACCATTTTTATTTTTCTCCTCTGAAAAGACATGGGGACTAAGTGGCAAATATCTAGTGAAATATATTAGCAAGCAAGGCAAACCAGGAAATAGAGGTTTACGTGAGACTCTGGGTAGAATAATTGTTAACTTGTAGGATCTGGACACAAGAGATTCATGTTCAAGGCTCCATTTGACCTGTAGCTCATTGGATAACACTGCACTCATCATTCTTATCAGCCCAATCAATTTTGCAGAGCTGTTATAGGGGGAAAAAAACCAAGAGAGACTCTCGAGTAAATTGCCTAAAGCTCTCCAAGAAAAGCTGGGGTTTAAATGCAATAAATAAACCAGTAACTTCAGCAAGTTAAAGCTTTGACTTGGCTTCTCTTCCATCAACACCTTGCTTCCTCTTTGAATTAAAAAAACAATATTAAGAGTCAGAATATTTCCTCCATACATGCTTGCTTTTTATAAGATGCTTTGTGGGAGAATGGCAAAATGTTTCATGTGTTACAATGAATCTCCTTTCTCAGAAATCGCATTATTAAAATTTGAAAGTAGTCTCACTTCAGATTTCCTCAATTCCTGAGAAGGAAAGAAATTAGTCAGTAAAATTGACTCCCCCCCCACTTTTCTTTTTCACTCTTCTGTGGCTTAGCAGTGAAACAATATGCATAATCTTAAACTTCAACCGCAAAGAAGAGGGAGTCAAGCTATTTTCCAAGGCACCTGAAGGCAGGGCAACGGGTGGAAACTAATCAAGGAGAGAAGCAACCTAGAACCAAGGAGAAACTTCCTGACAGTGAGAACAATTAACCAGTGGAACAACCTGCCTCCAGAAGTGGTGAATGCTCCAACACTGGAAATTTTTAGGAAGAGACTGGACGGCCATTTGTCTGAAATGGTATAGGGTTTCCTGCCTGAGCAGGGGGTTGGACTAGATGACCTCCAAGGTCCCTTCCAACTTTTTATTATTATTATTATTATTATTATTATTATTATTATTATTATTATTATTATTATTATTACTATTACTTCATCATTTGTGGCTGCATGAGAAGGATATCTCACAGTTGCCGGCCTTCCTCAAAACTCAAAAGAGGGCAAGATTAAATTCGAAGAGTCACACATAACTTCCAGAAATTATACTGAATCTCTAGGGAGATTATATCTGCACTTATTTTTCAGGTTTGGATTCGGTAGTGATAAAGAAAATAACTCCCAATAAACAAAAGCAAGGTGTAAATGTATGTGAGAGTGTTATGATTAGTAGTAGTTACATAGGATTATTTCCTCTCAATACTAATAAGACAGTCGTCCTAAAGGAAGAAAATACAAAATCTCATTTAATGAGGAAGTTTTATAGAAACATCACACAATTTCAATACCTCTCTGTGCGTTTTCAAAGAAAACATTTTTTAGCTCCACAGGAATACACTTAAATGTTGAGATTCTTTCTCCAAACATACACAATATTTAGTTTAAAACATTAAAGCAATCACTTGTTGGCAGTATACAATGCAGCATTGACCTCTCATTCAACTACTTTCTCAAGACCTCTGAAACCAATGAGAATGTATTTTATTCACTAATGTTATTTAGGATATAATTCTTTAGCCAGCAGGCTTTTTCCACATGAGCAAATTCACTATTAAACAAACTAGATTTGAACACTTTTTTTCAGAGAAGAAATACCAGGAATTACTGCAGTATATAGTCCAAATTATGGACAGAGGTTATTTTTCTCCACAAGACATCTATGGCTAAAACAAAAATATTTCTGTAACTAATGAGGGAAGGAGCCATCCCAATTTAAAATATTTTTCTAACAGCCATAATTATAAACACATATCCTTGGGATCAAAACATAATTATTTCTGTTACAGTAAGATTTCAAGGTAACAACAAACAATATTTCTCCTCACACATTTTCTTGATTATCTTCAAATATTCATCCTTAAGATATTTATTAGCATTTTATCTCTCTCTCTCTCTCTCTCTCTCTCTCTCTCTCTCTCTCTCTCTCTCTCTCTCTCTCTCTCTCTCTCTATCTATCTATCTATATATATATATATATATTCCTCTTATCATTACTATTAATACTTCCCCTATGCAAATTCCTCCAGAACTAGGAAAAGCCAATACAGACATCAACATCCCTTTTACTTTCATTTTAGAGAGAGGCTTTTAGGCTGGAAACACAATTAGTGCTTTCAGATAGCATCCTCTTGGATGCATAGGGAGATTTCGATCCATGCCCATTTGAGAATATCACACATCTTGAAGCAAGTCAGTAATGCCAAAATGACTAGTAGATATGCTAATTAGGAATTCTGAGACTTCAATCAATCAGAATAGAGCTGGAAGGGACCTTGGAGGTCTTCTAAACAACCCCTGCTCAAGCAGGAAACCCTATACCATTTCAAATAAGTGGCTGTCTAGTTTTTTCTTAAAAACCTCCAGTGATGAAGCACCTACAACTTCTGAAGGTAAACTGTTCCACTGGTTAATTGTCCTCACTGTTAGAAAGTTTCTCCTTAATTCTAGGTTGCTTCTCTCCTTGATTAGTTTCCATTCATTGTTTCTTCTCTTGCCTTCTGGTGCTTTAGTTGACCCCCTCTTCTTTGTGGCAGCCCCTCAAATACTGGAATATTGCTATCATGTCAGCCCTAGTCCTTCTTTTCTCTAGACTGTCATACCCAATTCCTGCAACTCTTCTTCAAATGTCTTTGTGTCCAGACCCTTAATCATCTTAGTTGCTCTTCTTTGCACTTTTTCCAAAGTCTCAACATCTTTTTTGTAATGCAGTGACCAAAACTGGATGCAGTATTCCAGGTGTGGTCTTGCTAAGGATTCATAAAGCGGTACTAATATTTCATATGATTGCTTACACAACCAAGGATTATATTAGCTTTTTTGGCTGCTGCTACACACTGCTGGCTCATGTTTAAGTGATTGTCCACTAGGGCTCCAAGGTCCCTCTCACAGTTACTGTTTTTGAGCCAGATTTTGCCTAATCTGTAATTGTACCTTTGGTTTTTCCTGCCTAGGTGTAAAACCTTGCTTTTCTTCACATTATATTTCATTTTGTTGGATAGGGCCCATTGTTCAAGTCTGTTAAGATTCTTTTTGGACATGCGGACCAATGAATCTGGAAGAAATGAAGTTGGGTTATATTCACTCATGGGCCTAATTTAGATGGCTTTAAAAAGAGAGTAAACATTTATGGAGAATAGATATCAGTATTTGCTTCTCTTAATGGCTCTATGTCAGGGGTGTCAAACTGCCGGCCTGCAGGCTGGATGCATCATGCCAAAACCGCCCCCACCCCATTGCCGGTGATGGGAAAAAAGTCACAATACATTGCGACACGTCATGTGACATTGTGAGTTTGACACCCCTGCTCTATTTTATCTCCAGAATGACAGGCCGCATGCCTTAAATAGCAATAATTAGGGAACAACATTTTATGTGTAATCTCACAAACACATTTGCTTGATCAATAGGTGACAGAAAACTTTATCAATGAAGATGGCAGCTTACCAGGAGACCTTCTCCTACTGTAAGTTCTCATGTTATGCTCCACTGGGCAGAAAAGATACTTTTATTGATCAGTACTCCTCTTAATAATCAGTTCAAGAGCTTGTGAAAAAGAGATTATTTGTTTCCAAAAATGATACTTGGCTCTTTTCTTGCAGGTTGGGCCATGTATTACCTTAAGAAACCAGATTTTATTTCTATACCTCATTTTATTTATCTATATTTCCCTCAGAAGGATCCACAAAGAAATACACAATATAATACTTTTATTGCACTTTAATGCTAAATCAGTAAGTTAACTGAAGTAATTTTAAAATGGTTAAATATAAAATAACTAAAAACTGCTTAATTATGCATAGTCAAGATCTGGAAGTCATTGTTCTCTGAGGTAGCCAGATTGTATTAATCTCAGTTTTTATGAACATGGGAGACTAATTGCATATTATTTTAAGCAATAATGCTCTGGTTTATCAGGAGAGGAAATTTAAGTTCAATATGCCAGAAACTGGCTTATTGTGAAACACACCCACACACACCCACACAACTTCTTATATCTAAATATAGAGGATCTTATGCTCTCCCCCTCATGTTAGGGGTGTCTTGTGTCAGTTTTTGACCCCTGGCAGCTGCTTGAATAAATCCCTGCAGTTTTCTTGGCAAGATATTGGAAATGGTTTGCCATTGCCTCCTTCCTGAGACTGATTGGCTCATGTTTACCCAGCTGGCCTTGTGCCTAAGGAGGGACTCGCAGTCTCCCAGTTTCTTCCCTGGTGCCTTAGTCACTTCACCAAACTGTTGTATTTCTATTAATGTTTGCTGAACATCCATTTTTACTTGCAAAATACCATTTTAAAACAAAAAACAAAATCCATCCGTGGTATGTACCTCAGTATAAATTTAATCAAGGAAAGGGCACATAATAAACACTCATAATTTAGGAGTTGAGTAAACCATATCAGTCTAAATCCACACCCACACCCACATACTCCTTTGGGAATATCCAAATAAATCAAAACTCACTTCAAAAACTTATAAGCAACCACAGGAACATTCAAAGAAATTATAGTTGCTGTGTCCTGTCACTTTTCAAATTAGAGCAAGCCCATTTATTAAAAATATAACATTCTCAGAAGAAAGATGGCCATATATAAATGTGTGAGCTAATATATATACAGGACAAAACTGAGAAGAGCAAGTTAGAATCTACAGGTCAAAGCATCTATGAAAATCTTAATACTCAACATTAAGAGGTCTATCACTAGAACACATAGCAGAGTCCTTACCATGCAAATACCTATGTGGAAATAAAAAGTCATCATATGCTTCTAATAAACTAGCAGTGAAAACTTCTCTGTGTTTTTTGTAGCAAAGTGCTGGAAAATAATTAGGACTAAAAACCTTCTTCAGTTTCATAGATTTACTTGTCACAACCATTTTTAGAAATCAAAGAAGCAATGCAAAATAAATGTAGCAATGTTCCCTTCCATTAATTATTAAATAGAATCATGTCATCTTTTATTGGGGAAGATTGGAACTATCAATATAGAATAAAATTTAAAATATTAGTGAATAACAGATCTGAAATCTACATAAGATCTCATTTTGATCCTCTCAGAATTCATATTTTAACCATGAAGCATGGAAACTATACTCTCCCCACCCACCCCAAACAAAGGACTCCATACCAGGTACTTCTTATTCTTGCAGAGAAAATAGGATTCTCTGTTGGAGGGTTTTGTGAATGCATTATTTTGTTCTTCTGCTTAATGCAATGAAACAACACTCCAGTAAATTAAATAAAAGTAAATATCTATACTGTGGAAACACCATTTTCTATTATCATACTCCAATGGTACTCTTAGTAGAGGGTTACAACCCTTATGGAATTGGTAGATTAGAGATTTTGCTGATGCAATTTATTGACTTTTCAAATGTTTCAAACAGTGAAGTGATATTTCTCCCCAGTATGTAAAATTATTGGTTGGCAACAAGAGGCCTGGAACAGCTGCAATTACCTCCAACATCTACAGCAAATTCTAGGCAATGACTAGAACTAACTTAGTTTGGGGAATCCCACAGCAATCCTTTTTGGGTATTTTGCATGATCCATGCAGGCTATTTACAGACCTGCTTCTCTGTGGTCTGGAAGCTGAGAAAACTGAAAGACAAAAAGAACGATCGTCTCCTTTGTGCATTCTTGTTCTATTCACTCCGCTCAATGTTGTGCATTTTCTTGATTTTCAGGCATTAACAACAAAAGCATGTTAATCCCTAACTGCTACAGTTTGCTAACTATCAACGCAAGCAATCCCATTAAATCAAATGCAAGGAAAAGAGAGCTTCAACTTCTGGTTTCAAAATCACTCATCCTAAAAGCAGCAAAGCCAATTAAAATGTCTTTCTAGATATATAGAGATATTTACAGTTTTTCATGAAATGCTACTAATTTCATAACTTAGAACAGTGGTGGCGAACCTATGGCACGGGTACCAGAGGCGACACTCAGAGCCCTCTCTGTGGGCACGCGCACCGTCGCCCCAGTCCTAGGCCTTCAGCTGGGTTTTATAAAACCTTTTCGCTTTAGGCCTCTGCCACCGTGTGCAAAAAAAAAAAGGTTCAATCAATCAGTCAATTTCAACTTCTTGCGGGGAAAAAAAAAGATCTTGCAAAGTTGGAATTGATTGATTGAACTTTTTAGTTCAGCCATGCCCACCCAATGGGCCACACCCAGCCAATGGGCCACACCCAGCCAATGGGCCACACCCACCCGGCACCCAATGATGCTTAAATGGGTTTTGGGTTGCAGTTTGGGCACTCGGTCTCTAAAAGGTTCGCCATCACTGACTTAGAAGCTAAGAAAAGAATCCATGTGTAAGTGCACTTTATGTAACTCCAAACCTGGTTGTTATCACGAAAAAGACTACTCATGAAAGCCTTTAACTTCTCGCTATGTAAGTATTAACTCTAGAAAAAAGGCTCAGAAAAGAACTTTAAGCTCTCCTTTTCAAGAGGGGTGGGGGGAGATAAAATCTGGTTCACTTTTTGCCTTTGTTACTTCACAGGAATTCAGTACTGATTGTTTTGGGTATCTCTAGGGAAACTAATTGATTGTAGATCAGGAACAATAGCCCTGAGGCTGGACAGAATACTGAACTTGTTTAAGGTTATGGAAATAGATGCTCTTTTTTTAAAGAGTAAAATTATATCACGTTCAATGCAAATCAGAATAGTTGAAGACCCACAGAAATGATAGATTCTGAAAGGTCGTGTTCTTATACAAATGTACGCTTTACACTGAAGATTCACTATCCTTTCAAAGCATATTGAAAATATCATCAAAAAAGAATGTCCTTTTCCTTTTAAACACAGGGGGGCTGACAATTTTGGACAAATTGCACTTTCATTCACTTCCTACCTTTGCTTCTCTGCAAGAACATTGGCCAGTCTTTGCCATTTGCTCTCCAAGAGAAAAATTCGATTTGGATTATGGATTTGTTTAGGGTTGGATTATTATTTTAATAACTGAATTGGAATAAATTTGCAGTCGCAATCTTGAAGATCCCACCTGCCATTTAGAAATTACATTGTAAAATAGCTCCATTGGCAACGATCACGGCTCATTTAAAGCCAACTTGCAATATGGAGGTGATTTCTCAAGAGGAGGTTACATTGTTGGAAGATAAGAGTAGGCATTTTCTCCTCTGACCAGCCCCTTATAAATGTTATGTTATGCTGCTGAGTGATTTTACAGTATTAGTGGGGGTTTATTCTTAAGCTTAATTTCAGCATGCAGTTCTTGTTATTGAGTTGTAGCAACTTTTATCTTTAAAAATCTCTCCTGAATGCAACCATGAAGCTTCAACGTTCAACATGCAGCTTGAAAAGAAATCAATAATTCATCTCCCTTCTGATCTCTTCCATCAGCATTTGCAGAATTCCATGTCCGTATGTGTGCATGTTTTGTGTATATGTGTACAGTATGCAAAATTTACACACACAAACACCTTTTCAGTCCTGTTGTGTTGCCTCATCATGGTGGGGTGCTCTTGAAAAGGATGAGCAAAAGAATGCCAGAAGCGTATGCCAAGGGTATATAATCTCAGCAGGGTCGCCCTAGGCATGAAAGTCAACCCAGCTGCAAGCAAGCAACTATATTTGGCAGCAGCAATGTGCTGGAGACAGATGATCACTGTTATGACTCTGGCAAAGTCATCATTTCATGCCATGCAGGAGAAGGCAACATTAAAGTATTCCTGAATCTTATCAAGACACCACATGGACAGCCAAGAAAAAAATGATTGATGATATTGTATAGTGCCAGATGATGGGCTCCGCAGATCAGATGGCACCCAATATGCTATTGAGAAAGAGCTGAGGATCTTTGGAGGACTCATTGTGTTTATGGCATGACTAGATGAAAGCCTTTGAGACAACTAGTTGTTGATGTTGCCATGCAAGAAAAAGAAAATCTGATACTGCAAAAATAGAGTTATAGTGTGGACGCGGATAAAAGAAATACACTAAATCTTAGCCATCAGCAAATTGATAGAATATTTAAAGAAATATGGTGAGCATCAGAAAATAAATCCATAGAGGTTTTCACCACACTATGGCAGTAAACTGTAGGGTCCTTGGTGACCACCACCCCGCAGTTCAACCCTGAGCTATAGATATTCTTCTCTATCTATACTGGCAAATCTGAAAAATGATATAGTGACCAACAGGTTGGAAGAAGTCAGTCCAAATACCAATACCAAAAAAGAAGAGTTAAGTGAGTCTGTCAAGAACATTCTTTTTATACTGTCCCATAGACAAGTGAAGAAGCTACAGTTTAGATAGAACATGGTGGAACAGACTGTGTCCAGATTGACAAAGAGAAAGCTGCATACTCTCCCCTTATTTATTCATCTGTATGCTGTATATATGTTGAAAGAAGGTGAATATGGTTTTAAAATAGGAAACAGAAACATAAATAACCTATGTTTAGCTAAAAATGCAAATGAACTGCAAATTTTAATGATGATAGTTACAGCAGTCATTCTTAGAACTGACAATGAAAAGACTGAAGTGGTGAATATCTTCTACCTTAGAGCAGGGGTCCCCAACCTGTGGGCTGTGGTCCAGTAGTGGGCTGTGGGCTGCTGGCCACTGGGCTGTGGGACAGGCTGGCCAGTGCGTGTACATGTGCGTGCAACCCCCTTGTGCTAGTGCCATGGGACACAAAAACAGGACACCATGAGGTGCAAAAATGGGCTTCTGCTGTGCTTCAGGGTGCAAAAACGGGCTGACACCGCACTTCAGGGTACAAAAATGGGATGCTGCTGCACCTCGGTGAGCGAAAATGGGCCGATACTGCACCTCGGGACACAGAAACAGAGCGCTGTGCACAAGAATGGGGCAGGGCTAGTGAGTATCACACAAGTGCTAGCCCTGCCCCATTTGCATCAGACGCCTGCTTGTGGCCCCATGCACGCGTGCACATGCGCATGCATGTGTAAAATGCTTCCCTCTACCTTTCCCTCTGGTCTGCCAACCAAGAAAGGTTGGTGAACTCTGCCTTAGAGGATCAATTATCAACAGTAAAAGAACCAGAAATCAGAAATATGCTGCAGAATAGCATCTGGTGAGTAGCACATAAAATATTTGAAAAAATATTCTGATGCCAGGAATATGTCTATATGTTCAAATATTAGAATTATGAGGCAATGGTTTTTCCTCTGACTCTAGCACAAGTTGGACTTAAAAGAAATAGAAGAATATTTAAAGAGTATTGATGCTTCTAATCTGAAATTGGAAAAGACTCCTGATAAAACCAAGAACGGCAGGAAAACAAATGGATCATCTCATAAATCAACCCAGAGTTCTCCTTCAAGGCACAAATGAACCACTCAAATTATAATTTGAACACAATATGCAAAGACCTAGCTATCTGGAGAAGTCTGTAATCCTGGGAAAGGGAGAAATAAAAAGAAGAAGAGGACAATCAAAGGCAAGATAGACTGACTCAGATGCAGCAGTGATATATGTACACTGTTGGATGCCCTAATGAACCAGGTTGAGGACAGATTATTCTAGAAGAAAAATTCTGTGTAGTCACTATAAGTCAACACCAACTTAATGGAACATAATCAATCAATCCATCAATCAATATTTGCACTCAATGTCTTTTGTGATTAGTTTCTAAAACAAACAAGGAGGTGCTAATCTCACTGGGAAATGAAAGGATAGGTAAAATTAAGCTTTTCTTATTTCTTTTCAATTTGCTGTCTTTAATTTGAAGAAATGCTGAAAAAGATGTATGGGTAGGGGTGGGTTCCTTAATGTAATTATTTGGAGTTTTAAAATGTCCTTGAAAAGACAGCCTTGGAAATACAGATGGGTTTAAAAGCAATGATCAATGATTCCGCAGTAAGGAAGTTTCAAAAGTTGATCAAGTTATTGTTCACTAATATGGGCCATGGGTTTGTAAGTTATAGCTGGGTAAGTTGATTTATGTAGGAGATTTTGGTAAACACTCATATTGTCATTTCCAGAAATAGTGCCATCTCCTTCTGTTACTTGCAATCTGAATGTTAATACATCATCAGAGTGAACATTTAGAGAGCATAAAAGCCTTCAGCCCTATTGATTAAACTGCCAGTTTTTAGTGAAACAAACATTTATGATGTTATCTCATCTAATTCTTATATAAACCAAGACATGCATACATAAAAAGGATCACAAACATTTTCAAATCCTAAATATTTTCTGCAAAATAGAATAAAAAGAATGCATGCACAAGATCAGATAAACACATTTCATATATAAAATTTGCTTCAAACATAATGGACCAATTCAAATGTCATAATCTCAGGGTGACAAACCATGCCAGACTAAACATGATCAATGATTAATTATATTGCCCATACCCCTCCTTTCCTTTTGCCATCATATGCCCATCTGCAATAAAACTATACTTGATGTCCATTTTCTTTCAATGTCTGAAACAAGAAAATGTGGTTTTAGGCTTGTTTTCAAATTAAGATAAAATCTAAAGATGTGCAAGTATTATAACTAGAGGAAGAGAGGTGGTAAACTTTTCCTGATGGATCTGCCCTCCCAACTAAAATACTTTTATGATAAGTGCTACCAATTAGCTGAGCCTGCTGACAGTCAAGAAGAAGAAGGAGGAGGAGAAGGAGAAGGAGAAGGAGAAGGAGAAGAAGAAGAAGAAGAAGAAGAAGAAGAAGAAGAAGAAGAAGAAGAAGAAGAAGAAGAAGAAGAAGAAGAAGAAGAAGAAGAAGAAGAAGAAGAAGAAGAAGTTGGAAGAGACCTTGGAGGTCATCTAGTCCAACCCTCTGCTCATGCAGGAAACCCTATACCATTTCAGACAAATGGCTGTCCAATCTCTTCTTAAAGTCTTCCAGTGTTGGAGCATTCACAGCTTCTGGAGGCAGGTTGTTCCACTGATTAATTGTTCTAACTGTCAGGAAGTTCTAGGTTGCTTCTCTCCTTGATTAGTTTCATACCCAATTCCAGCAACCGTTCCTTGTATGTTTTAGCATCCTGTCCCCTAATCATCTTTGTTGCTCTTCTCTGTACTCTTTCTAGAGTCTCAATATCTTTTCTACATCGTGGTGACCATAGTCCATAGTCTGTCCTCTGGGAAGTTTTTAGTCCTTTATTAACCTAGGCTTTCTTACTACCCCATGCAACCTAGCCTTGGGAGAACATGAATATGGTTGAAAGTTTAGAAACACATGACTTAACAAGCCGTGTGCCAATTTCTGGAACACAAGGAACACTCTTGCACATGACAATATTTTCATGAGAAATTTACTGATAAAACCAATGAAACTAATGTATAGATGCTAAAAGTTTCTTAGAGTAAGGTAAAAAAGAGAAAAAAAAATTAAAAAATTAAAAACAAATCACACAAACAAAATCAATATAATCAGACTTAATAACTAGCTATTGTTGCCTTGAATCAGCTCCTAGGTTTCAGCACATGTTCACGGCAAACAAGATGACTGGAGCAAAATCAAATGGATTTCCTATCTGGATTTAATAGGCAAGCTGTTCATCATCTTCTTCCTCTTTTCTCTTGCCTGTTCCTCTATCACAGGGGTTCTCAACCTTGGCAACTTTAAGACTTGTGGACTTCAACTCCCAGAATTCCTCAGCCAGCAAAGCTTCTGGGAGTTGAAGTCCACAAGTCTTAAAGTTGCCAAGGTTGAGAACTCCTGCTCTATCATCACTTCACCCCAGTTTTATAGAGGATGAGGGATAAGTGACAACCAGCTCTTCTAGCAAAAAGATGGTTGCTTTGCCCAATCAAGGGGAAATTTCTGTCTAGTCAGTCAGTTAGAAATGAACAAGGGGCTAAAAATCACTTCTCCGACAGTCTTTGGTGGAATTTTAAATTCTATTTTTTACCAGTTTTGCCTTTGTAGAAATGGGATTATAAATTTTTGTTATATGTAACGTGGCAAATGCTATGGACATGCATCATTTACTATAATAAAAAGTCTACATACCACTCAAGGTATAATTAAAATTTAACTTACTAAAATGGCCTATATTCTACATTCTTCAGTCTATCCTTAGTATCTTTTAGTTAGGAAATTGGTTAAAAAACTGATGTTGTTCATAATCCTTGTCATTCAGAACCATGCTTGTAGACAATCAAGTAAAATCTAACTCATTCCTTTCAATACATAATTTTCACTAGACTATCTGTAACTGAGTACAAAATGTAATGTGTTAAGCTGCTTATCCTGTAAGCATTGTTCAAACATTTAACATACCATTATTTTTTTTGACATTTACACAATGTTTGTTTTCATTAATCTCTTCCAAATTAATCCAACTACTATCTATAGACAACAGATCTATCCAAGCAGGATATAAATCAGAACTTATTTCTGAAAGGATGAAAACTTCTGAGCTGAATTTACCAAATGGGATTTTGAAAAGACTCTTACCCTAAAAATGGATGCTATAGAAAAATTAAGAGGGCATTCACATATACTAAACCCAAATTTGCATTTTAATTAGTTCTGCAGAGTAATTTTTGGTGGTCATTTAGCAATATAATCATATGGTTACACTCTGAGCATGATTGGACAAAAAGGGCTTGGAAAACAATCACCTCTTCTTACTCAAGCTTTCAAACACTGATTAGACAAAAGAGAAAAGATTCTGGTTAAATTTCTCATGCACAAAGTTTCCAAAACTATGATGTTTTGCCAACCTGTTTCTTACTAACTATGATTTTGTACACTATTTTCATATTACTTGGTCGTCGGGATAAAGTGAAACTCATTTAGTTTTGTTGTAGCACTCAAGTCAGACTTCGGTAAAGAAATCAGAAACAAGGTCAGAATAAAAACAATAAACTAGGAAGTCAAGAAGTGAATGCGTATTCCTTTCTTCCTACATTTATATTTCACGCTACTAAAGTTACAAAAACAGGAAGAAAGGAACACGTACAACTTAAGCTTGTACTAGAACAAGAGTGGAAACTATATGACCTGTGTGGACTTCAACTCCCAGAATTCCTGAGATAGTGAGGGAAGTTAGCCCAGAGAAAGAAATATTAAAAAGGGCAGAAAAATATATTTTTCCTCAAAAGGACTTTTTAAAACCAAACCTGGCCCCAAATCTATCTCTCTGCCCCAAGCAAGACTTTAGCCCCATACAAATGCAGATATAAAACCATCAGAAAGTTGGAGCCAGAGCAATCAAGAAGACAAAAGAAAAGATCTGCATACCCCATCCAAACTCTAGGAGTCAGCCCCATCACCTGGGAAGCAGGATATGATAATAGAATTAAACCACAGATATCAAGGCCTAGACAAAAACTCAGAAACAGTCTCAAGGTTCATGCCACAGGAACAGGAAACTTCCAAACAAAAGGTTAGGTGGGGTATAAAACCTACTGCCCATGTGCTCAATCTCTCTCTGTTCTTCTCTCTCCTCTGCACTTTCCTGAAGAACCATCTTTCTGCAATAAACTGCAACCTTCTTCCCAAAGCAGTCGCCATATTTGCTTATTTATTCCCGGCTTGGATGAACCAGGATGAAGACTTTACTTCTATCAATAGCATAGTCATAGTTGCCCATCCCTGTACTAGAGTATGCTAATCAACTCCACTATGTACTAACTTTTGGTTATTTCTCGGTACCTTATATACTACAATACACCATTTTTCCCTCTTCTTTTTTGCTGTTCCTGTTGCAGCCAGCAAGGACATCAACTGAAAAAGCTGTTCTTCCTCTGCAAATCTACTCAGAGTGAGTCTCCAGATATTCAATATAAATCTATCTGTGGAAGTATTTTGTTTTCTGTGCATTGTTTGGATAAACACAGCTATTTGCATAGTGCAATCCCATATAGTAGATAACTATTGAGAAGTAGGTCTGAAATCAACACGGCTTATTTCCAGTTGAGAGAGTAGTGGAGTAGTAGCCTTTTTGAACAGAATTAAGCAACACAAGCAAAACCAAACAGCACTGATTTTATTTCCAGCAGCTTCCCCCTCCCCCCAGGAAAAAAACAAAGATGCTTTAACTTCCTCTCCATCTAACCATTGGCTCATAAAGTATGAGTAGTGTCTCCAGGAAAAATACATTTATGATTTATGCCTAATGGTTCATGCATTCAAATGCTCACTCACAAATCTGTGCTCTGAAGCCAAGCTTTTTTTAAGCAAATACACAACCATGGAAGTTATGGGTACACAGTAAACAGGCAGTCCTAAATTGCAGAAGGAAATGTTTGTAATCTGCCAATTTCAGGTTGTCTTTGCTCTTAATTGGCTGCAAAAACACAAGGTTTGGACAACAGGAGGAAGATAAATCCCTCTGTGATAAATTGTGGGGATGCTGGGAGAGTAATGGAAAAGCCAGAAGTAAACAAGAGATAGAAGGCAAATCCATTGACAGCTAATTTTAGAAATGGTAATTCAGTGCAGGTGACAAGAAACCTGGACAGAAGCATTTCAAACCATTCAAAGAGACTTTGACTTAATGAAGTTGTTATAAATGAGGGTCAAAAATTCCTCTTATAGATTCCGAGGTTCTTGATTTATCCAAAGACTAGTATTACAAATGTTTAACTGAAAATTGTGTAATTTTTACTTCCTTGATCCTTCTCTGCAAGTGGAGCTAGAGATCTCTATGATAAAACAGTTATCAAATGAGCATGCTCAGAAGAACCCACCCTCCCCCCCAGAAGAAAACATTCAACAAATTAGTAAGCCTGGGAGGAAGAGTATAAAATACAGTTTTAAAATTGTTGGAGCTGGGACTTTTTTTTCAAGGGACAGCAGTTTAAAAGTGTGATAATCATAGCAATTCATGACAGTTGGTAAGTGTCTTCCTTTAAGACATATGTCAGTTTGCATTGTCAATCTTTCATGTCAGGTGTAATAGTCCAAAGAAAAGGAAAACATATTGGAGTTTCTGACAAATAGCAATAGCACTTAGACTTATATACCGCTACATAGTGCTTTACAGCCCTCACTAAGCAGTTTACAGAGTCAGCATATTGCCCCCAACAATCTGGGTCCTCATTTTACCGACCTGGGAAGGATGGTTGTCCTTTGAGTCAACTTTAAGCCTGTCAGAATCAAACTCCTGGAGTGAGCAGTGAGTTAGTCTGTTATAATATCAAGGCAAACAGAGCATTACTAGATTCATGACATGCATGAATTACACGCAATCATAACTGGAATAAAAGAGAGCCTTAAACATTGAGGAATGCTATCTAAACAGGGCATGGTGTTTGAAGATGAAAACAAAACCAACAAACACTTTTTTCCCCCTGTAAATGCTATAGTAAATGAAAGCTAGTTTGATTTTCAGTGCTATTTGTACAATTCTAGATATTCTAGAGAGTGAGTCAGCTTCTTCACAATGGGTAGCAATTTTGGAAATTCTTATTCGACTTAAGGGCAGCCCCATGCCATTGGAAAAATTTGATGCACCACTCATTTCCCTAGAAATAGTATAAATTGTACTATTTAGAGTACTATAGTCATGACCCATTGATTTCACTAGTTCCACCAGAAGTATAATTAAATCTGAATCAAGCAGTATGCTTTGGAGATCAAACTAATGCTTTTAGTAGAACTAAGTCACTGCATACTTATTTTTAGTAGCATGATATAGTGGCATGTTTTAGAAGCAAATCCATTATTTCCTCAAAGTATTCTTGTTCCCTCCAGGAGGAGGGAATCTCACTCTCAACAATTTCCCAAGGGATAGTCATGTTATTTCTGTAATGGCAAAACAAAGATTATTGTGGCATTGTAAAAAAATGTAACACACCCTTTAAACAATTTCATAATTTTTTTCTGCAACCGCTTTGTTATTTCCTCGAAAAAGGGTACATATAAATATGGATGCCAACGGAAATATCTAAAGAAAAGAGCTTCCTAAGGATTTTGGTTATAAATGCACAACTTTATTTTGCTTTAAGAGTTAATAATACCTTCAGGTTATAATGCGGTAGTCTTAAAACTGCTTCCCTGAATCAGAGGGACTGAATTAATAAGGATGCCTTTACTCCGGTCCCTGTTTGTTCAGTTTCAATGTCGGGAAGATCTGGATATTTATCCTACCCTTTGAATCTCAGTGAGAGTAACTCAATTTGTACTCCGATGTTATCTAGATTGTTTTAGCTGCACAATGTGATAACATTCTGCAGAGATGGTATTTAAAATATTGGTGGGTGTGGGATGTTATTGCTCTCCCCAACTGTATGTATTGTAATGGTTGACAGTCTAATTATCTTTCAAGGACCACCCAGGCTAGCAAAATGCTTACACTATTTGTTTTGAACTGAGGACATTTAGAACAATATGAGAACAACCAAAATATAAGGAATACAAATTAAAGTTTAGTTTGGGACAATTTAGTTCCATTTATTCAAATATAGTTTAGTAAATATTAACCACACATATAAGCTGAAGGAACAACTGTTCGTCATTTTAACAGTAATGAATCAAAGTCATGAATGTAATCCTGTCTAAAATATCAATAAAGGAGAATATTTGTAGCTCGGGGATGAAATGAGGGGGTCCTTGGTGTTCTCTGAAGTCGGTTGTTTTCTTGCAGATATTTCATTACTCAAACTAGATAACATCATCTATGCCCTGGTGCACTCATGATGTTACCTAATCTGGGTAATGAAATATCTGCAAGAAAACAACCAAGTTCAAAGAACACCAAGGACCCCTCATTCTAAAATACAGTATCCTTATTGTAACAGTAGGGCAAATACTTTCATAAGTTGTATTCCTTTATTTATTAGATTGATATCCTATCTTCCAGCCAGGAGCTCAGAATGACAGGCATACAACTCCATCCTTCTATTTTTCCCCACAACTCTGTGAGGTAGTTTGGAATGGGAGAAAGTGACTGGACCAAAGTCATTCATGGAGTATCTGTAACTGAGGGTGAACAAGAAGCTGGGTTTTGAATCTAAGTCCCATACCATAGACACCGTGTGCTTATATATCCACATTACATTATTAATTCGGTTTCTAATATATTTTAAATATAAATGCACCAATAAAAGAGAATATATGTAGCTCAGGGTTGACCTGTGGAGCCTTTAATGTTCTCTGAGCTTAGTTGTTTGCTTGCCAAGTTTTCTTACTCAACTAAGTAACATCTTCAGTGCTAGCTTAAGTGCTAAATATTACTGTCAATTTATCAATTCAATTTAGGTATCCTTTAGTTCAGTGCTGGCTTCAACACTGAACAAAAATGTCAAAAATGTACTATGTAACCCTTGCCTCTGCCCATTATTTCTGAAGTAGTTTGCTAAGAAACTAATTCTTTCTGCTTGACTCAAAGGGGAAAAAAATCTTATCAGTTAAACACTACTGCTTCTTATCTGAAATCTTTGTGATTTGAATGTTACTCTTTGTCCTATTAATTAAAAAGAGCTCAAGTGAAATAAAGTTCTCTGTAGAGTAAGTTAGAACTGTGCAAAACATTTGAAAGAGGAGATTTGCAGCTCATTGAAGGAAAAGCAAATTACTCCTCCTTAAGTGTTCAAACAATTGTATTCCTTGGAAGCCTGTTCCCCAACTATCTGCAGGCACACAAACCAACTTTAGTTGGATTGAATCATATACAGTACTAATTACTTGGAATTCAATATGTTCAGAACAGAGATGGGTTATTCTCATGGTCTGACAATAGCAAAAAGAATAATCCTTAGGAGATGAAAATACTAAAGGATTGGATTTCAGAAATGTGTGATTTGGCAATTTTTGAGAAAATTATATATTTGGTTAATCAGAAGATGGCGCATTATCTTTCCCTTTGGGAACAGACCTTTTAATATTAATCAAGATTAGATCAATATTAACAGCTTAGTATTTGTGTTTAAAGATTTACAAAATCTGGTGAAATTAGGATATGGTTGTGATAACAGTTTTGCATGTGTATTTTTAATTTTTTTAAAAAAAGTTTTCTTCCCTTTTGTTTTTGTGTATGGTAAATTGTTTATTTTATATTATTTTGTGAGTCATCTTGAAAATGGATCAATAAAAGTATTTGGTTTGCAGGGAAGTAAAAAACAACCTTCACTGGAGGTCCCAGAATAAGTGCTATAGGGACATGTGAGGGCAGAAGTCCAGAAACAGTGTTTAAAGCCACCACTGCAACCTACTAAAAATGTGGAGTTTGCCATGAAAGAATTTTGTTTTGAATGGTTTGCATGGCCTTATTCCATCCCACCCTATCACATTATGTTATTTTTACGTACTGTATTAGAATTAAATAGGATATATTTTGGAGTTTGACACCGCAATAGGCTTAGGATACAGGAGGATCTGGACAGACTTGAACATTGGGTGCTATCTAACAAAATGAAATTCAATGGTGAAAAAAAGTAAGGTTCTACATTTAGGCAAGAAAAACCAAATGCACAGGTACAGTATAGGTGTATATACTGTGGCTCAATAGTAGTAACTGTGAGAGGGATCTCGGAGTCCTAGTGGACAATCACTTAAATATGAGCCAGCAGTGTGCTGCAGCTGCCAAAAAAGCCAACACAGTGCTAGGCTGCATTAACAGAGGGATAGAATCAAGATCAAATGAAATGTTAAGGCCACATCTGGAATGGTAAGGCCACACCTGGAATACAATGCCTTGGTAAGGCCACACCTGGAATACTGCATCCAGTTTTGGTCAACACGATGTAAAAAAAGACGTTGAAAATCTAGAAAGAATACAGAGAAGAGCAACAAAGATAATTAGGGGACTGGAGGCTAAAGCATATAAGGAACGATTGCTGGAATTGGGAATGTCTATCTAATGAAGAGAAGGATGAGGGGTAACATGATAGCAGCCTTCCAATATCTCAGGGGTTGCCAAAAGAAGAGGGAGTCAAGCTATTCTTCAAAGCACCTGAAGGCAGGACAAGAAGCAATGGATGGAAACTAATCAAGGAGAGAAGCAACCTAGGACTAAGGGGAAATTTCCTGACAGTTAGAATAATTAATCAGTGGAACAACCTGCCTCCAGAAGTTGTGAATGCTCCAACACTGGAAGTTTTTAACAAGAGACTGGACAACCATTTGTCTGAAATGGTATAGGGTTTCCTGCCTGAGCAGGGGGTTGGACTATAAGAGATCCCTTCCGTCTACTATTATTATTATTATTAAGAATAATAATATCTCCTACAACTTTTTTCCCCTTCTTCAGATACGTTCAAGGAACATAATAGTCGCCTTAAGCCTCTACAAAGTTTAAGGTATCTGTTTTTGCCTTTTAAGCCTTCTTCCCAAATTTTCTTAAGAAATAAGAAAAAAAAGTGCTCTGTAAATTCAGCCTTGTCATATCTTAATGCCCTGCAGCTCCCAGGTAGGGCTGAAGGATTGAAAAAGGTTTTCACAAGGAAATGGGCTGGATCCAATGTTGTTTCTATGAATGGAAAAGAAGCTATATTTTTATTACTAGAAAAAAACATTTTTATGAGCATCATTTTTTTCATAGAGTACTGATGCCATATACACACTGATGCATTTGAAAAAGTACTATGGGGACTACAAATTTATAAATGGACCCTATTACTATTTTTCCAGCATCATTGATTTGGGACATATTCCTGCAATAGATATTTTTGCAAGTTAAGGTTTTATAAGTTATTTTGTTCATTGCTTTAACTTTTAGTATAGACTGTAACTTTTTTCTTAATTAAAGTCTGGACTGAGATTTAATGTATTTACAGTAAAGGAATTCTGTATTTAAAGGAAATTCTCATTATACATACAAGGAAAGAAGGAACAGGAAAAAAATGTCAAGTATGCTATTATTATAGTCTGAATGTATATAAGATATACAGATAACCAGGTTTTCCTTTTAGGTAAATGCAGCATTTCCAATAATCAGTTTAAAAGAGCAGACTGATTTGTATTACAGTTTTCTTGGCTGGTGAGTGGTGGATTATAATATCTGAAAATCTATTGGCTTGCCCAAGGAAGATGGGGAGATTAAAGGGCAGTTTTCTTTCCTTGTTGCTCTCCCACATTTATTTATTTAAAAAAAAAATCCCAGGTTGATTCTAACATTGGCAGCAACTGATGGGAGGGGCTATGGGAGGATTAATTAATTATTTATAATTTATAAATGAATTATGTTGACTCCATGAGCTGCAGAGCATTTATAGCAAATGGAAAGATTTTGGACTCAACAGATATAAAATCATTCATACTCCTGGCTCTGGAATGCTCTGTTTTAGCATCTACTTCCACCTACTCCCATTAAAAAATTGGTGACAACGGAAATCAGGACACAAAGTATTTGACGGTTTTCTGGAGTCTCCATGGTAGATGTGCCCCTCACCCACACTGGTGGGGTGTGTGGGGGGGAAGAGTTCGTTCTCCACATCCTAAGCCTTTTAACTCAACTGGGATGGGAATGCAATATGGCTCTGCTGTTGTATGCCAGTTTCTCTGAATGGATATTAATTTTTGTAATAGCTAGCTCTTAAAAGAATACTAGCTATTATTAATTTAGGCCCTCATGATAACTAATGATTTACTTGCTTGTTACCCGTCTAACCTAGAAGGCTAAGAGTTGACCCTCTTGTCTTTTCTCTTTGTTCACTTGCTTAATTATTTATTTTCACATTTTTTATTATTTTTAGCTTTAGAACTATAAAAATTTCTACAGAAGGGAACCATTACAATTTGTAATACAGGTTGCATCTACCGTATATGCCGGCGTTTAAGGCGACCTCCGCAAGTGTTAAAATCGGCGCCAAAGACGGGGGTCATCTTATACGCCAAGTCATCTTATACGCCAGAAATACTGGTAGTTTCTGGCGTATAAGACGACATTCTAGGAATGCGACTCGGCGCCAAAGACGGGGGTCGTCTTATACGCCGGGTCGCCTTGTACGCCGACATATACGGTAATTGCACAAAAGTGCACTGTTTCACTGCAGCTATACAACAGCTCCGTGGAAACAAAAAGTTGGGTTCTTTATCCACTGCTGTGAATCTACTGTATGTATTTCAGAAAAATACACACGATGTTTAAAGTTTTCTTTTTGTCTTCCCCCCCAAAATACACATTTTTATGCTAGGAGAAGCTTGATGGTTCTGTGTACCCTATGTCTTATTCATATTATTCTTGCTCACTGAACATAGTTGAATGTGATTATATACTATAATGAGATTGTAAAAATTTAATCTACACCACTCCAGTCCATCTGACATGCTTAAATAGTGAGAGGAGTGAGATGAGACAGACATGGCACACCTGTTTTGAAGCCTCCACAAATGAGCCAAGAAAGTTGAATTTAACTCTGACGTAGCCAGTCATGCTGAAGGCTAAATGAATTCCCCAATAAACTTACCCATATCATGCAAACTCTATATTCCCAAGGCTATAATCTCTATAGGGACTTTGTTCTTTCTTCAGTCATGCTCTCAGATGGCGTGGGGGGGAGGGGAGTTTGTGGAAAAGAGGAAGAAAGGACTATGGGAAATGATAGGTATTCCAGATTTGTTTAGTCATTACTGATTTTCTTGATACAGAAGAGACAAAATGAAAGAAATGGGGGAAGAAGTGATAGTTTGCTAACCTCAGGAAAGACTAAGCTGCTGCATGACCCAGCCAAAGTTGTGTACAGCCTCAGTCAGGCATAGTAAGTTGTGCTAACAGAGCCACTGTCTGACAAATGAGGCCTTGAGCATTGCAGAAACATGTGTCAGACCCAGCATGAATCCTACCTGCTGACGCTGAACGGTCCAGGGTGCCTCCAAACGTTCCTGCGTGTGTGGGATTAGCGGCGCCGTTGCCGGAGTGCTGCCGGCGCTTCCGCAATGACGAACGCTTCCGCAATGACGAACGGATCACGTGACCACTCGGACACCCGGAAGAGCAGGGAATGGATTGGAACTGTGTTGGACAGACACGCTGAACCGAAATGCTGGAAGAGCAGGGAATGGATTGGAACTGTGTTGGACAGTCACGCTGAACTGAACCACTGGGTCTGACAGGATATAATTGTTGGGTGGGAAGGAAACGTAGTTGTAGTACTCTTCTATAGAGACAATGGCCGACGCGTGGGGAGACAGGGTGCGGTGTGATGTGGGTGGGGCGGTACCTTATAGGAGTAATTGAGATAATTAGGGCGTACACGGTGGGTGTGGTGACGGGATGTATATAGGGCGATGGGGAGGGGATTTGTCAGAGCTGACTTTGTTTTCAGTTTTGAGCTATAAATTCTCGTTGATTACTGTAGCGTTCCTGGTGTCTTGTTTGATTTACATTCACAGCAGGACGTTCTTACATAAAGTCAGCTCTGACAAATCCCCTCCCCATCGCCCTATATACATCCCGTCACCACACCCACTGTGTACGCCCTAATTATCTCAATTACTCCTATAAGGTACCGCCCCACCCACATCACACCGCACCCTGTCTCCCCACGCGTCGGCCATTGTCTCTATAGAAGAGTGCTACAACTACGTTTCCTTCCCACCCAACAATTATATCCTGTCAGACCCAGCGGTTCAGTTCAGCGTGACTGTCCAACACAGTTCCAATCCATTCCTTGCTCTTCCAGCATTTCGGTTCAGCGTGTCTGTCCAACACAGTTCCAATCCATTCCCTGCTCTTCCGGGTGTCCGAGTGGTCACGTGATCCGTTCGTCATTGCGGAAGCGCCGGCAGCACTCCGGCAACGGCGCCGCTAATCCCACACACGCAGGAACGTTTGGAGGCACCCTGGACCGTTCAGCGTCAGCAGGTAGGATTCATGCTGGGTCTGACATTCGGCTCCCCCTCACCACAGAGCCCCCTGCAATGGAACACAAGAAATCACTTATATCCTCTGACCCATTCCGGTAATGTTATCTGTCGCCCCTTTTCTTTGGTCTATGTGGCCATGTCTTGTGATACCGGCGGATTAGGACCGGGGCACAGACATCCTCCCTTCGTACCCAGGAAGCATCGGATAAAGGGTATCCCCTCCATAATACCAAATAGTATAGATTCAACACAGGTGAATGGGTGCGCAAAATTAGTAACATTCGAGGAAGAACTAAAATCCGTATTGTTGACCGATCCGTGGATACTGGCAAATCCAGGACTGTTAACCCATCGTAATGGATTGGCTTGGTATGGAAATAAGTTATATGTTCCCCAGGACTTGAGGAATCGGGTATACCACGAATGCCACGATTCCAAAGTGGCGGGCCATTTTGGATTTGTAAAAACGCTACACTTGGCGAGACGCCAGTTCTGGTGGCCGAGCTTGAGGAAGGACATTGAACGGTACGTCAAGGAATGCCATGTTTGTGCACAGGCGAAAGTAGTATCAAAAAGACCGATGGGATTGTTACAAAGGGTATCTGACCCAGTTCGACCTTGGCAGGATGTTGGGATGGACTTCATCGTTGATTTACCAAACATCAGGGGATACACGGTCATATGGACGGTCGTCGATCTATTTTCGAAGCAGGCGCATTTTATCCCCTGCAAGGGACTACCATCCGCAAAACAGCTAGTAAAATTGTTTCTGCAACACATTTACCGACTACACGGAGCGCCCCATCGAATTATTTCAGACCGAGGTGTTCAATTCACGGCCCGATTCTGGCGCCGATTCCTCGTGATCATCGGAACCACCCAAGGACTAAGTTCCGCATACCATCCGTGTACCAGTGGGGCGGCGGAACGGGCCAATGCAGCAATTGCGCGATATCTACGCTCCTATGTATCTTACCAACAGTCGGATTGGATAGAGTTTGTGCCATTTGCAGAATTAGCGTATAACAACGCAGTGCACAAAAGCACGGGATTATCCCCCTTTCAAGTAATTTACGGGTATGACCCAATTCCATTGCCCGGGGGCGAGTCGCAGGAACCCCTGGGACATCAGACTGGAGACTGGTTGTCCCGTGCAGATCACGTATGGGGTAAAGTAAAACAAGCACTGCAGCAGGCGGAACAGGCAGCGAAAGAGCAGGCTGACAAAGGCCGTAGAATGCCATTCCAATTACGGGTGGGAGAGCAGGTATACTTATCCACCAAGTATATTAAGTTACAGGTGCCATGCAAGAAGCTAGCGCCAAAATACATTGGACCCTTCCGCATAGTACGTATCCTCAACCCTGTTACGGTGCAACTGCAATTGCCAGAAATGCTTGGTAAGATACACCCGGTCTTCCACGTAAGTCTGTTAAAGCCTGTAAAGGGGGACCCCCATAAAGACCCACCGGGACCCATCACTCCGGGACGATATGAAATCCAAGATATACTAGACTCACGGTTGCGGGGGGGTAACCTATATTATCTGGTATTATGGAGGGGATACCCTTTATGCGATGCTTCCTGGGTACGAAGGGAGGATGTCTGTGCCCCGGTCCTAATCCGCCGGTATCACAAGACATGGCCACATAGACCAAAGAAAAGGGGCGACAGATAACATTACTGGAATGGGTCAGAGGATATAAGTGATTTCTTGTGTTCCATTGCAGGGGGCTCTGTGGTGAGGGGGAGCCGAATGTCAGACCCAGCATGAATCCTACCTGCTGACGCTGAACGGTCCAGGGTGCCTCCAAACGTTCCTGCGTGTGTGGGATTAGCGGCGCCGTTGCCGGAGTGCTGCCGGCGCTTCCGCAATGACGAACGCTTCCGCAATGACGAACGGATCACGTGACCACTCGGACACCCGGAAGAGCAGGGAATGGATTGGAACTGTGTTGGACAGACACGCTGAACCGAAATGCTGGAAGAGCAGGGAATGGATTGGAACTGTGTTGGACAGTCACGCTGAACTGAACCGCTGGGTCTGACAGGATATAATTGTTGGGTGGGAAGGAAACGTAGTTGTAGCACTCTTCTATAGAGACAATGGCCGACGCGTGGGGAGACAGGGTGCGGTGTGATGTGGGTGGGGCGGTACCTTATAGGAGTAACTGAGATAATTAGGGCGTACACGGTGGGTGTGGTGACGGGATGTATATAGGGCGATGGGGAGGGGATTTGTCAGAGCTGACTTTGTTTTCAGTTTTGAGCTATAAATTCTCGTTGATTACTGTAGCGTTCCTGGTGTCTTGTTTGATTTACATTCACAGCAGGATGTTCTTATAACATGTTCCTGTTTGTATACTAGAATGGTGCTATTTCAATGAATTACAATCATTTTTGTTAACAAGCAGAATTTTTCTTAGTTATTTTTTAGTCCTCATATCAAGTCCCACGTAGCTGGGTTGACCAAGCGAGGAAACAAGAACTACACAGACTTGGGTGAAGTGTCTTTAACGAGGTTGAAGGTTCATTCTCCAAGCTTATGGGTTGGTTTCTGAACATTTCAGTAGCAGCCTTAGTGGAGTTTAGGGGATGACAGTGTCAGTGTTCTTCTGTTTATAAGGGCTTCAGGTGTGGGTGTGTTGAGTGAGGGTTTTGTGATGGGTCTTGTGATGGGTCAGGCATGAGTCAGCAGTAAGTCTTGTGATGGGTCTTGTGATGGGGAAGTTACATGAGGTCAGGGTCATTGGAAGGTGAAAGGCTGGTGGGGGGGGCTTACATGGGTTGGTTGAGGGTTGGTGCTGTCTCTGGTTGGCTGTGCGGTTGATTTGGATTCTAAGGGGTTCATTGGCCAGTTGTAGGTCAATCTGTCTGTTGATGGAATAGCTTGTGGAGTGGCAGACTTTGATGAACTCACAAGTGTGACGGGCAGTAGTGTGGCCGATGATTTTTGTGTTGCTCCAATCAAACTGGTGCTGTTTGGTATTAGTGCGTCTTTAATGTTAATAAACAAAGAATTTGGGAAAGTGTAAGAGGACTTTCCATCACTGACATGTAGAGTGTTTATTGAGTCTCTCTGAATGGTTAACATGCTTCTACCAAGCCTTCTTGCCACCTGGCTGAGTTGTCAGTTCTGAGATATGTCTCCTATCTCTTGATTGTTTATTTCTACCCTCTCTTCTATTATTTTCACAGGCTCCCCACAATCTCTCATACCTCTGGATGTGTGACTGGATTCATAATGAATGCCACAGAAGAAAAATAATCCATCTTGCAATCATGGTATCTATATGTTGAAATATAATTACTGAATAATCCACTATATGATAACCAAGGATTAAATTTTGTCCTAGAATTCTCTGCCTCCCTCTTCCCCAGAAAGTAAAGAAAAAGATAGTTATTTTCCTTTTGGGGGGGGGTCATGAATTGCATACTCCCTGATTTACCAATCATTAGGTAAGTTAGATATTAGGTAACTTTGTCCCTTTTTATTTTAATTTCACTGGAAGAGGATTTATTATTATTATTATTATTCTCACCCAGAGGCCAAAGACAAAAAAGCCTGTCACTTCAGACTAAATATATGCAAATAAATAAATGGCGGTGTTAAAAAACAAAGCTGTTAAGATGACAACAGTTAGTTTTGATCCCATGCTGGCAATTATCCTACACTGTCTGTTATTATTCAGTAGTACAAGAAGGCAAAGGCTGTTACTCTAACACACCATCCCTGCAATTTCAGCCCTAGGTAAAGAGTTTTTAAAATTAATAAATATTTTTAAAAGTTTTTTTAAAAAAACACTGCAAGCTCCTATGGTGTAGTGGTCAAAGTGCTGGATGTGGGACAGGGAAATTCAATTTCTAGTCCTCTTTTTGGCATGGAAGGCTGTTGGGGGAATCTCTCATTCCTTCTCAGTCCAATTCAGTGTCAGGCTCTGAGAGAAGCAGACTGAAAAAGCAAGCTCTTCATTGCATCGTGTACTTTTTACTATGTGACCTAAAGTGAGTGCAGTGCAAAAACCCAGTGAATTCTGCAACTAAGTGGGACAAAGGCTTCAAGCAGCAACTTTGCATGGTGCTGTAGTTTTTTTTTAAAAAAATTGTAGAAGTAAAGTTCTTTAATTTAGTTTATATCCTATTCAGCGTTGTTCGGAACAAGACAAAAATAATTATGCAGAATAGCACACTATAAAGTGTTCGGGATATATATGTCTAGAAATTCTCACACATATTTTTTTCTTTTCCTGCATCCCTGCCTGTTAGGTGTGCATGAGTGCTGATACGGAAATAACATCTTTCCAGAGAAAAGTTGTTATATTTTTGCACAAACAGAAGTATTAAGGGAATGTGCAACTATCTAATAATTCAAAGAATCAAAGCACCATGTATATCTGGTGCTTATTAGGAAAATGTATGTTGTTCAGAAGCTTTTTTCCCTTTCCTTTTCTATGTCAGAAATTCTTAACTTAAAAAATATAGCTGTAAACATATTATTGGCATCTGTGAATGTATTAAACACAAGTCTCAGATAGATTATATTCTTCAAGAAACCATGACTGCCTCTAATTCTGTGCTGCATGATGTGTGAAATGGGCTCTGCATGCAGGAGCAAAGAAACATCTCCGTAACTGAGATTGGAGATTGTATGCATGAGTTGAGCCCAGTCCTTCAAGTGGCATCTTGCTCATTTAAAAAAAAACAAAGCAATAGATTAGCTCATCCAATTCAAGCAGGGTTTTCTATTTTTCCATTCACAGTGAAACAGTATGTCAAGTGGAGCTGTTCTTTGTACCATGCAGCTTTCAGTCAGAAAGCATCTTGTCTCAAACATGCATAGATATCATTTATTAGATACAGTATTACATATTCCATATTGCTTGTAATCACCAAAGTGGTTTTTAACAATGAAAAACTACACATTTTGCTTGAAGGATAGGAAGCTTGTCCTTAGATCCGTTCTCTTTATTCCTTCCTGGGGAATATTCAGAATAATATTCCATCACAAACATATTAGACAGATGGATAAAGTTTTCTTTTTTAAAAAAAATAATCTCCCCAGAATATTCAGAATATCTGAATAATTAAATGTGGATAATTAAATACCCTCCTCTGCTCACCTAGTAACTGGAATGGGGTGAAATTAATTTTGTTCATGATTTGATGCCAACTGTACTCTTTACTAACTTCTTCCTGGCCAGGATAGAGTTGCAATCTAAAGTTTATATTTTCTTATTTAATAGTTAATTAATTGGTAATTGTTAATTCCACTCCTAAGAAACTGAATATAACTGAATATAATGTTTTGGATTTAGCTGAAATTTCAAACTGGATTGTAGTCTTCAAAATTTTTCCAATTTATATCTGCACATATTGTAAGGAAAGAATTTCATTATAGATTTCATGATACAAAACTGTCTAAAAAGCAAGCAAAGATTCACATATCTCTAGTGCTAAAACTCCTGCCTCTGAAATGAAAGATGGAAATTTTGCATTCACAACACTACTATGCAAAATATAAATCATATGTAACTCATCACCATTTTTTGCAGGACTGATTATGGAAATATTGGAACTGAAGCCCACAGCTGCAAACATACTAGACAGATGGATACAGTTTTATTTTTTAAAAAATAATCTCCCCAGAATGGCTCTTTTCACAACATGCTTCAAAGGAAACACCGATGTCTATTGCTACTTTTTAATTTCTCTATACGCAAACAATTCGGCTCATTGCACAATATCTGTTTAATAGTTTTGTGACAGTCTGAAGCAGTCAAGCAACTATGAGCTTAGGTTTCCATTTTATTGTCCTCTTAATGGGGGTGAGTAAAAGGAATTTATGTTACACATATGCAAACAATATCAGAAATGGAAAAATAGTACCCTACCTTACATGTCTAACCCTGACAATCAACCATTCCTGAAACCTATTATCTTCAGATTCAAAATTTTAAATTTCAGTGATGGGATTCCTATAAGTCTGATGACTTACAGCAACTGATAGTTATTGTAGAAAAGTGTTGCACTAGATCAGTTGTTGGACTAGAAAGGGTTTTGGCTACATCCACCATGTGACATGTTGTATTTGAAATTGAAAAAAAAATGTAAAAAAGATTGTTGTTGTTGTTATTCTGTCTTTGTCTTGTTCAAATTTATTTGATAGCACTGATAGGAAATGAATAAAATCAATGTGTAGATGTCCCGCACTGATTGCTAAGCCACATATAGGCGGGAATGGAACATGTGATTGGAAAGATTTGGAAAAGCTAGGAATAGGAAGACATTTCTCTCCCACTTCTGATATCTTTTCATTTTCCCATTTTCTTTTTCCTGATCATGACGTGTTTTCAAAAAAAGATAAGTATCCCTTGAGCAAGTAAATCAAGTGTCCCTAAATAAAACTTTGTCACAAATAATGCATCTCCAGAATTATCTTCTGCTAGATGTTCCAGTTCCATTTTGGAAACAAAATATGGCATTTCTCCCACCAAGTGATTGATTGATCATGTGCCATTGGTTTCAACTCCTAGTTGCCCACATATACAGATTTTCTCCATGATGATCTACCCTTAAACTGGTGTCCATGGAGATTCTCAATCATCCAAGTTGTGGTTGTCCCAAAGATGCTTTTCCAAAAGGTAACTATAATTTCTTAGTTTGGATTTGAAACCCTTAACTGAGCAACGTGGTATATACAGTACAATGCAGTGAGACATGTGCAGATATGTACATTGGAAAAACAAAACATTTCACTTCACAAACGCATGGCACAACATAGGAGAACAAAACTATCAGGACAAGATTCTGTGGTCCATCTCCATTTGAAAGACAAATGTCACTCTTTTGAAGACAGTAAAGTCCACATTCTGGATAGAGAAGACCATTGGTTTGAAAGGGGGATAAAAGGGACCATCGATGTTAGAACTGAACAGCCCCTCCTCAACAGAGGGGGAGGGATAAAACACCACCTATCTCCTGTGTACAACACAGTCAGTAGTTCTAAGAAGATTCTACCCCCATTTGCACTCTGATACAGGTAACCCTGAGGGCACAGATAAACCCCCAAGTGGCCTCAGTGGCTCTCAGAGAGAGTGCTAATGACCAGAGGACTGCAAAGAAATGTAATCCTTCCATCCCCACCACCACCCATCAGAACTGATGAAGCTTCTTGGGTCAGAAGTGAAATGTTATCTTCCTCAAGGGAAAAAAACATACTTCAGTTGCCTTTTTAAAGCACATTTGAGACAAGCTTTAAACAGGCTTTTCAAGTCTCCAAACATTGCACTCATTGCCACCACAACTGTGTCCCTCCACTTTGCTCCTTGGTCATCTTTGTTTTCTCTTTCCCAACTACATCTTCTATCTTTCATTACAAACTGAAATTACAAAGGTTCCTGTACTGAAATCTGTAAACAAGCAGTTGAGTTCGCTGATTACATTGCTTCATGAATGGTACCTCCCATTAGTTACATGGCTCCCAAGACAAATACGTATACTCTATTATAATATTTTTAATTTGCCAGCATTCCAATCCACTTTTCAAACCTAAGGATGGATACTGCAAGCACAGCAGGTGATTTTATTCTCTGTGTCTTCACTAATAATGGTGTGGAAAGTTAATGTCAACTTTGGCTGCTCAAGAGCATAGATGAACAAATCACAAAAACTGTATTCAGGAAGTATTTGTCACATTCTTTTTCTAGTTCCCCCAAAATGCCAGCTTTAATATTGTTGTTTCGCCCTCCTCCTCCTCCTTGCAAAGCAATTGAAAAAAGTTGCTCATTTTCATCTAACTTCCATAAAAATAGTTGATTTTGATTTATGCTGTTTTGGCTAGTATTTGAAGTAAAAATAAGCAATACCATGTGACCTTTGAGATTAACTCATGTGGCACGATTAATTGCATCTGTTTACAATGCACTGGTCATAGCAAAACCATAATTTATTTCTTGGAGACATTCCAAAAATGTTGATTCATGCATTTTATGCTAGTGATATTAACTAATTTCTAGATAAAACCATTTTAACAAATGGGAGGGAAAGACATTTTTTTTTGTCTTTTCAAATTACATGCAAGCAGCCGCCCAAATATTTCATTGAAAGGGACTCCATATAATTTAGCAGCCGGTGCCAAATTCAGATTGGCTTTCCCCTAACCCTCTTGGAGGACATAATCTTATGGTATTGAATTACTTATGGAATGTACTTATGGAATGTACTTATGAAATGTATAAGTTGATGGAAGATCAGCCTCTGCTGAATCTTTTCTGCTGAAAAGTCATCCTTGCCCTGAAGTCTTCTGGTTTGTGCTGCAATGTTGTACACATGCTTTTCATGATGGTTCCAAGGTTTCAGCTGCTTCCTGGTTATTCATATAAAAGTCTGTGCTGGTTGAATGGGTTGCTAGAGTGATTTTAAGTGTTGGCCATTGTATTTTAAGTGTTAGCCATTGTATTGTAAGGGATTACAGATTGAGATTGGGTTATTTGAAGGACTACCTCTACTGCTCTGAATTTTTCTGGGACCAAGATCAGCAGTAGAGACATTTTTAATGTGTCTTCCACTAACATCTATTATGCCTGAAAGAATAAGAAATAAAAGTGTTTTGACACTTCCGGTTCCGGAACACAGCGACGCCGGTCGTGCCTGGAAACTTCTCTCCAGGCCATCCAGAGTTTCCTTCACCGGTAGACCCCCGAGGGGGTCGAAAGTCGCCCTGGAGGGGCGACCACCGAGGAGGAGGGCGGCTGGTAGATAGGGGAGGGCGGCTGCTTCCCCCGAATCTCCAGCTTCTCCTTAGGGCCGATGGAGCACAGATCGGCCTGAAAGATGGCCGATCACCCTGCTGCACCAGCTGAAAGTCACATCATCATCTAAGCATTAACGACTCACCGCGGATGATCCGGGTGAGATCCCTTTTGTTCCTCTCCATACCCCTGCTGTTTTTGCCTGTAGAAGCTGTTTGTGCTATCATTTCCCCGTCTGCAGAAAGTGGCTTTAGTAATCGTGGGAACAAATGCATTTTACAAAAAGGACAGAAAAAACAAATAAATATTCATTTAAAGACTATATTCCTACTTACATTGTGCTTTAGAAAAAACTGTTTTTTTGTGGTTTTTTGAGCAGTATTATATTGGCAGAGTATTTCTTTTTCTATTCTCCCTTTAAAAGATAGAAAAAAGGAAAAAAACTGGCGTTTGAAGAAGGTTTTTTAGCTCACTGAGGACACCTACTGATCAAAAGTTAATATTGGATTGTTGTTTATTTGGAGATGAGAAAGCTTTGGCCTTCAAACTGTTTTTCAAGAAAAAAGATAATTTGAGCTAGCTGTGTGATCTGTGGGGGTGGATAATGTTCAACTGTAACCTTCACTAAAAAGGAAAAGGACTCTTCTTCAACTATTGCTAAAATGGAGAAGCCCCAATCACACTTAAACTGTAAACTTATACTGGAAATTATCTATGAGGCTAAAGAAGAAATATGTACTACAATAAAAGAGGCTACTACAGAACTAAGAGCCAGAATCTCTACTTTAAAACTTAAAACTGACTCCCAGACTACACTTGACTACTCTACAAAACAAATTACACAAGAAGAGGTTTTAACTGAGGATAAGGAGAATCTTATTTTGCCTTACAAGCAAGACCATGAAAAGCAAAGACCAAACTTTGGACTTCTGAAGCAACAAGGCTTTATGGACAAAAGAAACAGAGGATTAAATCAGAGATCAAGATGGTCGGTATCGAATCAAGTGACACTACAAGCAACAAAAAGAGACCTATTATCTGGAAGGGAAGCCCTGTTATGGAAACTTACCTGGCAAAAGAGGAAAGCTAGAATAAGATTGAAAAATGAAATTTAAAATTTCTTAAATTGGATTAAAGGCAACCTAGAACTATGGACTGATGTAAGGACTGAGATTTTGAGTTTGAAGTAAAAAGATGTCTTAGAGTTGGAGTGAATCAATAATTAATTGAATGTTAATTAAGTAAGACAACTTGTTTGTCCTATAACATGTGAAATTTAAACTTTACTTAAAGGATTGAAATGATTTAAGGTTTGATATTAATTTGTTAATTCAAAGAGATTGATTAAGTGAAGGATTAGATATCTATAGAATAGTTTGATAAATACATACATTTAGATGTGTCTATGATAGATTAATATTTTTGTTTAAAAATGAGATATCTTTCTATATAAGGGATTAAAGACAATAGAATATTAGGAATGTTCCTTTTAGAATGTTAGGTTTATTTCTATGAAAATTATGATGTAATGGAATGACAAAAATTGAAGAGATGTTTCAGATTTGAAGTGAACTAATAATTGAAATTTAATAAGATGATATGATTTTCTGATGATATGGACGTTATTAGTCATGATAATTAATTGGAGATTTGAATTTTGTTTAATAGAATGACATGATTTAAGGTATGATATTATTTTTTTAGCTTGAAGAGATAGATCAATTGATAGATTTGATAGGTACAGGACAGATTAATATTTTACTCTAAATAAGAGAGAATAATGGAAGAAGAAACAAATAAGATTTTGATAAAATTAAGAAAGTAGAACGTATGTGGAAGGGATATTTGAATTGAAAATGAAGCTTAAAAACAGGTTCAGGTTGGATAAATGTAAGCTAGAATTGGATATTCTAAATGTACTATGCTATTTGAAGGAAAAAGAGAGGGAATATTTGACATATTGATTATATTATGTATATATGTCTTGTTTTAAGATGTTTGATTACCCCAACACCACGGTGTGTCCTGAATATGTTGCTTTAAGAACTTAAAAAACCATAAAATTTGTTTTTAAAAAAAGAAAGAAAGAAGAGTGTTTTCCCTTGTGGTGGGTCCAGCACCAAGAAATATCATACTCTGGAAGTCTCTTCCTGATTGCTGTTAAATGGGTCTTCAAAATAAGGATGACCCAGCTGGCTTTTAAAAGCATGGATGCCCAATTTATTTTCACTTTGGTCATATTTAAATATTTTTATTGCTGAATTAGTTTTTATTTTATCTTTCTTTTAAAATAATTTTAATTTATCAGTCTGCTGGAAGAAGCTTTTGCATTGAAAGCCAGAATAAAAGATTTTAACTAATACATGAATAATTTATCCATGACAATCTGCTTCTTTACTGCTCTCACAAAAGGCCCATTTGTTAACAATCTGGGACAAGAGCTGGAAAGGAGGCAGATGACAGTACCATCTGATTTTTAGCTGCTACTTTCCACCAGAGCAGAGATGATCACATTTGGAACAGAATAAGCGAAGTTCCCTTTTCTCCTCTATAAAAAGGGGAAATTTAATTTTGATTGTTCAGAAAATGTGATCTTCCCTGCTAAAAGATTTTTGTTTTGTTTTGTTCAAAGGAAAATGTTGGGAAAAGATAAGAATATGATTGGTTTTGCTTTACCTGGAGGACCAGACAGGAAAGAGGACCAGATGAGCTAATTCTACTTTATTGAAGACCACATTAATATATTATATTAAATATATTAAATAAGACCTACCCCAAAAATAAGACCTACCTTGATTTTGGGGGGTGGGCTCGATATAAGGCCTACCCCAAAATAAGCCCTAGTTAGGACCCCACCCACTCCATCCCATCTCGCTGCTGCAATGGAGCAGGAGAGCGCATGTACAACGCTGCCTCCACAACAAAGCAAGGTAAGTGGGGGAGAGGTGGAGCTGCCCATGTGCCCACTTCCTTCAAACCCCCCCCAGCCAGGCCATTCCTTGCTCAGCGACCTTCCCTTTCACTCCTCCGCCAACTGTCCCATGGCTTGGGCTGTGGCACAAGCCTCCCTCTGCCAGCCTTCCATCACCACCACTGGAGAGAAGGGAGAACAGGGAAGGGAGTGGCTCTATGCATTTATGCAGAGCAGAGAAGAGCACTTACTTGCTGTCCTGTATCACCCCGCATCTCCCTTCTCCATTCTGGAAAAGGCAGCCTTATTTTCTGCTGCTTCTCCTCCTGGCACTGCTGTAAAGTTTGGCACATCACCACCCAGCTCATCTCTCTTCCCGAAAGCATTTCTTCACTAACCTGCTTTCCAGTTCTGCCATGTTTCTCTCCTGCTGCAGGGAAATGAAGTTTGTGGGATTACAAAAAGTTCAGTCAGACCTTCCAACTTCTCGCAAAAAAAAAAAAAAATCTCGTGAGAAGTTGGAAGGTCTGACTGAACTTTTTTTAGTCCCACAAATTTTGTTTCCCTGCAGCAGGAGAGAAACAGGCAGGTGATCTGTGGGGTGAAGCGTGAAGAAAGCCCTTCCAGCAGTGCACAGCAGCAGTGGAGCCTTTCGTTGTCACTCCCCCAGCTCTGAAACAGCGGAGGGGGATCAGGCCTATCCTGCCCATCCTCCGTAGCATGGCAGTCTGGCTCAGGAGGGGAGTGAAAGGGAAGGTCACCAATCAAGAAATGGCCTGGCTGGGGAGAGGCTGAAGTAAGCAAGGGTGGGGTACGTTGGACAGCTCCACCCCTCCCCCACCTGCCCTGCCTCATGGCTGCAGTGGCACAATGTACCACATGGCCTCCTGCTGTGAGCAGCCACAGCAGAAGTGGGCCGGCAGCCACGCAGGCTCCTACTGGATGGGGCTGTTGGTGCCACTGCCATGAGGTGTGGCAGGTGTCACAAAAATATAAGACATCACCCGAAAATAAGACCTAATGCCTCTTTTGGAGGCAAAAATAATATAAGACCGGTTCTTACTTTCAGGGAAATATGGTAAAATCTTGCAAATCTGAAATTACAATTCTCTCGTCTCCTTTACACCTTGAGAAATTAGGGACAACCTTTTCTGAGTCTCTTGCCCTGCCTCCTATCCAAACATGGACCATACTGTCTCTTACCTGACTGCAGCAACTACCCTAGGCAGCAGCTCTGCGTCCAGTCTCCCAAGGTCATTCCTACATTCTATTAGAGGATGATTACAATGTGGAAGGTGGCTTTAATGTCAACCAGAGAGCATTGCAGTTTTATATTTGATTTTTAAAGCCACTTCATCAAATACTCGGTTTGATAAGTAACAGAATAAATTCAACTACTTTTGGTTACATTAAAAAAAAAGTTGGCTGTATGGAAATGGAGGAATTTGTACGGAGCCCAAACTTATTTAAATTAGACTCATACATGTATAAGTTATAATAACCCTAGACAATAAGAAAAACAATGGCTTGTAATGCTATTTTAAATAAATTATTAATGGCAAATATATGAAGAATTGCTACCTTTCAGTGTGGATGTGATATTATTTGGAAAAGAATAATTCTGTGTTATTCAGAGAACCCCTTTTGGCATCTAGCTCCACTTATGTTTTCAAAATTAAACATTTGGGGTGAGAAGAGTGAACAGTCCTTATGTCTTTCATCATTGCTGGATGGACTGAGAAGGTGTGTATATTAATTTCATCAAAACTGTTTCTTCTGTTAGGTTGCATGTAAATTCATACATAATGCATACTAAGACACTCAGAAATGATTGTATAGCTACTAGCCATCACCGTTCTTGCTGAAGAAGGCACATAAAAATTTGATAGAATCCAATTTTTCGTACCCATCCTTGTAGAAAGAAATAGACAGCAACACACTATTACTAACTGCCGAAGTGAGGCAGCTTAAAAATAAATCAATATTAATACATGCCAAAATGATAAATGGAAAAATTCACCTGGAATGTTGCTGAACAAAGTTTATGTAGTTAACGTACACAAGAACTGAAACTATCTGCATACCCCAAGGAAGACTATATAGAGATTTGTATGACCTCCTTATTGCAAAAAGGGAACTCAAATATGTAAAGAAATCCAACTAGAGTTCGCTTAGTCATTGTCCAAAGCCCACCAAACAATTGAGATCATCACTAATTTACTAAAATTACCATGAAACAGCTGTGCCATGGAAAGCAATTGCCTTGGACATAATACTGAAGCCTGTTCCATCTCTTACTTAGATCCCAGTCATTAATTTCTATATATATTTATACCTATGTGTCAGTATTGATACCTGGTGATGGCTGGACAAGTCCTTGCAGTTTTCTTTGCAAGATTTCAGAAATAGTTTGACATTGCCTCTTTCTTCAGCTAAGAATGTGAAACTGGCTCAAGGACTGGCTTTGTGCCTAAAGTGGGACTAGAGTTTGCTGTCTCCTAGTTTCTGGCCTGATGTCTTAACCATTACATTAAAATCAAATCAGCTCATCAATTTCTGCCTTCGGTCTACTTAGAAAGGGGATCAGCTATCACTTGTAGCAGTGGCACTTCTAGTCTCTTAGTGTAACTACAACATGGAGGCCAAAGGACATTTTGTTATCTGCAGAAAAGTATTTCCACCAAAATTCTGAAGTATTAAATTTCTAGTATATATTCTAGTTTCGTATGGGAAGATACGTACTATGAAAAAGAAGGTTTGACTGAATGGGAGAAAATAAATGGCAATGAGAGCCATACTAATGCTTTAAATGAAAATTAAACTATAGATTTGATTTTGAAATAATCGTAATAATGATGACTATAGCACAGGAATCATCAGTGGCAGTTTTCCAACACAGGATAGTCATCTTGTTCATATTTAACTAAGAGTGTAACTGTTTTTTTTCAAAGGGCTAGTTTAGTCTATAGGAATCATAAAATCAATTGCCTTTTCTCATTACATATTAAGGTATAGACTGGTTAAAAGCATTGCCTGGAAAGTTTTAAAAGGCCCAAATCATACAATACCTTAGGGTAAAGTGAAAAATTGTGATTAGGATTTTGCTACAGCTGCCATCTATATGAATGACAGCCAAGGCAGTTGATGAAAGGCAGTGACATGTTACATCTTAACAATGCTATAAAAACACACAAAGAGATATTAAATAATGATTAAGATTGCAGATGCTGGCCCTGGCAAAATACCAAAAGAATCCTTTCATTGTCATAGACAGAATGTGGCAGAATGTCCAGTGAATTTATTATATTGCAATTGAAATTGATTCTGATTTCTGTAAAATTAATTGAGGAATAATGTACTGATTGAAACTGGAAACAAAATAGTTCACCAGTACAATACTAATCTAAAATAACTAGTTCAGCTGAGCCATATTTCTTGGCTAGATAAAGCAGTTGTAATGCAACTCATATCCCTCTACAACAAAGAATGCACCAGAACTGACCAGGTTCTTAAACCGAATAGAGTTATTTCAGCTATTACAGACCCAGAGTTTATTATTCCCATCGGGATTATTTATATTCTCCCAATAACTGACTGGATTGACATCTTATTCTTATAACAACTTGTAAAGTCTTTGATAATATGTCAAATGCATATTTGTTCTAATACCCAATGTTGTTTATCTTGCAAATCCAAACATGTATGCATTACTTAACTATGTTTAATGATTTCATCTAATCTTTTAAGGATTCTGTTGCAGTACAGCACTGTGACCCAAATGTGGCAAGTCTACAGTGAAGCAAGGGCATAATTTTTAATCTTAAAAGTATAATTCCCCCCCATCCCCTAAGATTTGGTCCAATTATCTTTCATGAACAATTAGCATTTCTCCTGGATGTCTAGAGTGAAGGATAACCTACTGAAATCCAGATGTCTTTCAAAAGCACTGCTGATTTGGGGCTGAAAATAAGCCAAGGCACAGCATAAGGAATGAATTTTGAATAGTAACATTCACGCTGAACATAATAGAACATGTACTAAAGGTAAGAAACCAAATGGATATTGTGATTTTAACAAAGATTCCCTCAATAGGTTTACAGTATAATGCTTCTTAATAAACCTTACCTCCATGATAAATTCTATATCTGTTATTTTTTGTTTAACCAGGATTCAAAAATAATGCTTAAAATAGCCAAATTTTCTACAACAGGCTCCAAAGTTGCCTGCAATTAGCAGCTGACTAATTTCTCTGGATTAGCTGGCAATCTTAATATTTGAAAATTAATAGGCCATAACTGAACATCAAATGTATTAAAAATAGGCATTAAGCATTTAAATTGTCCTACTCTCTTTCTTTTAAATTTTAAAAGCCATGATATTTTGTTTGTTAACTTGTTATCTGTCAAATTGGTCAGTGGGCCATAATAACCAAATGAACAAATGGATTCTAACTATAAATGAATCGCTAAAAAAAAACTTTCAGTCATAGACAGCTGAATTTATCTGCTAATATTGGCAAGGTGAAGAAGAAATATGAATTATTAATGATGGAAGATTTATTGTAAATTAATATAGAAAAACACAGTTTTGAATAGAAGCAAAAAAAAAAAAGGGGCACAACCAGGGTGGATAGAAGGTTGATCAAGATCTGTTAGTGACTTCTGTCTCCAACTGAATGTCTGATTCCTATTTTAACAACTGTTAATGAATGAAATAGGTTCTTGTATTTTATATCCAGCTGATAAAATAAGAAATACTTAAGAAATCCAAGAAAAGAGTGTGTAGTGAAAAGCTAAGTCTGTTATAAAAAATATCTCTGGGTTTTGTGCATGCCTAAAAATTCCTTATTTGATCATTCAAAATGCATCCAAGGCTTATCCCATTATTCTTTTCATCTTAATCTGGTTGGGGAGAATGGGATGAAAGACAGCAAAAACAGCAATGCAAAACAAAGTCAGTGTGCCCAGTGCTGTAGTATGAGGTCATTTGCAACAAGTCAAATTAAATATGAAAGATTCCTCAGAAGTAACACTTCAAAACTGATTAAAATCACTTGTTCGGGTAACCTAACAAAATAAAATACCAGCGTTACTAAATGTGAATTACTGCTCGAGAGCACAGTGATCAGGATGCCAAGCAAATGTTCAGTTTTAGAATAATTGTCAACACTGTATAGTGTTTTGGGGTTGTTGTTTGTTTTTTTTTACAAAATGCTGATTCTTTATTTAGCACATTGGCCTAGTAAGAACATATGGCTCAATGCGAGAACAAAGCTCACCATCCTGGACAGATTGCCATAGAAAAGCAACTGAGATGAGACTGTTATGAGAACAACCAGTACTGTTACATTTATAGTGTTCTGACAATTTTGGCTCTCTTCCCTCTCCCTATGTATTTTTCCCATCTGTTTAGTTCTACAGAGAACATTCAAGCTGTAGAAATGGGACTTACACATCGCAGAACTAGTTCTCTCCCTCACTTGGTTCAGTATTATTTATGAGACTGTGCAAAAAAAAAAAAAAAAAAGAGCCATGCAAAGTGTTTTGCTTTGTGAAAGAGGGATTCTGAAAAGGAAACTGAATAAAGTCCCAGCTGGCATCTACTCCACAGAAAATACTAAAGGAAATTGAAACAATGCTTTCCAATGCTTAAGATCAAATGTTCGTAGAGACCTATTTGTAATGTATTGTGATCAGGTTCCTCTCAACTGTATCTTGAGAACCTGCTACAAATTGATAAGGGCACCTAAGTTTACTACTGGGAAAAAGAAAATGGAGGCAAACTGATCAGGTGGGTCAGTTTCCCTAAAGGAAATCTTACACTATTCATGTCAATTTCTTTTTTTATATATATAATATTTTATTAATTTTCTAATTTTACATTTAAGTATTTAAAAAGCAACGTGGTGGCTGGGTTAATCGATAATTCAATAACATACAAAAATCTTTAGTACAAATCTCAAGCTACAACAAATATTTCCTCTCTTTTTCCCTTAATATCTACTATCTCATATTTAAACTAATATAGCTCTTATATCAATTGAGTAAAAATAGCATTATTACATTTATCAATAAATTTTTAGCTTATACATATCCTAGTTGCTTTTAACATTCAATCTTTATAGACAATCAATGTCCTGTTATTAGTTTTTCCCAATTTTTAGTTTCCCATTAATATTTAAATTTAACATTTGATATTTATAATTTCTAAGTTTTAGTAACCAAAGTTTCCTTTATCTCAGTTCATAACAAAGTCTAATATTCAAGAGACACATCTTATCTTTGAGTATATTCTATTTCCCACCATTTTACATCATCTAGTTAATAATACAGTATAACATCCTTATTTTCAACTAATTTCCAAATGTCTTAAATTTAATGACCAAAATTTCCCTTATTTCAACATCAAATATTTCCTCTTTTTCTCTTAATATCTACTGTCTTATATTTAAGCTAATACAGTTCTTATTATATCCATTAAGTAAAAACATGCTTATTACATTTATCAATAAATTTTAGCTTATACATATCTTAATTACTTTTACATTTAATCTTGATAAAGAATCAATATCCTATTTATTTCTTTTCCCCAATTTTTAATTTCTCATCAATATTCAGATTTAACTTTTAATATTTATACTTCCAAGTTTTAAGTGACCAAAGTTTTCTTTATCTCAATTCATAACAAAATCTAATATTCAAAATACACATCTTGTCTATTTAAGTATATTCTATTTTAATTACTAATATAAAATCCCCTCTAATAAATCAAAATCCCAATTTTCTTCAGCCTTATTCTGGCTTTCTTCCTTTGCCAGCTCGCCTTCCATGTCAATGCTTTTACATCATCAAATAGATCTCCCTCTGTTGTTATATATAATATTTGAAATAAGAGAGACCATCCAGTCGCCATTTTTTTGGAAGAGCTAGCAAATCATCTCTCTATTATTCCAAATCCCCATAGTTGTCCTGATATGTTTGTCTTCCCTTCGGTCTGTTCTTCTTGCTCCTCAAATTTCTTCTGATTTATATAGAAAGTCTTTTCCATTTTCAGTGTTGTCAGTCCATTTTCTGGACTTTCCATTGACTGTATTTGTTAGTCAGTTGAATCCTCTATCATAGTATTTAATTGTTCCACTTCTTCTGTTATCTTCTGCATAGTTAATTCTTTAGTTGTCAAAATTTGGGTTTGTATATCTAGGCTGACATCTTGTTTTTTTCTGGAGCATCTTATTTCATCACAAGCTGAAAGAATGGTTTCATGTATTGCTTTCAACATAAAAAGAATCTGTTCCTGGTCTTCATCCATATTCTCTTAATGGTGTGTTAAGTTGAGGGCTTTAAAGTCAGAGAATGAAAATAATTTTATAACTGGGTATAGGACCTCTATTTCACGAATTTATAAGTAGTCTTTGAAATCAATGAAGTTTTATATTCATAGTTCAAGGAGGCCAGCCATGCCACCCAAAAGTTCTCTTTACAGCTGAGCTTCTCACAGCTGGTATTTGTCAAGGTTAAAAAAGTCTTATCTGTATTCTGGGCTTCAAGCCAAGTCTCCTTTAAACAATAGCAAATTGTAATATCAAACATGGCCACAAGATGTCACCAATGCTGTTTAAGGTTTTTTAAGTCCAAAATTTTTATAATCCTTTTTTCAATTTTATTTCTTTTTTGTAAATAAAAACAAAAGTCTTCAGTAAAGATAAGAAATCTTTTGGTCCCCAAATTTTAGAAGCATATAAATTCAGTTAGATTAAGGTTATTCTTTCAGTGTTTTAACTCCCCTGGCTAGTCAGTCGCCCCTATTCTTAGAGGGTGGGATAGAGGTTCCCTTCCCTCTCTCCTCACAGGGGGAAAAATACTTTGGGCAGCTTTTACAGGAAAAGAAAATACTTAGGATTGAAGATCTTACCCAGTCTCATCTATGCTGCTTTAGAAGTGCCTGATGTTAAGTTTGACTTTGGCTGTCTACAGCCTAGTGACAAGCCATATTTCTATGGCTGGTCTTTCATCTACCAGTTTGGAGGGCTGCTCCAGATTGAACGAAAGGGCTACCGCCCTCCCACAATCAAGCAGGGGTCCCCTCCTTGCTTGTCGCCTCCACAAGGTGACTTTTGACCTTTTCCAGGGTCCCCTAGTGGAGTGAAACCAAATGCAGAAGACGGAGCTCGCCTTCCAGCATCTGCGGCGGCTGCGATGGCAAACCTATGTATAATCTCAACATACAAAGCCTAATTACTCTTCCTTACTGAAAAATGCATTAGTATACACTTTCTGTAGTTAAAGAAAAAAAAGATTCAGTTTGTTAAAATATTTGAAAACCCTGTTTATAGCCAGGGAAAAAAATAAAGAAACAGAATATTAATGCATTATTTTTAAAATGATTTGTTCAAAACAAAATAAAAATATTACCATTAGTCTTTCTTGGAAACCAGCTAAGAATTGTATTTTGAACTTTTCGAAGAAATGATGCAATCATTGTATGGTTTTTCTGCACATTCATAAAAATGCTCATGAATCTATGTAAATAATAAAATAATACTTGTACTGAATTCTTAGTGCTAATGAGCACTTTATCCAATTCTGCCCAAATTTAAGTTATTACACTATGCAATGTACGAAAAGTTATTGTTGATCAAAGACAGTAAAACTAACACCAAGAACTAGCCATGCATCACAATTATGATCTTATTTTCTTTCCAAGCATGGGTTTGCCTGTAGTGATAATTTACCATGCATAATTTCCAATCTGAGTCTCATTGTCTGCAGAGACATTTTCCAGATATTTATGGGGCAGAATTAGGAGAATGACAGAAAGTAGACCTTGCTTTGCTTTCCTTGATTTTCTATTGTTCTCTGTCTTCTGCCTACAGAACAATGTCCCTTCTATCTAAGCATACATCAGCTGGAACAAATGACATATTATGCACTTCGAAATGGTAACTTCTTAAAGGAGCTACAGTGTTCTGCCTCAAAAATGTCATTCCACTGTGAAGGAGAATTTGACATTACCTCTAAGGATAACATGGTTATGGAAAATTCATAGATTTATTCTCTATTGAAAAAATAGTTGGAGATGATTTGGGAGTTTTCCTCACTGTTTTACACACTGCAGCAATGCCAAAGAACCCAATTTCTTAGACTGAAAGACTAAAAGAGTGTGAATGCCAATGAGGGGCCCTCAAGGTAGGCAGTAAATAAATTGTTAGCGTGATTAGCATTATTCTTATACTAGCAAAGTAGCCATCAGTATGATGGACTGCATGAACAATCTCAGAGAAGTTAATGAGGGCCACTGACTTCTATGGAAGATGGAGGGGGGGGGGAAGACTCCTATCTATGGATACCAGGGTCACAGCTGTGAAAGCAAAAACTTGCTCCTCCATTCCAGACACTGTCAAGGGAGCAAAAGATTTACTGCAACATCAACTGACTTTGTGACTGAATCCATACAGGCCACCATTAAATAATAGTGACTTCAACTGAACTGAGTGACAGAAATTACAGGGGTTGTGACCTGCAACAGAGCTGAAATGTGACCAAAAATCTGATCTTAATTCTGATATAAGTGATCCTAGTGACCCATCTCAATACTTCTTCAGATTGCAACCCATTTATTTTCTGAGTACAAACCAGTTCTCTGTCTTCATTGTTTAGTCTTGCTTTGCAACTAATCAGATAATTCATAAAATTGAGACAATATACAGATCTGCCATTTGGGTGTGATAACAGTGTGTAAAGCTAAGGTGCAGATTTTTTTTACACTAAATTATTTCCCAAGATGACATCTTAGCTTCTTGCAAATGTTTTGGCAATACTAGATGGCATATAGATTTTAGGCAACAATTTCCTTAAATATTACTGATTTACATTTTCCCTCTTCACAATAAGGAAAATTAAACGAACAAAAATTGATTCAGAAAATAATTATCTTAGGTGGAAAAGGACAGATAGCTTGGCTCGTTTTTTAAAAAGACTGGACAGAATAAAAATTTGTTATAGTATAATTTATCATAAGCAAGAACTTGCCCAAGCAGGGGAAAACTTCTCAAGAGTTAATGAGCACATTATGATCCTTCAAATCTTTGCCAAGCACCTCAAAATCACAGTTATCCAAGTCTATGCACCAACAACTAATGCAATGGAGCTTGAAATAGAGGGTTTTTATGCTAGCATAAAAAAAAAAAACCTTCAAAGCAAGTGCCCCCAAAAGACATTGTTTGTACACTGGGTGATTTAAATGCAAAATTTTGCAGCCAAGCAGAAATAGCCATCACTAGAAACATTGGATTTAGGCAGAGAAATGATGCAAGCAGTCTTTTGGTTCAATTTTGGCATGAAAATTTATTTCAAATCACAACTAGCTGGTTCAAAAAGCACAAGCATCACTTTTGCACTTGGACCTCACCAAATAAGCTGCACTGTAATCAAATTGACTATGTCCTATGCAGTCTCTGATGGTCCATTCACTCTTTGCTGTTGAGACATAATCAGATGCTGATTGTGGTTCAAATCATGACTTGCTGATGGCTAAGGTCAGAGTCAAATTCTGCAACATCAACAAGACAGTACCACTGAAGAAGTTTGGCATCACCAAAATCCTTTCCAAGTATGCAGATGAGTTAAAAAATAGGTTTGAATTGCTGAAGACTGATGAGAAGATGCCAGATGTTTTATGGTAAGAAATTTGTTTGATCATGATTGAAAACATAGTTAACCTCATACCATATAAGAAACCTGAGAAAAAGCCCAAACTGGCTGTGAGAGGAAGCTGTCAGAATAGCTGAGCAAAGAAAAGAAGCCAAAGTAACAAGAAGATCGAATGCAGATTTCCAGAGCACAGCAAGGAAAGCCAAAGAAATTTACTGGGAGCAGCACTGCAAGCAGCTAGAAAAAGGGTATACAAGGAATGCATGAGAATGCACAATTTGCACAAGTCAAAAGGGTTGAACACTATTTACTGCTCATAAAAAAACATCATCAAAAACAAGTTAGGGAAAGAACTATCTGGTTGTGAAGAACAGATAGTGAGAATATGCAAAAGAGCTGTCTATTAGCAATAAATAAGCCCAGTTTATATCATGATCACATGTAGTTCTTTGTCGTTAATGTGCCCGTTTATTGGATATGATTCTAACATATACTCCATAGCCAACTACAACCTTCAACTCTGAACTGGTTGTATAACTATATTAATAAACTTACAGTGGCAATGAAGTTGTAAGAGCTGACTATGCAGCTATCTTGGTTAGTTAAGCACGCAGTCTGAGACTCCAGGAATTTGCATAATACTCAAAAGTCTTGGGTGCAAATTCAGAGACTACCAAAAGTAGTTACAAATTATAAAGGTTAATAGGAAAAAAAGGGAGAAAAGATTAAATACCTGACTAGAGAGTAATCATGCCAGTTCTATTTAATTTTAATTAACTATAAATGAAATGAAATGAAATTTAATTTGATTTCTGTTTCACTCACTACATTTTGGAGTGCAATCCCTGGCATAATCTTCAAAGATTAACCACAGCTTTTGGTTCAAAAGAAGCTGAATGCCTGTAGCTTAAAGATTTATGTAAAGAAGATTGAAAAAAAATTGTTATGGCATTGAAAGAGAGAATTAGGCATTACATGATAGAGAAATAGATGGATGGATGGGTAGAGAAAGGGAGGGAGGGAGGGAGGGAGGGAGGGAGGGAGGGAGGGAGGGAAGGAGAGAGAAAGAGGGAGAGGGAGAGAGAGAGAGAGATCTTTTAAAAAGCCAATCACTACATTCTTCAAAATCTTGCAATCTTGTAACCCAAAGATAATGGCACAGTTAATATCCATGATATATGGATGCGAACTACTTTTAACCAGTTATATTGGCATAGTGAAATGACACTGGAGTGTTTGCTTTAGTCCTACAACCCTTTTGTTATTGTTGTTGTTGCTGCATAAATGTTCTCACAGAAGGCAAATCTCAGAAGCTCTGGAAATAAATCAAGATTTTAAATGCTTTTCTTCTCTTTTTTTAAATGGGAGTGAGTGCCCAGTTCTGTAGACCCTCCACTTTTAATAAAAGTCAAGCCATGTGGAAGAGATAAAAAGACTTCCCCATTCCCAATTCACCTCTATATGGAGGAAGAAAAACAAAACTAGAGAGTGATACAACTTTATCAACAATTGCCAGTCAGTTATTTTGACATGCTAATCCAGCACTATGTATTAGCCGGCTATGTTCATCAAAGGCATAATCCTCTTGGAAATTATAATCAGGAGCAGCGGGAAAAGCTATTATATGAAAAACACATACAAAACGTGTTGTCAAATATAGTTTTATTGAGGACTTTTTAATGTCATTGTCATCAAAATCATCATAATCACCACCACCAGCTTTCCTCCTACACTTTAACTTTTGTTTATATACATGGCTTTTTAAGAAAAAATACAGTCTCATTATAGACACAAATATCTGGAGATGAATTATCTGACAGTACAATTCTTTCTTGGGTGGAACTTTTTCGCATAATGTGAAATATCTTCTCTCCAATATTAAACTGTAAAATACATTTGGAGGGTTTGTATGTGGCCTGGAGTGCTCTGGGGTTTTCCCATCTGGGTGAGTTCATAAATCAGTATCTATGAAATTTATCTCCATCCCTGCTGTGGCTCTGTGCCAAATACTATCAAACTGATCAAGTGTCAGGATAGGAAATGGTACCTCTTCCTTGGAATGACCTTGAAAAAACACAACTTTTCAGATCCTCTATATATCAATGACAGCCAACAGTCTCTCTTTTGGGAAGGAAGTGCTGTCTCTTTCCTTTTAAAAATAAGAAGCATCAGCAGACCAGCTAGCAGCGATTAATTGAAAATAATGTTCCTTTTACATTTCAAACTATCCTCTTAGAGAAAATATTCCATGTTCCTCAATTAGATGAAAATTCAAATATTAGCTTGTTACTAACGTTATTTCAAATGAAGACACCTTTATTTCCTTATTAAAAATGGAAGGTATTCCAATTTTATATTGCTTTTCAATAAGTTATGCTAGTAGTACATACTTATACCAGTGGTGGGATTCAAATATGTGAACAACCAGTTCTCTGTGTGGATATTGCTTCTGGAAGTCCATTCTGGACTGAGCTACAAAAAATTAGCTACCGGTTCTGCCAAACTGGTGCAAACTGACTGAATCCCACCACTGACTTATACCAGACTTAAGGTCTTATCTCTCTTTTTGTAATGCTGCACCCAATGTCATGCATCAGATAACTTTTCAGAGCAGATCTGTTGGAACAGGATGCTGCAAGGGAGCAGAGACAAGTCTGCACAGGACAAGTGTATGAAATACTATCTTTAAATAGGGACCATATATTTAATGTTGTCACATGAAGTAGCTGTTGATGTATCTATACTCCGTGAGTTTTTCTAATCCACTCAAACATGCACCTGAGCTCAGATTCAACACATGGCATATATTCAGTATTATAAGAAGAGGTATATTTTCTGGTGCTCTGACCTCTTGTCCCAGGCAATCAAAAGATGAGGTAACACAGAATCTGTATAATACGCATTTTTACACTGAGGTCTGCCGTGCACTATAGGCACTTTTGAAGGTTAAATAAAGATGCTGTCTTAAACCGAAGCTTATTTGATTTATGGCAAATAGACAGGAAACAGAATAAAGTAAGACAGGCAACCAGATGACCTTTTTTTAAAACATGCAGTTCCCAGCACAGAGCTGTTTTTCTGCTGTTGGCCAAAGTGTGACTTGCTAGCAAACCAGATGATTTTTTTTCCCCAGTTCACCATATCCTTAAAATGACAAGAAGCTAATAACGATGGTCTCTCGGTTGCATAAAAATCACCCCTCAAAGTTTATTAGTTAAGACTGAATTGATTTATTAAGCAGGGCAATAGACTAACATATCATGAAGATAAAATGATTGTGTTAATTTTACACAATACATCATGAGGCCATAGCAGGTTCACACATTCATGAAGCTTCACGTCTATCTATCGATTGTGCAATTCACTGAGAAGAATATTTTCTGTTGAAAAAGCCAATTATTTTATTATTGCAATTCAGACTATATATTTGCGGAGCATAAATCCCATCATTATCCAAGCCTGGCCACATGAAATATTTTTGCTCCCTGCTTGAATTTGTTAATATTCAGAACATATTCACTGAGATTTGCATTTAAACACTTCTCAAAACTACTTCTGTATGCATCACTTTTTTCCTTTTCTGTTTTTTTCTATTTCTGTAATTTCTGTATGTATGTATGTATGTATGTATTTATGTATGTATGTATGTAAGTATGTATGTATATATATGTGTGTGTGTAGCTTATTCTTAATCTGCCATTAGGTTAACAAAGGCTGGATAACATAAAAATAACAAAAACGTAGTAGAATTTATGAAAAAACCCACAAAGATATCTAGTAACAATTGGTATAGAATATGAGATGTGGGGGGGGGGAGGTGGACAGCCATCATATCCTCAGCATTCTAAAAATCTAAAATCTACTTCTAAAATATAGGAGTATCACAACTAATCTTTCTCTGTGGTGATCCACCAAAATTCACCTGAATGGCAACTAGTTCTATGAACAGGGCATGTTGTGTTTCAGAAACACCAAGACAGAAAAGCAGTGTGATCTTTCCATGGGGAAAAATATGCAGGAAGAGTAAGCTTACCGAATCATGTTTTCCTGGTGCTTCTTCGCCTTCTCTTGCATCGATCTGCTAAGCATACTGTACTGTTCAAAGAGCTCCGACCAAACAGGAATAGCTCCTTGTGGTGGAATATCAATTCTACAGAATTTTGTTGCTTTTGACTTAGTGTTATTTTAACTATCAGATGAAGATCATTTTGATCACACTGATATTAAAACAACTTTTCTCAAAGTCTAGAGCAGTGGTTCTCAACCTGTGGGTCGGGACCCCATTTGGGGTCGAACGACCATTTTACAGGGGTCGCCAAACAATGCAGTCCGCCATTTTTTCCCCTTTTCCTTAGCTGTGCTACTCCCTTTTATTCAATTGGCTTTTGAAAGCCAATAGAATAGACTCTCTTGAATAGAGTCTAATTCTATTGGCTTTCAAAAGCCAATAGGAATTGTCCAGGCTGTCTCTGCCCTGCTGAGTCCGCCAAAAGTCCCATTCTGCAAACGGTGCTGCACCAGCTGAGTAGTCCTTGACTTACAACCGGTTGAGTAGTCCTCGACCTACGACAGGTTGGGGTCGCGGCATTAAAAAGGTTGAGAACCACTGGTCTAGAGTTTTCTGTTTTCTGTTACTGCTTTATATAATATTTTTAGGTGTGTTTTTTTAGATTGTTATCCTACATTTATTATTTTTCTTTAAATAACTCCAGGTGGCAAACATACATAACACACCTTCCTCCACCTATTTTTCCCACAACAACAACCCTGTGAGGTGGGTTAGGCTGGGAAAGGGACTGGTCCGAAGTCACCTATCCTTCTTTTATGTCTCAAGAGGGACTAGAACTCAGGTTCCTGTTTTTTTTTTAGGCCAGCATCTTAACCTCTACACTAAACTGACTCTTTCTTCTTTTTGTGACATCCCCCCAAAGAATCTGGGGTTAGGTTAGGCAAAAAGACTATACATTTAATAACTAGACTAAACTGTGTCTTGCCGAGGAGACGTAAATCTACTAAATAAATAAACAGTGCTTGTCAGAAAGATTGTGTGGATTGGATTTTGAGACATTCCATGAGATTAGCAACAGATCCACAAGGAGATTATATAGTGTGAAATAATACTCAGAGGGCTTTCCTAATCTTTGAATCAGCCTTTCAGTATTTCATATTAATAGAAGTCAGGGAGGAACTTATTTTTCATGTTTTAATATGGTTTTATTTACCAGGATAGTGGAAATCCTACAAGTAGCTTGTCCCTGTGGCATACAGGGCTTTAAATGCTTTTCCATGGAACCCCACATAAACTGGGAACTGACTAAGGTATGAGTGGTATAAGATATGAGTGGCAATAGAAAATAATATGCATATTGTGTGTATGTGTGTGTGTGTGTGTGTGTGTGTATATATATATTGTATGTATATATGTGTACATCTATAGGTGTGTGTATGTGTTTATACGTGTGTGTGTGTGTGTGTGTGTGTGTGTATGTGTGTGTACAGTGAAGATTGCAGAAAGATGCAAAAAAAATGTATGTTTACCTGGAATTCACATTGCTAGCAATATCTCATTATTTACACCCATGATCAGTGGAACAAACTGTATGTCAGTAACAAAATCAACACTCATGCACAGAATTAAACATGAAACACTTTCTGCAAGCAATGATGAAAACAAGCCATGAGGTCAAGTACTCCTAATGACAATAATTCTATATTGTTATAAAAGAATGTATTTTGAAACTGTGAACTGAATTAATTATAGTTTTGGCATTTCAGACACTAAGCTACTCAGCTTTAAAAATACAATGTACTATATAATTTTATTTGAATTTGAAAGATCCTGTTCACTACACAATTTGTTTGTCATCTTTCAACAAATTTTCCAAAACAGTTTAGGAAATAAAATAGCAGTTTCACTCTGTACAAGATCTCAAGTTCATTCTGAAACAGAACAGTTAAAACAAGTTCAAAAGGCATAAGTAAAAATAAAATCAGCTTCCCATATCTCGGTAGGATAAGAAAAATTTTGCACGCTTGTTGAAGGAATAACAGAAAGGAATAAAAATATCCCAGAGAAAAATCTTTGCTTCATAAGTATGATGAATGGATATCCATGAAAGACAGAGTAGAAATTACCTCATACTCTCATTCAAACTGGGTTGCCATACAGAGATAGGTAGTCCTCATGATAATTTGAGGCTTAACAATTCAAATGAAATCCTGAGTTCGACTTCCAAGAAACAGCCATTATGTTCGTGTTAGTGCACTTCTGTGAATTACTGAATGGCTTTATTCTAATCCTTAGATTTCAACCATCTTTAGTTTCAAATACAGCACAGAACGCATTTACTATACATTATAATTACAATAAAAATGAATAGGTAATTCAGTTAAATAAAATCTTTTTTTCTTTTTAAAAAATTAGCTATCTTTCTGACATAGCTTAGTAAACTAGATACAAAGAGTTGCTTACATGCATCAGAGAACATCACATCTTCTTCTATAACATAGTTTCTACTATTGTTCAAAATGGCCCAATGTGATCTTGTGGCATATTTAATAGGTCCTAAAGCATAAAGTCAACTTTGAATAGATCTCTGATATCTGTCTTGACAAGTGGTCCTACACTGACAGATTGATTGACTGATAAACCTATATGCTGCCTAACTCTCAATGAGTCTTGGCAGCTCACAAGACTCAAACAAATAAATTATTAAAATGTAAAAAATGAAGAAAAGCCAGGCACAAATATCAGTTAGTGTTTATATTTGTGTGTGCCTATATACTGGGAACAAGCCATATACCTCACAGCTGAAAATGATTTGAATCTATAGAAGCCATATTGATTTATGGTATTACAGTGATACAATAGCTAAATAATTTGTTTTATAATTTTAATTGCAGACTGAAAGACTGGAACAACATTAAGCTTCCTTTTTAGTCAATTGGAATAGGATTTTATTGCTAGTTCTGTGGTTTTCTAAAGGCAAGAATTCCCTCCAAATTTGAATAAATTATATACTATAATCATGGATACAAGCAGGGCTTTTTTTGTCATAGAATGCCCAGAACGGAGTTCTGGCACCGTGTGGGCAAGGTGGGTTGTATGACATGTGTGAGTTCTGGCACCTTTTTTTTTTTTTTACAAAAAAAGCACTGGATACAAGTCAAAGGACATAAGGAACAAACAAATTGTTTTCCAGATTCCTGTGAATAAAAGAGAACTAGAACGTTATAGAATACTCTTAACTCTTTTTGAAAGGAGATCTATAAATGAGCATCAGATTAAAATGTCAAATTTATTCACAGGCTAACTAAAAGAAGTTTTATAAATCTTAAAATAGAACTTAAAATGTCACACATGATTTTCATGGTGTAAAATTATTATTATGTTATAGGACTATTCAACTCCTAATATGAAACTATATTGAGTTATTGGTTTGCAAATTTGGGGGTTTACCTGTACAAACCATTATAAAAGTTATTAAGTTTTTGGCACTATCCTCTAGCTCAGACATGATTTATCTATTTCCTTTGGATGAAAGTAATCAATTCTGTAAAAGTGTATTGTATCAATTCTACTTCAGTGGAGAAATAAAAAAGATGACTTTATTGAATTCCATGTAACTTTTGGTATAGGATGACATGAATGTAATAGTAAATGGCTTTCATCCATTGACAGCTAATGCATATCTAATGTGTATAAGGTAAATAAACATTCTTATAATTTTGATGGCACTATTAAGAAGAAAACTGGAGATTCTGAAGAGCATTTTCTTAAAAAAAAAGGGAACCCAAAGCAAAATGAATCAATCAATCTATACTTCATATCCTGACAGTTGCTTATTTACTTGGTTTTGTATAGTTTTTAACCTGAAAATTGCATAGCAGAATTTAGAAAAGTACCAAGGACCAATGTCTTCCAGTACCCTTAACGACTTGGAATATACAGTGAAGCTTGATTCACTGTGAAACTTAGATCAAATGAAATCCTCAAGGAAATCCTCAAAGCAATTCACAACAAGCTCCTATAGAATATGCACCGTGTTTTAATTGGATAAAACTGGTTTAAATATTATATTAAAAATATTTGTCTAGAAAGTATTCTTCATACTTTTTTATTCCCACAATAATCATTCACTGAAACACTGTTCAAAATTTATCTACCTTTATTCATTTTCCTTTTAAACTGTCCTTTTTCCAAGACATTTTGGAAAGCAGTTTTATGAAACAATTAAAGACAAGCCAGTTATCCTACATTCCTTGAGGCTTTTCTAAATGGATGCTTGGATTCTTTCAGTACAAATTTCTAATAAGTAACACTTATCTAATCTCAAAATGATTACTTGGAAGTGAAAAGGCCCATACCTTTAATGAGAATATTTATGCCCCAAGCTAACATCTCTCTTATCAACCATTTTCTTGGAATGCCATCCTCTTTTACTCAACCTACAGCTTTCATTAGAGGAGCAGAGAGGAAAGTAATCATTATTAGGGACTAGGTTAAATATAGAAAGGCCAAAACAAAAAAACAGCAATTACCAAGAACTATCTCAAGAACACAGAGTTTTTCTCTTCAATTAATTGTCAGAATCATTATCCTGAGTCATGAAGGGAAGAACTGGATCAAATCCATAAATAGAAAGATGTGTCATTAAGTCACTCAAATAAATTCATATCATTTGAAATTCTCAGTTGCTTGGTCCAGTCCTGCCAGAGCTCATATTCATTACCATAGAGACAATTTAATAGGCTCATTACATTAGCATTCTTAAAAGCAAGAAATTCAAAGCAGTTTTGTTCACTCTCAGCCACATCCAGGCAACCTGGAATTTTAAATCCTACATCTTAAAATAACTTCTTTTTTTCTTTAGGTTTTTGCTTCCTTCCCTCCCCCCCATCAAACTTCAAACCCTTCCATTGCAATTCCTGACAGAATTTATGAGGATGCAATAATATGCCAATTAAAGAAAGTCATCTGAGTGGTAATATGATGTCTCCAATGCACTGTAATTATTCATAGAAAACCTCAGTTGTGGAACAATGTGCTAGAAAAAGAACTGGAATAGAACAATTTTGCTTAATCATTGTATTTGTTCAACATTTTCCCATGACATAATATGAAGGATTTTAAAGGACTCCTGTTGGAAAGTACTCTATGTCCTATTCTAAAGGAAGGAAGGCCCTTTTAGGTTATCGGCAAGCTGAGAAAGTTTTTTTTTTTAAATATTACATTTATATCCTACCTTTCTTCTCCGATCAAAGCAGCACATGCAAGAATGTTCTTTTATCTTCATAACAACCCTGTGAGTTATTTTCAGCTATGAGATAGCAAATGGCTGAAAATCACAGATAATCCTGTAACTCCAACCTCTGTTCCTGTTTTGTGACTTCAGTCAGGTTATGTCTTGCTGGAGCAAACCAACCCCACGTTTTGCAGCAGTGACCCTTTCTCCAGCATGATTGGATGGAGAACCCACGGATGGGTTGTCTTAATCTATCTGTTCCAATTGGACTAAGTCTGAAATTGGTAACGCCCCCTCTGTGCCAAGTGCACCCCAGTTTTAGACTTAGTCCTATTTGCTCTAAGACACGTTTTGTCTTCGCTCCTGGAGCAGAAGACTGTTAGATTCCATTTAATTGCTTAGCTCAGGCTATTAGTATTAATTGTTTTTATTGTTGAATTGAATCGATTATTAGCTAGGAAAAAGGATCAATTAGACCAGTCTGAAGCCTATTTAGGCTGACAGACCCACACCCCCTCCCCCTGGGGGGGGAAGTTTCCCCTTGTTCGTTTCCCTCAGTTAGGGACAGCAGTTCGAACCTTCAAAATCACTCGCTTTCATCCGGAGCTGCCTTGCGATCCTCCGACTGCCAGCTGATCGTCGGAGGCATTGCCGATCGCACTGAGGGCTCCGCAACGATCGTCGAGCCTCGCCAGGCCGGCAGGGAGCCTTCCCAGGCCCCTCGATCCCAACCGACAGCAACAGGTGAGAAATTGGGCGCGGCCCAATTTTCGGAGCTCAGCCGGCCTAATCGCATGCCACCAGCTGCTTAGGAGCCCAGGCGATTCATCCGAACGAGGGCTCGTCGCAGCTTACACCCCGGGCCTCAAGGCCTCGTTCCAACGGCCGTTTGTTTTCTGGGCCGTTTTAAGGCGCCAAATTGGTGGCCGCCATTTTGAATTGCCTCCGGTGGCCATTTTGGGTGTGGCTCAGCCCGACGGCCATTTTGTAGGTGGTTGAGGCCAGTGACGGCCATTTTGGGAGTGGCGAAAGTCACTGGTGGCCATTTTGAGTGGGGCTGAAGCCTCGGTGGCCATTTTGTTTGTGGCTGAAGCCCTCGGTGGCCATTTTGAGTGGGGCTGAAGCCCTCGGCAGCCATTTTGAGTGGGGCTGAAGCCTCGGCGGCCATTTTAATTGTTACTAAAGTCATCGGAGGCCTTTTTTGGGTGTGGCCGGAGTCCAGGCTGCCTGGAACCTTCTTCTGAAGGCAGCATTCGATCATCGATGGCCAACGCTTCAGAGAGCAGCTCCGACCGGGGAGGGCCTGATCGATCCTGAGTGATCGGGGTGCCCACATCAGTTCCCCGCCCTTCCCCTCTAGGGCTGAATTATCTCTGTAGACTCCCTTGGTGAACTACAGCGCTGAGGGGGCGTTTTGCCAAGGTTGAGACCAGAGCAACCGTCATGGCAGAGAGAGGCAGCGAGCCGGTCAAGAGAAGTCGTCAATCAGAGGCAAGTGGAAAGAGCACCACCAAGCGAGCCCGACTAAGCAGGGAGCCCCAGAGAGAGGAAGGGGGCCAAGGACCGAGAACGGTATCCCCAGATCTGGCAGGCACAAGGGGGAGGTCTATATTTGAGCCCCTTTCTTCACATAGTGCCTCGGCCCCAGGGGCTTGGTCTCCTCCCAGAGGAATTACCGAGTCAGATTCAAGCATAGCTGTGACCTCAGGGAGGGGTATGACTGGTCAGGACATCTCAGGGCCCCAGGCCACATTTACACCCACTGCAGCAGGGCTTCGCCTCCCTGAGAACCAGGCCCTGAACCCAAACTTGCTCCAGTCCATGATAGCCCAGGCTGTGGCACAGTTTATGGCCTCCAACACTCCACAGCCACCCCCCCAGACCACACATCACTCACAACCTCCGGACTGGATGGATGACCCCACATCGGACCTGGAATCTAGAGGAGCTGAACAACCTGACCTGATCTTATCTGATGACGAGGGCATCGCCCCATCTGAGCCCACCCCCCCGTTGGTCTCTTTGACCATTCCTTCTTTAATTCCCTGTTACTCAAAGCCTGTACTACTGCTAACCTCACTCAACAACAGGAGACCCCACCAACATCCCAATGTCCCCATGCCATATACACTGAACCCTCTGTCTCACAGAATCATATTCCCTGCCCTCCCCTTTTTCTAAAGATGGTCCAGAAACAATGGGAGAACCTAGGATCCCCCTTGAGCCCTGGGGCAGTAGAAAGACAATTGTTCAATGTCGCTCCTTCCCTGGCCTCCCTTTTGGAGATACCCGAAATTGATGAACCCTTGAACTCATTGTTTCCCAAGTCCAATATTCCTGGGGACATAAATGAGGCACTAAGAGCAGAGGACAAGAAGATCGAGTCTGCCCTACGCAGAGCCCACCAAGCGTCAGCCTGGGCAACGAGGGCGGCAACCTCCATGGCCTTCTTTGCCAGGGCTTCGGTCCTGTGGTTACGGGAGCTCCAGGACATGATCCCTCCGGACCAGCTCAGAGTCCACCAGAATCTGGGTAAGTTGGTGGCCACGTCCCAGTATCTGGCCGATGCCTCCTTACACACGGCCAGATACACTGCCCGGACCATCGCGGCAGACATTTCAGCACGAAGGCTCCTTTGGCTCAGAAACTGGCGAGCAGACACCAAGGCCAAGTGGCGTCTGGCCTCCAAGCCTTACACAGGTGGACAACTTTTTGGTAAGGCGCTAGAGCCATACCTAACCGAAGGTAAGGATAAACGCAAGATCTTGGTCAATACATCAAGGAGGGGAGATAGGCGCTGGGGGAACTTGTCGCAGAGTAACTACAGAAGGCAGCCCTTTCGGCCAGCGCCATCCTGGGATTGGGCCCAGGCTTCTCGACCCTCCTTTCAGAGGCAGGAACGACAACAAGATCGTTCAGCATACAGAGGCAGATCACAGTTCCAGACTAAACGGTCCTTTCGGGGCACAGGGAGCCGCTCCTTCAAGCGAGGCAAGTGAGTCTGCAGCCTCACCTCCCATAGGAGGCCGGCTGGCCCTCTATTCCAACATTTGGGCGGCCACTACTACAGATGCATGGGTGTTAGACACCGTCTCCCAAGGCCTACGATTAGAGTTTTATTCCCATCCACCCGACAGGTTCCGCTCTTCTCCTATTTCAACGAACAGGGCCAGAGCTGAACTTATGTCAGAAGCAATAGCTCATTTATTGCAAATACAAGCAATTGAACCAGTTCCAAAAGAACAGGAAGGGCGAGGGTTTTACTCAGACCTCTTCGTCATTTCCAAGGCTTCAGGGGGCTGGAGGGCGATCTTGAACTTAAAAGGTCTAAACCTCTACCTGAGGTATAAGAAATTTAAGATGCAATCACTTCAATCAATCCTGGCTAGCGTCAGGCAAGGCGACTTTCTTACCTCCATAGACCTGACTGAGGCATATTTGCACATTCCCATTTTTCCTGGTCACCGCAAATTCCTCAGGTTTAGTTACGCCCGACGCCATTACCAGTACAGAGCCCTTCCATTTGGCCTCTCATCTGCACCGAGAGTATTTACAAAGGTACTGGCAGTGATCGCAGCCCACCTTAGACTAATTCCCATCAGGATTCAATGTTATTTAGATGACATTCTAATTCAGTCATCATCATGGCAAGGTGCCCAAGCAGACCTCGCCCTAGCCATCAAGGTTTTGCAGGAGCACGGTTTTTCTGTGAATTTCCAGAAAAGTCATACTGTACCAACAACTCGGCTCCTCCATTTGGGGGCAGTTATAGACACAGACAACTGCACGGTATACCTATCTCAGGACCGACGGAACTCTATCCAGACTCTTGTACGTCGGATCCGAAGGGACAGAGTAGTCACATTGGCATCCCTTTCACAACTACTAGGGAAGATGGTGTCCTGCGTGCAAATTGTGCCATGGGCACGTCTCCATGCCAGGGAATTACAGTGGCTTCTCCTTCCATTTCAGAGACTTCATACCAGCACATCCCACCAGAAGGTCCGAGTTCCACAGGCGGTGTTGAACTCCCTTCGTTGGTGGGACTCTCCGGCACTGTCACGGGGAGCAGAATTCAAAGAACCAGACAGGATCACCATCACCACAGACGCAAGCCTATTTGGGTGGGGGGCACACCTCCACACACGCTGGGCCCAAGGGCAATGGTCCAGGCAGGATCTAAAGAACAATATAAACTGGCTGGAGCTAAGAGCCATACACATGGCCCTAAAGAGATTCAGCAGCTTGGTACAGGGCCAGCACGTCCTGGTCTTAACCGACAACATCACAGCCAAGGCCCATATCAACAGACAGGGGGGAACGAGGTCCAAGCCTCTCATGCAGGAGGCCAGATTGCTGGGGTCTTGGGCGGAACTGAATCTTGCCTCCATCAGGGCGGAGCACATATCCGGAGTGGCCAACCAGCAGGCGGACTCACTGAGCAGAGCCACCGTGGACCATTCCGAATGGCAGCTGAATCCGGAGATCTTCAGAGAGATCGTGGACAGGTTTGGTTCCCCAACCCTAGATCTGTTTGCCTCCCCAGCCAACTCACAGCTTCCCAGATTCCTTTCCAGGTTCCCGTCCCCATCAGCGGAAGGAACAGATGCACTCCGCAGTCCCTGGCCCAGGGAACTGCTCTATGCCTTTCCTCCACTACCTCTCCTACCGGCCACGATCAGGAAGATCGTTCGCGAACAAGCAGAGGTTCTCCTGGTCGCCCCACATTGGCCGAGGCGACCTTGGTTCGCCGACCTGATGGAGCTCTCCGCATCGGCTCCATGGAGGATTCCAGCCAATTGAATCTCCCTCATTCAGGGGGAGTTACATCATCCAGACCCTCAATGGCTCCAGTTAACCGTCTGCACTTGAGAGGCAGGCCTTAGGCCTAGACTCATATTCGTCAAGGGTCATAGCCATGATCCAGCAATCCAGGCGACCCTCAACGAATAGAATATACGATGCCACGTGGAAGAGCTTCTGTAATTGGTGTTTAGCGCACAATATTGAACCCTTACAGGCTGCAGTGCCAGTTATCCTGGAGTTCCTGATGGATGGTCTGGACAAAAGTCTTTCCACAAGTACCATCCGTAGGCAGGTAGCAGCACTTGCCACGGTTATTTCCTATGGCAAGGAGCCCTTAACACAACACCCTATGATACGCTCCTTCCTAAAGGGAGCTAACAATGCCAGACCATCAACGGTACATAGATATCCCTCCTGGGACCTTCATCAGGTTCTACAGGCTCTCGTCTCACCACCCTTTGAGCCTATTAACAATTGTTTGCTCAAACATTTATCAATGAAGGTGGCATTTCTGGTTGCTATAACTTCAGCCAGAAGGATCTCTGAGCTGGCTGCCCTGTCAGTAAGAAAGGACCTGTGTATTTTCCATAAGGACAGGGTTACTCTCAGGTTAGATCCCTCCTTTGTGCCCAAGGTTAACTCCTTATATCATAGGTCCCAGGACATAGTTTTGCCGGACTTCTGTCCGAACCCATCTAATAACACAGAGGCTCAGTGGAACAGATTGGATGTTCGCAGGGCCTTATATTGTTATATACAGAGAACCTCATCTTTCCGCAAGACTGAGGCTCTGTTTGTGTCATTTCACCCATCGTCGTTAGGACAAAAGGTTTCCTCGCCCACTATAGGCAGGTGGATTAGAGCTTGTATTTCTCTGGCATACCAGACTCAGTCACTTCAAGCTCCCAGCCATATCACGGCCCATTCCACCAGGGGCGCAGCCACTACAGCAGCCTGGTCTACCCAGGCATCCATAGAGGAAGTTTGTAGGGCAGCAACATGGGCATCGCCCTCCTCCTTTGTCCGTCACTACAAGATGGATGTATACGCATCCTCTACGGCTTCATTCGGCCGCAAGGTACTAGAACACGCATTAACATTGGATGGGACCCAGGCCCAATCTAATTTCCCACCCTAGGGACACAGGGCTTTGGTATGTCCCATCCGTGGGTTCTCCATCCAATCATGCTGGAGAAAGGGGCGTTGTCTTACCTGAACGCCTTTTCTCAGCATGATGATGGAGAATCCACTCCCTCCCATTAGGTCAGTTGGCCTGGTTCCCATTTGTTCAGACGCGTCGGACTAAAGTCTGGGTATCGCCTTAGTCTAAAACTGGGGTGCACTTGGCACAGAGGGGGCGTTACCAATTTCAGACTTAGTCCAATTGGAGCAGATAGATTAAGACAACCCATCCGTGGATTCTCCATCATCATGCTGAGAAAAGGCGTTCAGGTAAGACAATGCCCCTTTTTCTTCAATAACAGGTTGTGACCCTGAAGCCTTTCCTGGAAGTCTTTCACTTCTTTTCAGTAGCATCCCTTGAGCCTCCCCCCCCCCAAATTGCTCTTGCAGTACAGAGACACCTATGGAAAGAGGGCCTGCATCACCTAAAACAGGGGTGTCAAACTCGCCACATCGCGTAAAGTGTTGTGATGTATCGTGACTTTTTTCCCCTTGCCGGAGCTGGGTTGGGCGCGGCTTCTGCATGCTGCATCCAGCCCGCAGGTCAGCAGTTTGACACCCCTGACCTAAAGCTTTGTGAAATTGTGAAATTTGCAGCACTAAGTTAAGTGAAGTTCACTGCAGCAAGAATGTAGGTTGCTGTATGACTGATTTCTGCAAAGGATATTTATTGGACCGCTAGCCTAAATTCCAAAGTAAGCTCTAGAATGAGGGCGTGATCAAAGCTATCTCCAGGATTGAATTATGGCAAATTAACTCTATTTTGTACTACGCCAGATAATAATTAATATAATTTAAATCATTACCAAAAGCTTCCCCTGTCAGCCCTTGTGACCTCCTACACTTAATTATCATGGCAGTATTGTCGTCTTCTTACAAATTGCTCTAACAGAATAGAAACACCTCATTTACTGTAGATGAAATTAAGCCTAGTTTCTTCAGGTCTATATTTAAAGGAGAGATGCACCAGTTTCTCAGAATCACTCTAGAATTGAACATCTTATTGTTGTTAAAATAGACAATGCTATTGCTAAAGGTTTCAACTCAAATATTAAGAATTTAAATACATGCACTTTCTAAACACATTGTGGCTCCTAGCTATCAATGTAACGTTAAGTATACCACAATGTTTATCTGTATGATTAAAAAAAACTTCTGGTTTTCTATCTAGACCACTAATTGCTATGATCAGTTACTGTTTTAGTAGCAACAGAATTTGTGAATACAAAACTTCACAAAGAAATGCAGGAAAAACAAGAAGGAAAAAAGCCTCATAATCCTCCAGTAAATATCAAGTGATTAAAGATTCCCCTACTGAGTTTCCTACTTATTCTCAAATTGACCAGAACGGAATATAGACGCCAACTTCTATGATAAAAATCAACTTAATTCAATTTCTGCAATTACTCCTGGCAGTAGAATTTTGCCTTCGTACCCACAGACAGATAGACAGCACAGACAGATAGACAGAAGACAGACAGACAGATGGACGGACGGACGGACGGACGGACAGACAGGAAAGTCAGAAGGAGTGCTAAGCTCCTTGAAATATCAAGAAAGTGTGTCCATTATTCAAACTTTGCCCCAATAGATCTTTTACTACTTCTACAGAATTGACTAAATGACAACATTACCTTGTGTGCCATAATAAATCTTCAATAGTTCATTTTTCAAACTCTATTATCCTTAATATTTTGTTTAGTTTTAGACTGGCTGCTTCTCTAATCCTTCTGAGACAACCATCCTTCATACAGTACTTCTACCAATTCTCATTTACAGCATTCAAAACACCAATTCTGTCATTTCATATCAATTGGATAGACATTTTAACCTTCTCCAGCTTATTGTCTAATATCATATCTATGAAATACTTGACTGCTATCACCTTATCTATTAAATGTCAGAATCATGTGTTTCAAACTGTATCTTGAGATGCTAGAATTTGGCAGGTATTAAAGTACTATAATGCTTTTATGAAGCAGAGTGCTGTGAATGAAAGACTTGTAATATTTCATTCTGGATCCAATTAAGTCTATTTGATTCCCTAATTTCCAATCTCACTCACACCCCCATAACCTTATAAGATAGATTGACTTTATTTGGGTTGGACTGACAGATTGAGATCAGACAAAGTGATTTTCACAGTGGTAGATTTTAACTTTGGCCTTGCTAGTTCTAACTCACACTGTGTCCACTGGGTCACACTGGTTCAGCATGAGGTGTGATCCAACTACTGCGATGTGTAAACTATGATTCATGGATTAAAGATAGTTATAAATTAGGACACTGATTGAGTAACTCATTTTAAAAAAAACAAGGTTTAGCAGGATTCATGATCTAGACAACACAAAAATTGTGCCACTGTTCTATCATCGAAGCATAGGAGATATACTTCAGCTTAGCTTAGCACATTTAATTCTTTTATTTATTTATTAGCCATTTGTATCGCTGTCCATTTTGACAAGTGACTGGGTGGCAAACAGTATTAAAGTAAAAAGAATAATAACAACATTAAAATTAAAATATATAACTGCCAAGGAAAGTGTCACAATGGACAGTCATTGGCAAAGCCAGGAGATAGTAGCCTTATCAAATTGGGGGCCCAAACCCAGGAACAGACCAGGTCTTCAATGTCTTATGAAAGGCCATCAGGGTTGGGGACATCCTAATCTCTAGAGGAAGAATGTTCTATAGGGCAGGGGCTATGGCAAGAAAGGTATACCTCCTCAGCCCACCAACTAGCATTCCTTGGCTAACAGGACGCATAGCATGTTTATCCTGCCAGACGAGATACGATGGGTAGAAACCAAGCAAATATACTCCCTCAAGTAGCTTGGTCCAAAACCATGAATGGCTTTAAAAGTGACAGCCAGCACGCTGAATTGCAGTAGCAGTATTATATGCGCCAAATAACCAGCCATTGACTATTCATGCTGCCACATTCTATACTAGTTGAAGCTATTAGATGCTCTCCAAAGAAAGACCCAAATATAACACATTGCATTATTCCAAATGAGGAAGGCATCATATGATAGCTAAATGATTGTGAATAATGAAATGATCACTGAAAAACCTCTGTGATGACTACTGCATATTAATTTACAATGGATATTTAACAGGCCTCACTTCTGTAGCTATAAGCAGGCTTTTGCTGCTAGGCACATGACCTTAATGGTAGGATGTAATTTTCCTTGCATGAAAAAAAAATATTCTGTACACTTGTTTACCTTCAAAGAATAGGATTAGCTTGTCTGCATTAGGATAGTTTTTTAATTAAAAACACTATCCAAGGATTCTAAGGGATTGCTTTCACCAAACATTAGCAATACTTAATAATCCGTCATACATACACTACAGGGATATCCCACTGGTGAGGGGCTTTGTCACAAATGCATAACAGAGGTAATTTAGTTTCATAAAGGGAACAGGATTGTTCTGTAAAGAAATACCGAACTTAAACGAATTATGGAATTTCCACCAGAGGCAAATAATCTAGCAAAATTCTGAAAAATTGTGTGAATGCACATTGTTTTCCAATCAGATTCTTGGAGACTTTTGATTCATTTCCTACAAAGAATAAAAATAGGCATCGAAGTCCTAGTGGAAAATTCACTGTCTTTGGTCTCTCAGATATTTATATCAAAGTGACTATACAAAGACATTGTGCATCTGTAAAATTGTATTTTATAAATAATACACATTTCTTTGTATGGAGAATATTATAAATCTGGAGCAAGTATGAAATTGTTACTGGCAAACATTACCACCTCTATCTTTGAGGAGGCAGCTCCAGCCATCTCCCATTAAATGTTGGCTTACTGATATGTTGGTGATGACAACATAGAAACGACAAATTGCAGACCCTTCTAGGTCACCTAACTGGAATTAAAGTTCACTGAAGAGTTTTAGAATGGTAGTTTATTAGTCTTGGACATTCTAAAAATGCAAAGTAAAGAGGAACATTTATACATTTAATATATAAAATCTTTGGATTGGAGCAGAATAAAAACCCGCCTCAGTGCTATTTCACCTCATCATTCTAAACAAAGGGATCACTTATTAAATCCTGAATGCAAATGGCTGACGAAATAAATGTTTCAACTAGCATATCAGAAATAATCCAATAGAAGTATAACCATGTATAATAAGTGTCTCAAAAGAATTAACTACTACAAAAATATAAACAATCAAGGAAAATATTGGAGCAATCAAATAATTATGAATAATATGCAAATTTTCTATAAGTCTCAGATGTGACTGAAATATGAGAAAAAATATGGAAAAAAGAAGTATATTGTTCAGACAATATAGATAGTAGAAAAGATACAACAACTGGCATTTTCTAATAAGGATCAACTGAAATTAAGAATTGAAGGGATATATAACATGAATTGCTGCCTTGGGATAGTTACCTTGAACAATTTGATGCTGCCTAAAACAGAGAATTCAAACACAACTACAAAATAGGCTTAAGAAGTGATAACTAATAAAAAAGGGCCAAATCATGTAACAAAGCTGAAGAATGTCAGCATCCGAATACAATATAGTAGGTATTTCCTTATAGTTATTACAAAAGCACTGGAAAATATCTGAAAAACTTAAATACGAAGAAAGTTATCAACTATCATGTCTACCTACATGGCAATTAACAATTGGTTCTGTTAGTATGAAGAGTAAAGAAGGTGACTTTCATAGAGATATGCAAAATGCATCACCAAGCATGGAGAGTAAAACTTATTTTAAGCCCATGATGGTCATATAATGTTGAGAAGCAGATAAGATAGACATATGAACTAAAAGGAGCTGCAGTCAGCACAATCAGACTTGCAAGATTCTGTTATTGTAGCCAATCTCAATAAAAGTAGTTTCATCCTTCCTGTGAAGTTGATTTCTTGGTCTACTCTACTTAATGGACTGACAAGTACTATAGTTCATTGAACAGAGGGACTATAAAGATGTCAACTGTTAATTTTTGTCTGTAATTATCTATTCGGGAAAAAATAGCAGTAAGGATAGTGATATCAGTGCATATTCATTGTTTGTTGTAGTATTTACCTAGAAGTCACTTCTTCACAAGATAAACACTATTAAAGAAAATAATTTTTGCATGATCATTTGGGGTCAATAAATGTCAAATGGAAAGGAAATCAACAATAATGATTTCAGACATAATTGTATCACCAAATAAGAATGTACAAATTAAGACAATAAAACTAATCTCCTAATACAGCAGCTTTTCCCATCCTGATTCTTTCCCGTTTTAATAGGTTTGGCAATGTAGCTGAGGAATTAGGAATGCTGGAATCACAATATATTGGAAGGAATTAAGTTGGTGAAGGCATACTACAGATTTTCCATGTACTTGTTCAGATCCCATTACAATACAAAAATATAGTAGAAGTGATATTGCATTATATGCCATCCAGAGTCGCTTTCATGTCACATGGACAGCTGTACAAATATGACAAATAAATAAATAAATATTGTTGGGTGTATGGAAGCTGTTGATAATTAACAATTTGCTCTTCAAATAAATTTTCTTTACACTGAATTATCTTGAAAATACATGGCTGCAATAACTGGGGTACTTGCACTGTAAAAGAAAGCAGAATAATTAAACTGTCACTTGATTTCAGCTAGTTGATTTATTGTATCTGGCATTCAAGAAACAGTTTCCTGCTCAACTATGCAAAATAAAACATAGCATAGAACATGTCAATTGTTGGATAAGTACTATAAATACCAACGAATTCATACAGTGAAGAGCTTTGTTGTAGTGGCATTAATTAGCAATTATGGAGAATCAAGTTGTTACTTTTAATAATTGTGAAGGGTTGAATGGTTAAAGTCCAAAAGAAAGGGCTTGAGTCCAGATTGGTCCATTGTAATAATGCCTATATGCTAGCCAGTTATCTCTCTGAGAAATAAGCAACTTTTATTCCATTATAATATATAGACAGGAGGGAAAAAAGATAAGTTTTAAATCTTGGAGTTTATATATGTACAATATGACTCTATTGTTTTTACTAGACAGTCTTCTTCATTATTAACAACTGTTCTAGGTTCTATGAAGTATTAGAACTATGTCATTTGGCTATAAGCCTTCTAGTTTTAAGTTTCCATCTGAGTGAAACATGACACTAACATAATAATCATATACAAAGTTGTACAAAGAAGTGTTTCCTGGCACCTAATTCTTAACAAGGTATTCCACTCCTAAGTAGTAATGGAAATTTGATAGCATTTAGTATTTCTTCACAACAGAGCTACAAAGTTATTTTGGGTTACCTCGAAGTTTATAAATGGCTCTGCCTTGGAATTGCAAACATATGCCAAGAATAATTAGGATAGTGTTAGTTAGGTATATAATGTTTTGAAATGATTTTGGCCTTAATTCCCTGCTTCCCACTTTCTAGACAACAATGATAACTCCCTGGAGAAATCTAAGGAATAATAAATATTAACTAGTTTATTTCCCCATGTTATAGATCTAAATCAACCAAATGTTGATTACCAAAATAGCAAAAGTTGCAAAGAGTTCAAGGAATTAGGACAATTGTTGTACCATAAACTGCTTTTAAGTATTTGTACAGTTATTGGTTGTCTCCCCTTCCAATGTTGCTGTGTTCTGTCTCCCCTGAAGCCTAGCTATCAAATGTTAGATGATGCTTAGATACCACATGCATTTAGAGAATCAAAAGTTACTTATTTAAATATAAATGTAATTCTCCAAGACTAAAGCATCCAGAAGCCTTAGAATCTATGCAGTTGCCCTCTGATCTGGTATTACATTTAAAGAAGCTCATATAGGCTTAGATTGAGATCTTTGAGTATTGCGGCTGCTTTCGTGTTGGAAGCACAAAGGTGTTTTGAGTATTAACTGTAGGATGTTCACTATTGACTTGTCTTGTGGGCTCTTCTTATTGGAACTCTGACGTAACAGCAAGAAAACAATCCTTTCTGTTCTACTAATATAGTTCATCAATAAGGTATCAAATGAAATAACGTCTCCATTTCAGGAATGGAAACATGATCAGTAAAAATAATAGAACATGCTCCTCTGAGAGAAGACTGTATCCTTATTTCTTTAAATTAATTAAATGTTAACACATTAAAAATAGAATTAATGTTTAATTAATGATTATTATAGTTATTTTTCATTATGAAATGGCTAATTGACCAACAAGAAGGGACATTTTATCACGTTTGATAGACACGTGAAAAAGTTAGAAAATTTTAGACTCCTCGAAGCACGAAGCTGAAAACACCAGCCTGAAGATGATGAATGGGACTTCGTCGAAACGTCACCAAGACACTTCCAATTTTACGCAGGAGAAAACCCGAACAACCAAAGACCTACATATATATATATATATATATCCAAATTTTTTTTTTCTGACAAAGAAAGAATTAAATTGGGAGACTAAGATGGCCATTTCGAGCTCATTCTGCTCTCTTGAGTTAGCCACACCCTTTTATGGAATTCGAACCTGGGCAGTTTACATACTAGGCAGTGATTTAACCACCAAGCCACAGGCTCTCCTCCCTCTTTGCCAGCTGAGTCAAGGGAGTATATGCAGGAAGTTTTTCATACAGATGTCTAATTGATTAAACCTTGACATTTTTTAACTGCTATACTACAATTTTACTTTTTACAATTTTTGCCTTGCAGCCCCCAACTAGGGGCGTTAAGCAGGCTCAAGTCGCAACTGCGAAACATTACAAATCCAAATTTCTTTTTTCTGACAAAGAATTAAAGAATTAAATTGGGAGTATGTAAACTGCCCAGGTTCGAATCCCATAAAAGGGTGTGGCTAACTGAAGAGAGCAGAATGAGCTCGAAATGGCCATCTTAGTCTCCCAATTTAATTCTTTAATTCTTTGTCAGAAAAAAGAAATTTGGATTTGTAATGTTTCGCAGTTGCGACTTGAGCCTGCTTAACGCCCCTAGTTGGGGGCTGCAAGGCAAAAGAGATTGTAAAAAGTAAAACTGCAGTATAGCAGTTAAAAAATGTCAAGGTGTAATCAATTAGACATCTGTATGAAAAACTTCCTGCATATATATATATATAAAATACAGAAGATTCTAAATATTTGCAGTTGAAATCAGAGAATTTTCTTTTCAGCTTGATAGATAAGCAGCTAAAGAAAAATTATGAAATTTTGTCTTTATATACTGTATAACAACTGCAGGGAAATTATTATATCCACAAAGGTGGAAAGATTTGACTTTACCCACGAAAGAAGAATGGATAATTAAAAGGATGGAACTCACAAAGATGGCCATAGTGATTGCTGTAATTAAAGATAGACATTAGCTAAGTTTAATGATGATTGGAAACCTCTTATTGACTTTTTGTGAGAAACAGAAAAAAATGAAGTCATGAGATATGGTTTTGAGGATTAGAATAAAAATCTTCTTTTTCTTTTCTCTTTTTTTTCATTCCAAATATTAGTTCTTGCTGTTTTTTATTCGGTAATTAAAATTCTAATAACATTTTATTAAAAAGGAAAAAGATTATTTGAATCATTTAAGTAAAAGAAGCAGAAAAAAATTAGTGGATGAAGGCAAGCTCATTGGAAGTCCTACTAAATGAACATGAATTATCTTTAATATAATGAAAAGATGTGTTATAAATTAAGATAATAACCTTTGTTAGCACAAAGTTTAAAAAGTATATTTTCCCATTATTGACTAAAGCTAGATGACAGCAGGATGATGGCTGATTTTCATTTCAATCAACAACCTGTGATTATTACTTTAATTAGAATATAGAAATAGAAGGAACTAATGTTTAACTATCCCAGAGAACAGTGCATTTAAAATGAAATGCTGTTCTGCTAATTTACTGATCCTTACACTCAAAACTGACTCAAGTGTCTTTTTATTTTTGCTACTACCATTACAGAAATATCTACATAGATCCTTAATAAGAAATAAAGAGAGTGGGGGAAGAGAGGAAGTAAACATACCCAAAGATGTATACAGGTAGTCCAACCAATTGGTTAGTGACTGTTCGAAGTTACAACAGAACTGAAAAACTTACACTTACATCTGTAACAGCATCCCCATGGTCACATGATAAAAATTCAGATGCTTGGCAGCTGACATGTGTTTATGACCACTGCAGTATCCTGGAGTCATGAGATCTCCTTTTGCAAACCTCTGACAAGCAAAGTCAACAGGGAAGCCAGATTCACTTAGTAACTGTGTTACTATCATAACAACTGCAGTGATTCACTTAACAACTGTGGCGAGAAAGATCATAAAATGGGGCAAAACTCAACAACTGTCTTGCTTAGCAATGGAAATGTTGAGGTCAGTTGTGGATGTAAGTCAAGGATTACCTGTACTTAATTAAGTATAAGATCTTCTAAGGAAAAAACAATTTTTTTTCTCTTGCTTTTTAAAACTACTATCAGTGTTTCTTTTTAATGAATTTTCTTCAGAGACAAAGTCCCCTGCTGGAAGATGAAACCTGAACAAAATTTCAAGATTCATTTCAATCCAAGGTGAACAAACCCATTCCTTTGTGAGAATATTCTAAGTACCAAAAACAAAAATATCAATTCCTATTAAGATTACTAGTTCTTATTGTAATAAATAAAAAATATCTGATAACTATGATTTGTTCATCAATATTAGCACTGCATCAGTTCATTAATTCATAATTCATTACCACTGACCATATTGGATGTTTCACTCCAGTATTTCTACTGTGTATAAGCATTATCCTTACTACAGCAGTGCCTCCACCATTAGAATTCCTTCTTGTAATAATCAGCTATGGTAATTAAACATGTCATTATATTGTAGATCATGCCTTGGATCATTCAATTATATCAGAAATAGTATTTAAATGTCCAAAATGTCATCCAGAGTTGTGCAACCAAGGCCCCTTGTGGGCTTTGTTTTCAGTCTCTTAGGAATCACATCAAGAAACTAACCTGGTCCTTTACACCAGATGAGAAGGAGGAAGCTGTATGTTTCAAGCATCCCTTCTAGAAAGATTCAGGCATAAAGGCCAGCAATTTTTGTCTAAGCAAACAAGTACATCAATAATAGGAATGAGCTAGAAATAATTTATCCCCTTGCTCTCCTTTGGGTGATCTCACCTTGTTCCTCTACCATTTTCCTCCTTTCCCTTTCCCTGATCTATTTTTATTTTTTTAAATATAAGATTTAAAATGGTTGGGGGGAAAGCCTTTACCAAATAAATAAAACAATACTGCCAACTGTAATTTTGTTTACTTGCTCTAGAGGCAAATTGATTTGAAATATTGGTGATAGAGAAATTTTTTTTGCTCATTGCCTTTGGTCTGCCATGAGTGAACAATGGGAGGAATATTTGGCCAGGTCAGTGGTCAACACAACTCCAAGTAGAGCAATGGTACTAAATAAGCATTAAGCCAAAGGAGCCAGTTAGAAACTATAAGCAGTAAAGGATAATAACATCAGCCAAGAAACAGATAAGCTAAATAAAATTAAGGTTGGGTGGCTGCACACCAACCCAACCCAACCCAACCCAACCCAACCATACAACATTTCTTGCAAGAAGTGGAAACTAAACTATTTTTCACCATTAATTTCAACAGCAGTCAGCCCTAGTTCTAAACCTTCAGTTCCATATTTGTATGAGATAGTGTATATGACAGTGTGTACAATGTCATGCCATTCTGGATCTTTTTTACCGAATGCATGTTTCATATGGAAGCATCCACAATAAGCACAGTGTTTGCAAAGATTTATGTGAAGGAGGGAGAAATTACCATTGAATCAACTAGCCCAAAATTGCTTTCTTTTGTAATATTAGCATGAACAAACAAGAGGCAGTATCTTTGTCCTAATCACCAAACCAGCAACATTTACTTAATGGGCTTAATGTGCTTTTCTCAATTTAATTCCTTCTGAGGGATAATTTTCTCTAGCATGAAGCCAAACCCTATTCTGTAAACTAAATAATTGCATTAAACCTTTAAACCACATTTTAAAAAGTGAAAATGCAGTTTACTGAAGAAATAAACTAAGGTAGCTGCAGAAAATTAGTCCGGTATTGCTGATAATTGCCATTCTTGTAAAATAAATGCAACAGGTTTCTGTACATATAATATACTGCTATTTACTAACTTCCAAATTTGATTTATTGCTAGCTGCAAATCAGGAAACATCAAACATGCTCAGAAATTAGTTCCACATCAGTTTATATTTTAAGACCATACTAATTTATAGAGAACAACTCAAGAACAACTCATCATTTAGTCTGTGGCTTTTTTTTCCAGTTTAAAATTTACTCCACTTGGTTCAGGAGGTTATAAAGTATTTCTACAGAGAAAACCAAATATAGACCATCAAAATTCAGCAGCAAAATTGTCTCCAACCTGCTAAATTTTATAATTAGCATACAGTAACATTTACTCTATATCCTATAACGCAGTAGAATAGATTTTGTAAGAACTTTAGGTTCTTGTTCATTTGCAATGGCAAATCAGTAATAAATCCTAAATATATTTACTTAAGAATTGCTGATATCTGTAGAGCATATTTCACATGCTTAATCTCATGCTCTTTTAAAAGTCTTTCCAGTCTTTTGAAATCTCAAAAGCCTTGGTGAGGAGACCAGAATAGCTATTTTGTTAACCTATGAAGCATTTTTAAAGTGTAGTTTGGATACCAGGTTAGCTCACTAAATTTAATTTGAAAAATCTGAGCCTCTTTTTTTAAATGTCTGCCTTGTTGTTTTAATCCTCATAACAATCAGCTCTGAATTCAAAGCAGTATGAAAAAAGAGAATATTTGCAAAGATTATAATACAAGGGCTTATGGGTGTTTTTAAAGTAATTTTATACAGACTTTAGTTTTCACTCTACAAAAGTGTCACAAAAGTGACATTACTGGGCAGATTAGAAATAGATTTAAGTAATTATGCTGTACTTTGTTAGCAGCACATATGGTACTAGTCCTCTTTATGGCCATTAAGCAAAAAATTGCACAAATTCATGCAAATCATTATATACATTATTTGAGCAGTAATGATATTATTTAATGATTTGGTTTCATTCTTATTTATCATTCTAATGAAAGCAGTCTTATATGTATGAGGAACATCTTACATGTGTGAATGGACTACTTTGGATTCAGCCTATAATCTGGTTACAATATTCCATTGTGAATCTTTGGAAGACATGGCAGTATAGAAATAGAATAAATAAACAGATAACTAAATAAATGTTTGAAAAGTCCTACAAATGAATGTATGAAGGTAAACAAGCATAACAGAACAATAAGAAAAGTATACAGCAAATGCATATAATAATTAAAGTCTGAATCAATTCATACAACACATTAAAAAAAATGGTTGAATCCCTCAGCTTTCTTTTAAACTCTAGCACAGGGGTCTTCAAACTGGGCCCTTTTATGATTTGTGGACTTCAATTTCAGAATTCCTCAGGCTGAGGTTGAAGTCCACAAGTCATAAATGAAGAGCCCTGCTCTAGCAAGATCTAAACAAATGAATGTACCTCTAAATTATGCTAAATGTAACCTCTCGTTCAAAATTTTAGTTAAAAGCTGCAGTCCTACAGACAAGAAGTAAATTCCACTAGGATTATCATACCTGGGTTGCCAAAAAAAAAAAGGACAAAATGACAGCAAAGAGATACTAAAAACACAAATTATTTACTACCATTTAACAGTCTTAGCAGAATGCTTGCAGCCCAAATACAGTAAATTCTTCAGACCTTAATTGTTCAAGGGAACTTACTTCTGGGTAAATATGAATAGGATTGCATTGCAAATACTTTTGATCATAACAAAATTCACTGGTCGTTTAATCTATTTAACACATCAGGATTTTTTTATTCACTCTCTCATCTCCTATTCTTCCTATGTTACACCATATACAGTACTGTTCCATTAAAGTTAAACAATTAAATTCTGAAGAATTTAGCTTTACTATTAGGATTACCTTTGATTCATCATTCAGTCATAACAAGCCTGAAAATTTCAGGGTTTATCAGGTCCCATATTGGCCTACATGACAAACTTGAGACTATGTGTAAAAGCCTTGGAAAATGACACAGACTCTTTAATATGTCATCATCTGATCAACATCATGATCATCAGTAACAGATTTAAAGATTCTTAGGATAAACACATACCCACCATCCAACAAAAATTTAAAATAAAATAAATAAAATATAAAAACAATAACTACAAATAATAAATGAATTAATTAAAAAGAAAACAAACTCAAAAGGTAGACTCAATGGACCACCAGGTCAACTTTCTGTTTCTATGTTTTTATCTAAAAGCTACAGAGGACTCTTTTTTTTCTATAATATGGATGACTTTCTATTATATATACTATACATACTTTAACATCTGGGTATATTATTTACTACTTCACATACTAAAAATCAGTATTCCACTTCTCTGTCATTTCTTGAAGGTAAACACTGAAGCACAAATCTTAACATAAGATCGTGTCTATAACCATACCTCATTATCATTCTTGCTTAGCCACTCCTTGATTGTGGTAAGTGCAATGACTGCAGCTGGCTCATTTGGAAAACCTAAGATCAGAAAGAAAATCAGTTATGTATATGCATACCTGTACATATCCTTATATATAACTGTACAACATGTGTTATGCATATATGTTCATATTAGAGTCAGCACTCTTTTCTTAACTGATACTAAATTGGTAGCATTACCTGCTGTTTAGACACCACATTTATATACCCTGTTTATAGGTACTGTCTTTATTTTTGCTAAAAAAAAAAGTCTGTTGATGAATTAAATGCATTTAGTAGTCAACATGGGTGTAATCCTACGGATATAGAAGAAGGGGGGAAAAAAAGAACTAAGAAGATAGTACTCAGGTAGTAGCTGGTCATGACAAGCAACCTTTCAGTTTTATTTATCTTTGTCTTCAAGAAAAGAAATCAAGGAAGATAAACCTTTCATTTCCCCCTTGTTGCCATTTGAAAAGTTGACAGATATGATTAAAAGATTTTCAAGAGGAATTATTTTAGTGGGGATCCACATAACTGAATCCATGCAAATACTATTTTAAGAACTATATATTTCAAAAACAGCAAATCTGATGTACCTTCCATGCATACTCCAAGTAAGTTTCTAATCCCTTCAGCAAATGTTTTTTTTTTCCTGCCTTGATCCCCTGCCTTATTTTTTCTATGCCTGTTTGATGATGAACAATATGTACACCAAGAGTACCTAGACTATATTTCAGTTGACTCAGATCTGTGGTTGTTTATGCACAGGCTCTTTTCAAAACAAACGTTTTTTCTTTGGAAGAATGATTCACCTTTAAAATGTTAATATTTATACTATAGTGCCCTAGCTCGAAGCTGTGATAAAACAGTACATGCACATATCAAAATTCATATAGCTTATTTATTCAGCTACGTAGAAGCAATCTATAAAAAGCTTTACAAATGACAAAAGTCTGATAAGAAAAAAAAGCTCCTTCCTTCCTTCCTTCCTTCCTTCCTTCTTTCTTCCTTCCCTCCCTCCCACATAGAGAGTAAGAGAGTCAGAGACAGAGAGAGAGAGAAAATATTAAAAGCCAGCACTAAGTTAATAGTTCCTATTCTCTTCCTATGTTCCTTTCATTTTCAAGAGCGAATAGGAAAATTGTCTTTCTTGATCTGTATTCAGAATTATCTGTACAGTAAAGTTTGGGAACATGACTCAAGTGCTTCTCAAAGGTGCTAGGTTACCTTTCCCTGAGTACTTTGTGCAATAGCAACAAAATCCCGCCACTTGAAAAGGAAGTCTAATTGAATGGCAGAGCAGTGCAAAAATGAGGAGAGAAATCTTGCCTAACAAGAGCAGCTGGAGAACTTTCTATACCAATCGGCTGCGGCCCTTCGGTTTTTTTAACGGTATCTATCCTACCACCATATATGAGGATTTATGCATTGTATAAGATAAGATAACTTTTATTGTCATTTTTTACTGTGGGCACACTGGCACACATTAAAAATGAAACTCTGTTGCCTGCTTTCAAAAGTGTAGATGTACATAACACACAGATAAACATACTACATATGTATATCCCATACCCTTACATATAAATGCATATAAATATTAATCACTGTCCATCTTGAATACATAGCTTGAGAGTTCACAAAGTCGATACTGTATGAAACAAAACTATGACTAAATCTGGATGTTCTGCTTCGGATACCACGAAGGTAACAAAGAAAACAGGTCATGAAGAGGATGTGTAGTGTCCCAGACAATCTTGTAAACCCTGGTCAAGCAATGCTTATATGTCATGTCCTGGATAGAAGGGAGTGAACTGCCAATAACCTTTTCTGCCATCCTCACCACTAAATGTTAGACCTCCGCATTCACCGCATTTCCTCTTTTGGTCACACCACCTCGTCTTCTGAAGATGGTCAGCACCGGAGGGAAACTTCCCTTCTGCAATGGCTGCCACCCCACTCTACCTCCGCTGTTCAAAACACTGAGCGTTTTCCTCCCCACATCTCCAGACATTATAGCAGACATCTCACCCTCCATGTAAACCGCCAGCAGCTCCTCTGTTGACTCTTTCCACTGAAGTAATCCCAGGCAATGCTGACTCTCCAGAATAGTTTTCTCGACAGTTCCTTTCTCACTAAATATCTCCATATCCAATATGGACAGTTTCTTAAAGATCCCATATTACATTCTCATTCATACATGCACACACTAAAATTCACATACATATATTATATATATGCATTCTGTACATGTATATAGAAAGCCAAGCGGCTTTGACATTTTGAATATTCCTAATCTATTTAAACCCGATCAATATCTTAAAAATAGAAGGAGGCAACAGAAAAAATAAAGCATGCAAGAACCTAATACAGACAATTGTGGAAGGTTCTGTACGGGATATGAGCTATGAGATTAAAAATACACGGCCAGTTTGCCAACTATTTTCACGGATTTTTATTTTCAAGCTGTGTTATCACTTACAATGATATGGAACTGTTCTCTTTCACTATGGCCTCCAGAAAAAAAAGCAATCTTCATAAGCATGTGGGAATCAATTTAGTCGAGTGAAATGAACTTGAGGAGTCTCACAGGTAACCAATTGTTAAGGGGAAGCAGCTCAGACAATTCTGGCTAAGGGCTCAATTTTTGAAAAAAAAAAAAAAAGAAAACAGGTAAATGTAATAAGAAAGACCCAGGCTTAGGTACTGCAACTAGTATGCCTTTAGAATACTAAAAAGGAGGAAAGCACAAAGAGTCAAGAGAGAATTAGCCAGAAGACAAGAGACAAGTGACACAACAATTTAAAGGTGATCCATCTGACAAAGTCGATGTTATTTATACCCACATATCTACTTCTTTCAGGAATCTGGCCTTCCAATTTTAAGCTGAGACCACTCTCTCCTTCCAAAGCCAAGTAATAACTTTCATTAGAGGAGCCAATATATCATCAAAGATCCTAGCCAAATCCATCAATAGACAGATGTCAGAAGGCCATTTTTCCATTTGCTATAAAAATGGGGATTGCACCTTCTGGCTTTGTCTTCAGCTGCACATGTTCACAGAGTTATCTGCCCTGCAAATATTTCATATTTCATATATCTGCCCTGCAAAATTTCAAATTTTGCCCTGCAAAATTTCAAGCCATGCCCTGAAAATAAGAAAGACAAGGATCATAAACTGGCTTCTGTGAACAAAACACATCAGTGCATGAAAACTGAGTGGAGCCAAAAGCCATGGTCATCATTGCTGTTTCTCAACCCACATCATGCAATCATTTCTACCATAACAAAAACATAATCTGCAAAAAATGATAAAGCCCCAGAATTTCCTTCCATAGTCAGATACTATGTGTCTGGATTGTAAAATGCAAACATAAGTTTTTAGCAGGAAATGCTAAAATTAAAAAATGTTAACTATAACTTGCTTTATTGTTTTTTTTAAAAAATAAAATACCATATTTTCATAGAATGTAAAAAAATGCCACCACTTTGTTTTACTTATTTACTTATTTTACTTATTTATTTTCAGGTTGTATGGAAAAACTGAAGTTGTATCTTCTCTTAGGTATATGATGACCAATAAAAACTGAGTGAAAATTTTTGCTTGTTTTATCAGTTAATATGATACCTCATCCTCTCTCCACACACACCCGAACTCCTTTAACAGATATTCAAGTACTCCATGACTCACATTTCACAAGATATACTTCAGAAAAATGGAAACAGGCTATTTCTGCAAGTATAGGAGATTAAATGGGAAATTGCCAGGAAAGAGATTCACTCCAGTGCAATTTAATAATCACACAATGGAAGAATAGCATTCTTTGGCACGTTTAACTGTGAAATCTAGTGGTGCCTAAAAGCCTATCTACAGCAGTAAACAGGTATGGATTGGTCTTTGCTAACATAATTCATCTGCTGGATCCCTTTTCTTTTCCTTTCAGACTCTGTTTTTGTTTCTAAAAACATCTGTCTGACCTTAATATAATTGTTTACATGTCTTCATGCACTACACAATATTTTGTTTTCAGAGCAATTCATACTGTAAAATGAATGCACATCAGCAAACATTCATCTAGGTCTCAGCTAATCAGAAATACGAGACAAAATTAGATAATTTCTCAATGAAATTATGATGACTGGTAAACTATCCAGCCACCATTTCCTTTCCTTTCCCTTTCTTTTCTTTTTTTAAATAACCAAGCAGGAAAGATTGCAATTTTGAAGAAATATTTAAAACTAGAATTTTAATAATTGATTCTTCTAACAGATGTGCAGAATTGAAACATGAAAAAAAATAGAAAAATGCACTTCCAGGCTGCCAACAATATTCATGCTTTTCATAATTGAAGGATATGATCATTATTGGAACGCTGAAATCAATCCGCCCTTGATGTAATGTGGAAAAGTGAAGGTTTTCTTTCTCCGAATTCATTTGAAGAAAAAGCTTGACAGTGAACATAAATCTTTTCCAACTAATGTTACTAGCAGGGGAGGTGTATTCAGAACACGCCTGGTAGTGCTGAACAGCTGTAGGTCTTAAGCTATGAATGTGATGTTTTGATAACTGCATCACAATCTATCTGTTGAGGTATACAAAGAGGTACAGAAAATCACGATGATGACATTTTAGGCAGAACTCAGTGCAGATATGGGCCTAGAAAACTGAAAATAGTTTTTGAAAATGATATGTGCAGTAGCATAGGGACTTCACTCAGTAAAACTGATACGTACTCAAGCATAAGTAAAACTAGCATTTAAGCAACACTGGAAATTTATAACTCCTACCTCATGATTTAAAAGCTATTCCACTGAAGGTGCATTTGGTAAAAGGGAGGGGGTGGGGAGGCTTTGCTCTAGTCATTTGGATTACTATTTTTATTAGCATTGCATTAGTACACACAACTGGAATATTGAATGTCAACAACCTTCCAGAAACTGCCATATTTCACTCTTACAAACATGTCATTTAATCTTAGGTATATTAGCATAGCCGATTGCTAATATTTTCTATACAAAAGTTCCCAAGTGATGTCCCCAGATCTGCCAGGAGGGTAGTGAAATAATTTTATATGAAATCAGGGAATAAAATAGAAAATGAATTATTGGATTTTGATAAGTTCTTTGTGAAAAAAATAAATTTCTCATCCATCTGCTGCTGTACATATTAATGCTTCTCAATACGGAGACCATCATCTTATATCTTCCTAGCTACTTGACAAGCCAAGAGTATAAGACAGCTATCAATAATTATGCACCCAAAAAATATCAGTATTAAGGAGCCAGCTGATATGTTGATGGCATTTATTCAGCACTGTGATAGAACTAAATCTATCATCTCTATTGGATCAGATCTTAACCATAATGTGTAACTCATGGTTCTCTTTGTGTACTTTAATTTATCACCATCTAATGTACCATCTAAATCTAGTTCTGTGATTGGTAAAATTGTGAGAGTAACGACAAAGCAGATCCATTCAGGTGGGGGCAGCAGCAGCAGCTCCAATATTCCAGCTTCTTTTTATCCCCAGTGGTATAAAATTTAAAAAAAATTGCACAATGTGGCAAACTTAATTATATCCTGAGAGTTCCCTATATCAATGTTACAGAAGATGAATTAAATTAATGCATGGAGGTTGGGTTCATCAGTTTATAGACAAGATCTTTATGAATGCCATCTCCAAATTATGGGGAAGAGGAAGCACCTACTCATTATCTGGTGCCATTGATTGACCATGTGTCCCTTGACTTCCCATTGTCATTTAAATTATTAAAGATAGCAATTAATCTAATCACCTGTATAGACATATAATAATTTTTTTTAAAAAATAAATAGATATGCTATTGGAGTAAACCAAAAGCTTACGACACTATGCATTTTATTTCTACAGTAATCAATAATGCAACATGTGATGCTCATAAGAAGAACATGTATGTAAGAGCACCTTTTCACTTATACTACCATGAAACTAATCCTGAGAGTGTTACTATAGTAATATATGTCAATTATGAATAGCAGTCATTGAAAATTATATCTGCCATGAATTTCTGAGAAAAGCCATTTTATAATAGTAAGAAAGACCTTGGGAGACTAAGCAAAGAGACTGTCATGCCTCCGTCCGAGCCTGACTCTGAGGAAGACATGGAGTTCCCTGTTGAGGCCCAGGAGGGGGTGTCTGTGGCTTCGGAGGACTGTGGGGAGGAGCAGGCTGAGGCAGGCCAGGGCCCTTCAAGTTTGGAACCGGGAAGGCAGAGTTCAGGCGAAGAGCAAGGCCCCTCCCCACCTGATCCTAGAGCAAGGAGAGCAGAGAGGAGGAGGGAACAACGGAGGCAGGCTCACTTGCTCGGGAGGAGAGCATCCTGCCCCACTCCACAAGGCACACCTGGGGAGTAGGATTTAAGGAGATGCTGTGGGGTGGGGCATTTGCTGGGAACAAACACGAAATCTTGAGATAGTGTGCTCTTGTAACCTGGACACTTTGTATTCTGGACCAGTTTGCTTCCTGCTGATCTCACCTTGCAGTCTGCAGTTTGCAGTTCGTAGTTCACAGGGAGTTAAAAGGATTTTATATTTGCTTATTATCTGTCTTGATAATTGTAATTATTAAAATTTCCCTGGCTTTTTTGTTTGAACTCATGCCAGCATATGTGGGGGCTATTGGGTGAACATTGGCAGTGATTAAAAGACTATTGCTCTGGCCAGCTGATTGCTTTGCCTCCGTTCAGGGACGTGGGTCATCATAGAGACATTGGCAAGGGAATAATCAGATAAGAGACAACATAGCCCCACGGTGGCGAAACTATGGCATGCGTGCCACAGGTGGCACGCAGAGCCCTCTCAGTAGGCATGCATGCCGTCGCCTCAGTCCTAGGCCTTCAGCTAGGTTTTACAAAACTTTTTCGCTTTAGGCCTCCGCTGCCGTGTGCAAAAAAAAAAAAAAGTTTCAATCAATCAATCAATTTCAACTTCTCGTGGGAAAAAAAGATCTCGCAAAGTTGGAATTGATTGATTGATTGAACTTTTTAGTCCCACCCAGTCTGCCGTTACCACTGCAGCCATGGCCATCCAATGAGCCACACCCACCCAATGGGCCAAACCCACCCAATGGGCCATGCCCATCTGGCACCCGATGATACATAAGTGGGTTTTGGATTGCAGTTTGGGCACTCGGTCTCTAAAAGGCTCGCCATCACTGACATAGCCCATAGCTAGATAGTGAAAGGAGCAAGAAGCTCAGAAGAGACCCCTCCTGAGTTTCTCAGGCTATAAAGGAGACAGAGGAAGAGAACTGTACTTTCATACTTGCAAAATTCTGTCAATGTAGCTTTATAATAAAGTAAAATTAGCTTACCTGGTTGTGATTCCTATTTGGTTTACTCCATGAGACTGAGACATCTGCCATCCTTAAATGTATATTCAAGTTGGTTGGTTGGGATAGATGTTTTATTTCATATTTCTTTTTTCTTCTGTGCTAATATCCTGTTGTGCATAAATAGGACTGGCAGGAAGATTGCTAGTTCCTCACTCATTCTCATGTACCTAAGTAATCTTTCCTAATAAATGCTCCCTGATCTCTCTAATTTGACTATCCTTCAGTCATTCAAATTAAGTAACATGAATCCTAGTCAATTGTTCTTGTTCTAGTTAATGCTCTTCCCTGCTTGTTTGTGGCTAACTTACTAAATCAGTGGTGGCGAATCTATGGCATGGGTGCCAGAGGCGGCACTCAGAGCCCTTTCTGTGGGCACACGCGCCATTGCCCCAGTCCTAGGCCTTCAGCTGGGTTTTATAAAACCTTTTCGCTTTAGGCCTCTGCCGCCGTGTACAAAAAAAAAGGTTCAATCAGTCAATTTCAACTTCTCGCGGGAAAAAAAGATCTTGCAAAGTTGGAATTGGTTGATTGAACTTTTTAGACCCACCCAGTCTGCTGTTACCACCGCAGACACGCACACCCAATGGGCCACACCCACTCGGCACCTGACGATGTATAAGTGGGTTTGGGGTTGCTGTTTGGGCACTTGGTTTCTAAAAGGTTTGCCATCACTGTACTAGATGAAAGTCAGTGTATGAGATCATATAGCCTCAGGAATCCGGACTTTCCAGTCTAGTTTACACCCCTAGTATTCCCAAGTCTGCTACACTTCCTAATCCAGATAAGGTCAAACAGATGCTGCTACCTGCTGCAACATCTCTTTTAAATCATTATTTTTTATTGGTCGTAAATAAGTAAGTTGAATGTGAATGTGAACCCTTATTCAATAAGTCTTTCTGTACAATTGGATTGGGGACTTGAATTTCTTTGCATTTGTAAGAGAACATCTCCTTCAACATGCTTGAACCCATGGAAATATTTGCTCTAATGAGCTAACTTTACCTTAAGGAAGCAGAGTTGAAATAGATGGAACAGTTCTCACTCAGGCAGCTAAGGCACGCAGAGTCTCAGTGAATTGGGTGTTGGGAGCCAGGAGAACAACCTGAACTGTTTTGGCTCTGCATTTTTCTTTGCTGTTAGTATATGTGAATAGGATCTGTATAGCGTCTCACAGGAGGAAAACAGCAGATACACAGTTGGCATGAAGGGAAAACCTTAAAAACTTCTGGAGGACACATTAAGATCAGAAAAAATTCTAAGGAGAAGAAGTTGAAAAATGAAGTTTCGGCTGCCATTTAAAGATATTTAAACTAAAATGGTTTAGACAGTTATGATGACTGTTGAAGATGGCCTTTTGGTCTATTGGTTGCTAGCTAGAATAAAAATGGTAAACCTAAAATGGACTGATTGGTTTAAGCTTATTAGGAGGTATGAGATGCTAAGTGAGGCTGGGAGAAGACTCACTGAAGAGGGATATGACATATTGTAGGATAGCAATAACAATGGCACTTATATACCACTCCATAGTGCTTTACCGGACTCTCTAAGGGGTTTACAGAGTCAGCATATTGCCCCAACAATTTGGATCCTCATTTTGCCAACCTCAGAAAGATGGAAGGCTGAATCAACCTTGAGCCAGTCAGGGTCAAATTTCTGGCTGGGGGCAGAGTTAGCTTGCAATACTGCATTTTAACCACCACATCATGACAAATATTTGTCTAGATCAATGGTTCTTAACCTGGGCGATATTGCCCCCCAGGGAGTGATTTTGTTTTTCAAGGGGGCGATGGAACAAAAAGGGGTGACACAGGGGTGAAGGAACGAAAAGGGGGCAATATGGGAGTGATGGAGAAGTTTTGGGGACACTTTTGAGCCTTCCCCTGCGGCTCCAAGCCTCCTCCGCCATTTGCAGAGAGAGACAGAGAGAGGCACTTGTGCCCCCCTCTCTCTCTGATTTGCCCCCTTGCAGGTCTCCTGATTGACCCTGTGCCCAGGTGCCCACCCCCTGGGAAAAGCACGGCCAGGAAGTCCCTTTCCCTGGCTGGCTCCGTCCGAGGTGCACGTGGCTGTGGAACTGCACGAGGAAGCCCTGGGATCCCTGCTGAGAACAGCTCGCCAGAGCCTCAGGTGAGCAGGCCAGCCTTCCCGCAAGCCACGGCCCCAAGGGAAAGCAGCCCCTGCGATCCCCAGCCACAGGACTGTTGGCCCAGCTGGCCGGGAAGGTGCGCCGGAGTCCTGGCTGCTTTGTCGGCAAAGACTGTGAGATGAGCAGAAGATGGGAGGAAGAGAAAGGGAGGGGGGAGGCATTTTCCAATCAGCAGCAGAAGAGCCCGGGCCAGACCTGCAGGAGCGCCTCCTCCTGGGGCCCAGTGCTGGCTTCCTTGCCCTCCTCCTCCTCCTCTTCATCCTGCTGTCCCCGAGGCGGCAGTCCCAGCTGGGCAGGAGGCCGGCAGGGGCATCGCTCCCTGGGCGATGCTGGTGGATCACGGATCGCCGGGAGTGCCGCGCGGTGCGGCGCGGCCCCAGCTCCTCCAGCACAACGGACCTACCGGCAGCATGGGAGGCTCCAGCGTTGGTCCTGGTGGGAGGTGGATCGTTGCCCCGGTTCCAACTGAGGACACCGGGGGCACAGGAGGAGGTTTGGTGATGCAGCTGACAGAGGGGCATTCCGTGGATGCCCCGCGACTTAAGCCTGGGGACAGTGGTGGCGTGGGAGGCTTGGCGATGCAGCCGATGGGCAGGGCATTCCGCAGATGCCCTGTGGCCCTGACTTGAGCCCAGGGATGCCAGCAGCACATGGGATAGCTGCCAACGTGATCGTGAGCCGGGGTGTCCCTGTAGGCCCAGCGGGCAGCAAGCTGGATGCCTCCAGCAGCGACGGGGTCTTCTGCTGCCTCCTGCCCCCCCTTCCCGCCCCTTCGGCGCCCTCTGCCTTTTGTTCTCTTTCTCTCTCTCTCCTCGCCTGAAGAAAGAAGGGGGGAGGGAGGGAGAGGAAAGAGAGAGGGAGAGGGGAAAGAGAAAAAGAGAAAGAGAGAGGAAAGAGAGAGAGAGGAAGTGCAAGTGCCTCCCTCTCCCTCTCTCTCTTTCACACACACACATACACACACACACACTGAGTGGGGGAAGAGGACTGGCAGGCCAAGGGCAGAAAGAGGGAGAGAGAGAGAGAGAGGGAGGGAGGGAGGGAGGGAGGGAGGGAGGGAGAGCGACCCTTTTGACATGTAAAATGGAGATAACACTGAAGATATATATATATATATATATATATATATATATATATATATATATATATATATATATATATGTTTTCTGAGGTTTTCGCGGGTATTTGTATATAGGTCTTTGGTTGTTCGGGTTTTCTCCCGCGTAAAATTGGAAGTGTCTTAGCAACGTTTCGATGAAGTCACATTCGTCATCTTCAGGCTGGTGTTTTCAGCTTCGTGCTTTGAGCAGCAATGTGTGGTCTTAGCTTAGTCTGAGTTGCAGAGGAGCACAGCCAAGCCCCTAACCATTCAGAACACACCTCCACCCAATCAGAACACAGCCAAGCTCCCACCCAATCAGTTCATACCCCCACTGGCAGTTAAAAGGAAGAAACAGCTAAGACCACACATTGCTGCTCAAAGCACGAAGCTGAAAACACCAGCCTGAAGATGACGAATGGGACTTCGTCGAAACGTCGCCAAGACACTTCCAATTTTACGCGGGAGAAAACCCGAACAACCAAAGACCTATATATATATATATATATATATATATATATATATATATATATATATATATATATAATAAAGGTAAAAAAGGATATATGCAGTGTTATCTTCATTTTAGATGTCAAAAGGGTTTTCCGGCTCCCAGTGTTTTGTTTTTGGAAATGGGTCCAAGTGGCTCTTTGAGTGTTTTGGGTTGCTTACCCCTGTTCTACCCATACAGTGGCACGCCATTGGCCAGAATGGGTAGTGATGGAGTGGGGAGCGCTTCTTTCAAAACATCGCATGCTGTTTTGTGTGTCTCTTTGTATTGTACTTTTTTAGTGTGCACTCCAGTTCGATATTATATTTTCTTTATGTCTTTTTTAATCCTTTTTACAGTGTGCATGACTATATATACTTTCCTCCAATCTTAATTTAGTTTCAGAGTTTTTGTCTTGAAATTCTTAGTTCCTGTACTGCGGTTTGTTCTTATGCCCTTTTTATATTTCTTTTTGCATCTTAAATTTCACTTGTAATTCAATCATTAAATGTTACTGTTTTTCTTTTCGGGCATTTTACTTTCTTGCAATTGAATTTTGTTTTCAGTGGTCATTACATTTAAGTGTCTTGAATAAATAAGATAATAATGAAATACATGTATCACGAAGTTTGGGAATAAAGTGACGGGTGGCACCAAAATTTTTCACATAGTTGAGATATGGGAAAAAGATTGGGAATAAATTATTTGCATCATATGTCCTGATGACAATTTTAAAGAAAACAAAAAAAGTGTTTGCATAAATTGAAGAATTATTTCCTATGTTGTGATTGAGAGGTTATGTTGGGGGAGGGGGGCGATGACAACTTCCTCATTGGCTCAAGGGGGCAATTCGTTCAAAAAGGTTAAGAACAACTGGTCTAGATGGTCCAAAGGGTTAGGGTTCAAAGTAAACAGAAAAAGAAGAGCAAAGGTTTCTGAAAATTTGTAAGCAGTTACTTATCAGCTGTTCCATCTGACTGGATGATAAAATGCCATTGCAGGCACTGGTTTAAATGCCAATCAATTTGTAAACCATTTCCTTAAAATTATAGTAGTAGATAGGAGTGAGACATAGGGGTAAATATAAATAATAGTATTTATAACAGACTCAGATCATATGGTGTAAAGATTTGCTTGTTTACCATGCATTGTAATTTAAGCAAAAGGATGCGTGAATAACAGCTTTGTCTAAATCACTTTATCTAAATCACTGGGACAGAGAATTTTTTAAAAAAAGGGATTATAAACATTTTTCTCAGAATTCTAAGACATGCACCTTATCAGGGAATGTAGTGCTATTTCCAAAAGTGAATGAATCATCAAGTGAACAAAACAATGGAAAGATGAGTCTAAGCCTCTACTAGATATGCCCAAAATGCTCTATTCACACCATCAGGAACCTTGCTTTTCCAGAGTTCTCAACTAACAGAAATTATAAACAAGTAGATTCCATGGAAACATACAGCTAAACCCCGCAAACTGAAGTCAAATCTTGCTTTTGCATTTTCTTTATTTTGTGCACAAACCCAATGTTTACTCGAAGTGTATTAATTAAATAGGTCTACAATATATCATACAATACTTCATAACTCAGTTTGAAACTCACGTAAAGTGAAAATAGTTAAAGACCTGGTTAAATAATTACATAATCTGGAATAATGGAGGTCAATTTGATATAATAGAAAGTTTGTACTTGATACAAAAATGTTAATTCAGGCATTGCAACAACAGTTAAAATTCCCGACCTAAGCAGTGGAAGCAAGATCTGTCCCTCCAAAATTGCATTGTTAATGTCAAAATTATAAAGGTGTTTATTTGATTTGTAAGATTCTCTCCACTGACGCAACCACAAAACCCTATCTATGAGAAGCCCTGTATTCCTAAGGACAGAGCTGCCATGGAGATTTTCATATGTAGAGAAGCTTCTTTAATTAAGACAACCTCGCCAAATATATCAAGTAGATGTCATCAATGAGAAGAGTGGGGCTTTCCCCAGATACTCTGTGGTGAGTTCTTCTTTTGTTAAAACTTGTACAGGAATTTGCCATTTTACTGAAAAAGAATTCAGAACAGATTAGGAATATCAGTAGGGAAAGTGGAGTACAATAGTCCTCTTTAGAGACCACAACTGGGACTGGCAACTTGGTCATTAAGCAGAGCAGTTGGTAAGTGAAATCACAACTGTGTTTATGCTCTTCAGTTTTCCCTTGCTTTACAAACCTGGCTAGGTTATCAATCCCAGGACTGCTCATAAAATTATTTTTTCACCACTGATGTTACTGTGAACGAGGACTACCTGTATATTCAATACAATTGCCAGAAGAGGCAACAGCAACTGCCTCAAATTATAGTACTTCACAAAGAAACCATATTACTGCACAGAATAGTCAGTGATGGGATTCAGCTAGTTCGCACAGGTTTGGCAGAACTGGTAGCTAATTTTTTGTGGCCCAGGCCCAGAATGGACTTCCAGAAGTGGCATCCACACAGAGAACCAATTGTTCACATATTTGAATCCCACCACTGAGAATAGTTATAATGGTGGCTGTCATTTTCTCTGACTACATAGGTAATTCTTCCTGACTAAATTCTTGCAAAAGCACTGCAGATTTCAGAAAAGCTTACAGACACAACACATTCTGGGAGGAAATGATCTCTCCAGCAACATTGACCACATCTTATAAAAGGGAAATCTTTGGGAGGTCTTTGACAGTTCTCCCAGTAATTATATAGCATCTCATACCCTTTGATTATGGCTTCCAAGTAATATTTTTTAAAAAGTCCTTTTGATATCCTGATGCTTTTGATGGAGTAATTTGAAACTGCAAGTTTTGAATGCTGTGTCATGGATATTTAATTATATCTGCCTGGGAAAGTACAAGAAAAATATCACAGTAGTTTATATAACTTTTTTTAAAAAAAGAAACTAATAAAATACCAATATAGTAAAAAAAAGCAATGCAATATAATCACAACAATACAGCATCAGATAGCCTGTTGCTTTCTAACTATTGCTTTTCACTGGAATTTTAACTAATAAACAGATGTGTGCATGAAAACTGTTGATGTGCAAATACCTACAGTGTGGATGCATATAAAAAAAAACCAAAATGGGTGGTATCCTATGATGTTCTTCAACTAATGGAATTGTTATCCTCAGTGGAAAAAAGATGGGGCAATTTCAGCTTCCCAAATGCAGCCAGCAGCCTGTGCACAACCTCAAAATCTGTACTAGACTGTTGAGAGATTCTCAGACAATTGAAAGGGAGAAGATATACAATCTCTAGAAGACGTGCTGAAGTATAAGTATATATAAAATCCATTCTACTGTTCACTTATGGAGAGGCAACTGTTATGGAGGCTCTGTTCTCCAGGTCAGGTTCCTCTGAGATATTCTTTTCAGAATTATTAAAAATTATTTTGGAGTTTCAGATAAAATAGGCGACATCTGTTGACATGCTGATAAAATGCACGAGTTTTGAAAAATATATTAACTTTTTATAGTGCTACCCCAATGAGCTTGAACAACATGTATAGTCCTCTCACTTGTCTGTTTTATTCTACTGTATCTGAGATTTAAAGCTGAAACCAAACGATCATCCTAGGGTAACGTTATGATCTTCCAGGTACATTAACATTCCACACTGTATAATGATGTCCTAGTAAAATTTATGGTGCCATATCTCTCTGACATACGTTCAATAAAATAGATTTGCTTCATATGTGAAAAGAGCCACACGAGTGCTCTATATTCACATGACCCAAGAATACCTGGGGCTTTCTCAAGTCTTGAAAAGCTGATCCACTTGTCTACTGACTCAGCTCATGCTTCAGAGGAAATTCTACAAGGAGAGTTCATAGCTTTTCTGCCAAGCAGCAGGACAGAAGATTATTATTAAGAGTAATTCTGGCTTCATCCCATCTCTGCTAAGGGATGTGCCTCCTGTAGGGAGCTCTAAATGTGATGATGGAGCACAGCAAGACATTCATGCTAAAATGCAAAACTCTACAAAGGGGCTGAAGGCTAGCCTGGTGGCACTGTGCAAATGCTGTAACCTTGTATAAATGATAGTTGATTGTACACAGCAAGCCATCTCTCTAGAGGGAACCAACACAAACAGTTAACTGCCTAACTGGAAATTCACAGAGGTGAGCAAGTGGGAATAATTCTGCAATGAACAGCTACCACAACTACCTTCTGCCTCCCTACAGAAGTTATTGGGAATTGGCGAACACTAGGAGGAGGCAGCAGAGATTATATTTCCTATCTTCACTATGTTACTCTTTTCCGTGGTGAAGTAGAAGCTTGGAAATAAAACAACAGTAAAGGAGAAGATCATCTGCTGTTTGATGTTCAACTTGATGACAAGTTGAGATGGTTTCTAACTTGCTTCACACCATTTATGGCTATTTCCCACAGAACAATTCTTTCTCCACCAACAAAAACCATGCTCTAAAAGGTGGTGATACTTTGGCAAAGAAAATTTTCTTGCAAATGTTCTGAAGCTGTGGGAGAGTTATCATGTCATCAGGTTGAAGATTGCTCAGTTACAGAAGATTTTAAAGCAGAATGAATGCCTGCCCTTTTGGTTTCCTGAATAATAATGTTGTCTGAGTTATGTCTGCTGCAAATCATTTTTCTGGATTATTGTTCCTACATTTTATGATGCATTTTGATTGGAAGCCATTTCCAACATTAGATGCTTTGTGTGCTGAAATAACCCATTAAATTCCAGGAATATTTTTTGCCAAGCTCAATCAAACATTCCTCTAAATAGAATTGAAGATTGAGATGAACAAGCTATGTTAATTGCAAGATACATAATAGACCCCTTCTCTCTTATTAGTTAAGGTTATTATTATGTTTTTATACTTCAACCACATCTAATTTCTGAACTATGCTTCTTTTCTTCCTGGTGTCAAAATATAGGAAAAGCAATTTAGAAAAAGGTCCAAAATGGTAGTCAAGTGTGAAATCACCATCATATATTGAATTGAATAGCAGCAGGATATTGGCTTCATTTCTGTGTGAGATCCCAGCAAGGTTAAACATGTATTTGAAACTACTGATTTAAATAATAGACTCTCTTGTTCTTTATAAAATAAACACATGAAAGTCATCATCCTGGTTTTCAAAGAGTAATACTAGGAAGAAAAACATAATGAGGTTTGAATATAAGTAACCTAACAACTTTTAAATATTCATTTACATCATGATTTTTTAAGTCTGAAAAAAAATAGTTCCCACTTTTCACATCTCTAACCACAAAGATAATTTAGGTAACATTTTAGACTCAGAACTGGTTGTGTGTTTATCACTTTCTTTTTCTTTTTAAATACAACTTTGAGGGAACAGTTGCATACGAGTGAAGGATTGGATACTTTTCTCTTGCACCATTACCTCCAAGAGTTCTTGTTGGAACTTGATGATGCTACTGTTACAATGACCTCTGAAATAGTGCTTACTATCTGGAGGAGGAGGGGGAGAGGGAGGGGGAGGAGGATATACTTTTCTATAAGATCTAGAGAAAACAATTACATTATTCTTTCAGTGGAGAATGATTTGGATCTGTGCTCCCCCAACTAGCTAACCCATGTCTTACTTTTGTCAATCAAATGGAGAAGTCATCATAATTGACTCATAATATAGTAGGCTGCAGAAATGCAATCCATATAAATCTGTGTACACTGGAAGATGTGTAAATGCAATTAGGCATCAATATTGTGCTGGTAATAGTAAGGAATGAAATAGATTCATCTGTTCTTATTAGTTACGTTTTTTTCCAATAACTTGAGGTTATTTACTTATACCATTTATTCTATATATTTTTAATTTAAGAGTTTGGCTTTTTTTCAGAATATCTTGTGCTCTTCTTACTATTTTCATTTATTTTTTCCCCATATATTTCTGTTGATAGTCAGGAAATGCTCCCTTTATTACTTTCCTCTGCCTTTTCCTCCACTATCTTCCAATTTAAATTGTAAAACATTCTTATAAGATGTTAACGTAAGATCTGATACAAAATCCCTTCTATTATAATTTATCATTGCAGGTCTTCATAGATTACATATTGATCAAGCCAGACTATTTAAAAAGTTGATGTAATTGTACAACTGCTGCCAGAAATCTCTTTTGGGTGTTTTAATCAACACACATACTGCATGAGCTCATGCAATTGGCAATCATTATAAAAGTGATAAAATTGACATGAAATAAGCACATAGAGTAGACTAAAGAAAGACGATAAATTAAAAGAAGAAAATGAGAACATCATTAACATCAGTATCAATCTTTAATATCAGATGATACTAAAACAACTGTATAAATCTGGAGAGAAATTCATACAAACAATGGTATATATCACTATATATTTTTCCTTGATTTCTGAGGAAACCTTGTTATACTTCAGATTTTCTTATCTATTTGTCTTGATTTCAGGACCCGTGACGTTTTAATCTTAATTAAGATCATGATATTTCCTTCCCCCTCCCCCTCCCCCCTCCCCCCAAATTCTGATATATTTTTATAAGTAGTTGGATAGCTAAAGAAGTTTCATGTTATCACCTCAGTTTGCCTAGCTGATGTTAGAGGTTTTACAATGAAAGTGTTTGTATTGGATTGTCTGTTCTCTCAAGGTTACTGAAGAAGCAAACGGAATCTAGCATTGAGATTGAAACTGGTATTATATGTTGTTAAGCTAATATTACGAAATAATGTCTATAAGACTAGCAGTTAATAGAAAGGAATCTTGATGTATTTTTTCCCCTATGAAGGAGAGTTAAATGATGCAGAAAATATCTCAGATAAGAGTTTATATAACATGTTTGTAATTTTGAGCTCTATTCTATTCAGAGCATTTTCCAGTGACAAAGATGGTTGTAGATGCTCAAAAACTTTCAAACAATCTTCTTTATTTCTCTTGGTTATTAAACAACATTCTTCTGTGATGGCCTTTCATATGCCTAAGTAGCCTCAACAATTTTTTGTATTCAACAAGTAAAATTGTATTATTTCACCATACATTCAGCCTTAATTAACTGTAGGCCCATTGGCAGCTTGATTAGGGGGCTGTCTTAACTGTATGGTGTTTTATTTTTCTAATGTTTGTGGTTTTATGCTTTTCTGTTTTCCATTGAGAGACCATCAGAATTGGAGTGGGCTACAAATTATGTTAAATAAATTGTTAAATTAAAAGACTCTACATTTTACTGTGCCTTTCTATTCTATTTCACTACTGTTAACTTCAAAAATGCATGTGTGATTAGAATGATATTGTAACCCAACACCTAATGCATTTTACACTAGAGCCAGTTCTCTAATTTTCTACCACCAAGATTTTAGCCCCAAACACATTTTATGGACAATCTAATTTCCAACTAATATTTTCATTAACCTCTTTGTGAACACTTTTTCTTTTTAAAATTTATTTCTGGTTTTTGTTTTTGCTGCAGGTAGAGAGTTATATATCACATTCTGTTCTCTGTGTACTTTCTTTACACAGAAGGGATCTTTCATATTGAGTTTTCAAGCACAGACATCTATATTGGATGGGCAGGGGAGAGCAAATGTATGACACATTCATGATGATATCTTTCTGCAAGTTCTATGATTTATATACCAGCGTCAGACATATCATCATTTTGGAATCATTCTTGTTTCTTTTGGGAGCTGCTGCTTTTGTTCACATTTCATTGGTTCAACACATCTGACCTAAGGTCTTATATTGTTCCATAGCTTTTATGAATACACTAAGTCACAAGAATGTGAGATTGTCTTTTGGGGGGGGGATACTTTTTGGAGATAGCATAATTTTTTTCTTGATCAGTTTGCTTTTTATTCATAATATATGCGCTCAGTGATTTTTGCATACTTCAATCAAGGAGAAAATTAAGCAAGTTTTTAATGGCACTTTACATTCCATAAGTTCAAATTCAGTTTAATCTTCATAGCAAAGTTTTTTGCAGACATTTTAAGTAGAATTTCCAGCCCTGCTCTAAAACACTACCAAACGGTAAACCTGTGGGAGTTTTTTAGCCCCATTATAAATGCAACAGCAAATATTTTTTCACTATATAGGTAATGAAAATTCCTACAACCTAGGACAATCTATTAAATATCCAGAAGCAACAGGCCATCTGGCTTCTAAATAAAACCATTCAGTTTACAACGAGGAACACTCCTGAGGAACAATAAAATCAACTGTCTTCACAGTCCTTAACATGTCATCTTTCAATAGCTTTTATAAAATTATAAAAGAAGAAATATTTCACTGAATTAAAGAGAAAAAATGATTCATTCACTTCATCTATCTCTGAAAGAAATGAAAAAGGAAAGGAAAGCAGTACGTTGTTTAACTATAAATCTTGTTATGGTGAAGTATGATTTAAATTATTTACTATCTTTGATGCAAATGGACAATTTATAAGATATCACTCAATAATAAACATCTTTAAAGTATGAGCTGAACATCACGTAACCAAGAATCAGCCCAGGTTTATCTATCTCCTGCTTCATTATTATACCTTTATTTTCATAAAGGTAAAAATACAAAGAAATTTGGCCAGTGGAGAAATAATAAACTCTCTGGTTCCTTCCTCATATGATTGTTAGCTATTATTTGTTTTAAGATTTTTTCACAATTTTTACACTCTTTTTATAGTTATTGTAAAGGGGGTGTGATGGCTCAGTGCTGAGCTTGTCACTCAAGCACTGATAGCTCAGATTCAAGACTCTTGCACCCTGCACTGAGGTAAGCATCCATTCTTTGCTCCAGTTCCTGCTCACCTAGTAGTTTGAAAGCATGCAAATGTGAGTAGATAAATAGGTACTGCTTTGGTGAAAAGGGAACAGTTCTGTGAGCCTTGGCTTATAGTCCTGCTAGCCACATGACCAGAGAAATATCTTTGGACAAATCTGGCTAAGAAATGGAGATAAGCACTGCCCCCTAAACTTGTAAATGACTGGACAGGGAAAACTTTTACCTTTTTATAGTTATTATATGGTTGGTGGTCTTCTTGAGTTTGGTCTTGAACATCAATACATTTAGATGATATGATAACTGAACTTGGAAACATTGTTGGGTTTATTTGTAAGTTGTTGGAGAAGTATGACTCAGAAATGGAACAAGTTAAAGACTATTAGGGTTAAATGGATGCAGGATTTGGACAGAACCATTGATATAACAACAGTTGGAAGAAACATATTAAACATATGCAACAATGGAAGAAAATATGACATTTAAAAATAGATATGCTTAGAGAAAACGTATATATGATGTTTTATTGATTGTATTTGATTTCAGTACTGATTGCTAAACTAGTAATTCATTTTCTAAAAACTGTTGGAAATGTTGGATCATTCTTTCCTTTTCAATGTTGTAAATCAACTTTGAGAAATTATTTATAATAGAATAAAACACATTCTTAAAATTGAATTCTCTTTCCAACTTACAGTCTTTCTATTAAATATTTTTAAATCTTATATTGCTACAAAGTACATCAAGAAACTTAATATGTTGCTTGGATATTGTATGATTTGCATTGGAAGATATGCAGGTATGTATGTATGTATGTATTTCCAGTGCTTTTTTTGTAAAAAAAAAAAAAAAAGGTGCTGGAACTCACACACGTCATACAACCCGCCTTGCCTACCCATCCCAAAAAGGTGCCGGAACTCCGTTCTGAGCATTCTATGAGAAAAAAAACCCTGTGTGTTTCCAGGATTTACAAGGCTGCCCAACTCAAAATACGTGACTCAGGGTAGTATACAAAGAAAAACAATTCATCATCATCATCATCATCTGTAATTGATGTGGTAATACCAGGGGACAGTTGAATAGAAGACAAAGAATTGGAGAAGATCATAAAGTATCAACATATGAAAATTAAAACTGAAAGATTATGACTTAAACCAGCTGTGGTGATCCTAGTGATAATTTGCATATTAAGTGCCATACCAAAATATTTTGGACAGAACCTAAAAGATCATTGACAAAATGATTTGGCAAAGCATTGACAAAATTTCCATCTGCCAACTGCAAAATGTCACACTGCTTGGATCCATGCATATACTATGCAAATACATTATGACATCCTAGGTTCTTGGGAAGAACATGATGAGTATGAAGGCCAGCAGCTGCTAAAGAACTGGCAGCTGTGATTTCACAATGCTGTGAACAGATAATAACTATACAACTAGTGCAATAAAATGTACAATTCCTTTAAAAGAAGAATGCAGATCTAATAGTAGGAATGTGGCTCAATGTGTAAAATGAACTCATGCTTCTATAAATCTGATACAGAATTTATAAATTAACATGGAAATTAAATTATAGTTTTTACTATAATTATACCTATGGGCTTGTACTACATCAAAAGGTGGTTTTCTCTTAACATTTAAGTTAGGTTTTAATCATTTAAGTCATGGAGAATTGTTAAATAAGTACAGATTTTTTATTGACTAGATAATATATACTTTTTCATTTCAACTTAGACTTCATACTGAGTGGATTACTGTTGTTAATACTGGCACATTCATTTGATGTTAAGGATGATCTATACTTTTAAAACATTAGGTATTTAGATAAATAGAACTAATAGATAAATAGAACTAAATATTATTCTGAGAATCTCTTCTTAATTGACTATTTTTTGGGGGAAGAGTGGTGGTTTGGGGATTCAGGAGAAAAGAAGCTTTAGAATTAAAAGATCCTTTATCTCAGATTGGCCTTGGCTACTGGGTATCAAAAAACAAGGACTTTTAGAAACAAGTTCCTTAACTGGTTCTAACATTCAGCCCAATAGCCAAAGGTCCTGGGAGAGCAGGAACAAGAAAGGTAAAGTTAGCAGGGAAAATAGAGGATAGCAACAGCAACATTGGGGCATGTTATTTCTTTTCAGTTTAGCTTCTGATCAATTGTTCAGCCTTATTTGACTTCCACTCTTTGAACTTCTATCTTTTCATTTGATTAGGTTAGTAATTGTTAGTTTTGGTATTAGATTTCAGTTTCATGTAGCATCATCCAGCTAACTTATTCCAAGGGTCCTTTGTTAAAATAAAAATCCAATATTTGTCCTTCTATCAATGCTGGGTTTGTAACTAGCATGTTTGGACTGGTAATCCTAATCAAAAGGGAATGCTGGAGTTATCTATTTAGAAGTTTTGTCATAGAGAAGGGAGAAGCTCCTGCGCCCACCCCATCCAGGTTCCAAACAGGGAATCACCTCTCCATTAAAAATCAGTTGGCAACACCTAATTACCTGCCTGAGAGTGAGTTTCACTGAATAGAAAAGCCAGCACTAAACAATCTATTAGTTATTATTTAGTGTATGACAAGTGTAGTAGTAGATGGGGCACAGAGGTGGAGATCCCAGGAAGAGATCTGACAGGCTTGAACCTATGTCTATGACAGAGACAAAACTATGGCAGTTGTCCTGAACTGACCTGTTAGGACATTCATGACATTTTACATGTTTAATGTAGCATATGCTATGGTAAAGGAAGATGAATTTTCTCATCTGAGAACTATATTGAGACTTAGTTGTAGAAATCCACTTCATAGGTATTTGCTCTCTTATCTCACAGGTGTTAGCAGAATAGTTTGTACTGAATTTGGAGCAAAAGAAGTTCTATCAAATTTCTGCTCCGTTTAACATAGAATTGAAGATGGCTGCCAATAGGAGTGTCTTTCCCAGCTGTAAATGCTGGGGATTAAATCAAGAGCAATTTCTAAGGAATCCTACCAGCTAAACTATCCTGATCCTTGTGATGCTAATTCTGTTATGGATGTAATTTTGCTATTTTAATTTGTCATACATATCCTCATATTTTCAATCCTTTAAGAAGCAATTCTTTTTGATTAATAGCAAGGACAACATCATCTATTGTACCCATATTGAAAGAATACCCAGGCAGATTTTATGTACAATTATTTTCTCCCTCCACCCTTTTAAGCAAGAATAAACATTTAATGCTTTTCTAACATATTGAAAATTATACAACCAGAACACTAACTTCCCTTGAAGAGTTGATCATAAATTACTTGATGATTAAAAGACTTCTATCACACAGAAGAAAATTATTTCATCTAAGTTGCCTGCAAGTATACAAAATGACCTCAAAATGATGGTTGTGATTGACTGATACCCTACCTCTCTACTCTGACAAGCATTCAGGATAGCTAACACACAGTAGGAGCTTGCTTTCAAAGAGAATAAATTCCTCTATTTAGTTACCTCACCTCAAGAATCTGAAGCCTGTTGGAAAATCAACTGGTTATATAAAGCTATTTATATCAGTGGAGTGGCATTATTGAATCAGGCAGTGGGATAACTGGTATAATAAATGATTTCTACAGACAAAGAAGCTTCATGAGGAATGGTACAGTAACCCTGCTGATATAAACACTCATTGTCTACATTATTAATTTGATGAGGAAAAGAATCTCAGGAACCTAGGTGCTTCTTCTGTTAGGAGCTTCAAGATAGGCAACAGTCAGATTTAGGAAATGGCCAGACTGAGCCTGGGGGTGGGGTCAAATGCATCATCAGTTTGGAGTCTCTACAACCCTATAAGAAACTTAAGTTCAGCCCCACCTCCTCCTTAGAAGTCTGTTGACTCTTATCTGGTGCCAACTCGCCTTGACCATTAATAGATCAGATTCGTGTGTATAAGTGGCATGAAATAAACTTGTAATACTTTTGAGATCTAACCTGGTTCCTGGTTACTTGCACCTGACATAGACAAGCAGCAGCTAAGTCCACAGAGGAAATGAAGCCAGGGCAAACATCTCAGAAGATAAACCCTCACTAGTTTCTTGGACTATAAAAGCCAAGGGAAAGAGATGTGCTTTCAGATATGCAAGGTTCTGTTAATGTGACCTCACAATGAAGACAGAACTAATACTTCTGGGTGTTCTTCTTGTTTGGTGTTCCTCACAAGGCTGACAGGTTTGTACTAACTAGGAATAAATTATTGTTATTATATAGGAACTATGATGTATATTAGCTCATGCTTTAAATCTTTTCTTTCTTAATCTAAGGCAAAATTGTGTTCTCCAGTTTATTTCCTTTCATCCATATTCTGTGGGCTTCAATGAGACAAAAAAAGATACTACAAAGTCTTTTCTTTTTTAATCTTCATTTTAAAAAAGTTATAATTATTGAGGACAAATATAATTAGCTATCATACAGCAACTATATACTAAACATGTTTTCACATAAATTGTATGCAAAACCTGTAGCTCTTTAACTTAGTTTCAACATTGAGTTTGCATTTTTTAAAAAAACCCTATTTTCAAGTAGCTACACTACCATAGATTGTCAAGAACATAATTTCTGTCATAATTATTGAGGATAGATTACATCAAATTAAACCGATACTGTTCATAATCTTAGGCTAATTAATTATTAATTATAGGCTTCAGATAAATACTTATTATAAGTTGCCTGAGTCCATCACAACTCTGAATAATTCATAGCATGAAACAAGAAGCCTATTACTATTACTTGCTTTTGCCACAGTCTTTCTATTTCTATTTGTAGGTCTTTGTATTTTGTTATCTTCTCCAGTTCTTTCTCGTCTATTCTGCTGTCTCCAGGCACTGCCACGTCCACTATCCAGACTTTTTTGTCTTTCTTATCGACAATTGTTAAGTCTGGGGTGTTATGTTGCAGGTGCTTGTCTGTTTGAATTCTGAAGTCCCAGAGCAGTTTAATTTTATCATTTTCTATGACTTTCTCTATTTTATGATCCCACCAGTTTTTGCTTACAGGCAAATGATATTTTTTGCAGATCTTCCAATGCACCATTGTTGCTACTTATTATTATTATTATTATTATTATTATTCCTCCTAAACAATAGGACTAAAACTAATTAGTCCCAATAGTTGTTTAACCTCTCTTTAAATATTTAACTTGTAGATCCTATTGAAACTATTTATTTCAATCTCAGTTACTTTGAAATAACATGTTAAACAATGTGCTTATGGAGTTACAAACTGCATTAAAAATAATTATTAGAATAAAGGATCGTTGTGACTGAGAAAAGTCTCTAGAAGTTACCTAAAGGGATTGTCTTCCTTCCAAGAAAAAACTGGGAACTAAACGGGAGAGAAAATAAAATCTTTTTAATTAGGAAAGATTAAGATTTAGCTGCCAACCTGCTACTTGGGCTATCTGCCAATGGAAAAAAAAAATCTGATCTATTAAAATATGGTTGGAAGAATCTTGTTGTTTATTTGCTTTGATAGTAGTAGCAGATTACAATGGCTGAGGACCCATAATGGGCTCTTATATTATATTTACAACTTACAATGAAAAGCATAGTTTAAAAAACTTATTGGTGTAATGTATAACACTATTATACATATAAATTTAACAACTTTATGGTAATTAAAAGACATAAGAAAATGATTAATGTTTGGAGGCTATTAAAATATCAAATGAAAAGCTATTATGATTCACTTTTGAAATGTATGCCTCATATTTGGCAATTACTCTGATAGATCTAATTTGAATTGTGAAGTACTCTAAAGCCATTTTTTCCCCCATCATGTAACCAAGCTTTACAGAAGACAATGGCCACATTATGTAATGTTATGTATGGAACATGGCAAGATGGGTATTTCTGATTCTCAGAGAGAGAAATGGCCATTTTATATACAAGGCACAGGTGGCAGAAATCTTCAGCCTGTTTACCCCCAAAAGAGGAAGGAAGAGGCACAGAATTTTAACTTAGAAACTTACATCTATACCTATATCTAATGGACCTCTCTCTCTCTCTCTCTCTCTCTCTCTCTCTCTCTCTCTCTCTCTCTCTCTCTCTCTCTCTCTCATATATCTATATCTATCTCTGTCTCTATCTCTATAGCAGAATTACTGGCTGTTCTTAGAGAACTTCTTGTATCAAAACCAGATTTTTTTCTGAAATAAATCTATTTTTCAAGTCTGCTTGGGAAGGCGGAGCAAGAGAGACTATTAGTAGTAAGAAGCACGAAGCCTTGAAAAATAACTAGCCTCTACATAGCTTCTTCTAACCTCTTTTCACCCATTCTCCAATCCAGTCCTTTTGTGTCAGAGCTGCTGGCAGACACTGAAAGTGTGGCTAGTTAGAAGAGGCTCCTCCCACACTGAGAATCCAAAATATATTTTATCTTAAATTCTTCCCTCCTCCCACTCATTGGGATGAAGAAGTGGAAGGTAAAAGGTAAACAAGAGATGAAAAAGGAAATTTCAGGACCAGGAGGAAAAGATGGAAAACAAGATGTAGCTTTAGTGTAGATAGAAGATAAAGGGGAAAAGCTACTTGATGGAGCTGGGCATGCATAGGAACAATTCAATAAGCTTGACATGTACATTTTTCAGAGAATTATGTAGAAAAGAGAAATCTCTTGAAAGTTAGGTGTGGTCTACAATGGTGGGGCTGCAGATATCGTGGCAATTATGGTCAATAAGCCTTTGTAACAGGATTTGGTACAAACCAATTAATCCTTGAAGAGGCAACGAGCAGCCTGCTCTTCATGTGCATTCTGAAAGAGCTGAAATGAAACCACAATACTCCCTAATGGTAACAGAGTTCAGGAGCTAGCAATAATGGACTACAAATAGGGAGCCATGTATCTTTAAAAAGGAGGAGGAGCATGCACAGGAAAGCAAGTCAGGAAGAAAATAAAACTTTCTACAAGGTCTCAAGAATAAGAATCTTTCTAGGCAGGCCAATTCTGTCTATGATTTTAGTTAGTGGTATTTTGGAAATCTGAGCTTTTGGAATGTTTAATGATCATGATGTTATTAATTCAATCGTGATTCTATTGGCCAGATCTCTCCACACTAAGATCCTGCATTACTTCTTTGAGTTTTTCTATGCTCCAGTTGGTGTCAGCTTTGATGGTATCCAGCATCATGTTCTTTGATGGCCTGGTTTCCTTTTAGCGCTAACTCTTCCAAATATAATTGCTTTCTCCATTGAATTCCCCAGCATGGCATGGCACAGTTTCATGATTTTGCCTTTTAGTGCTATGTCTAGTGTTATGCACTCCAATTCTTGCTTCTTAGTCACCTTTACTGTCCAAGGTTTACCTGGCTATGTATTTGGCAGGTAAAACGGAGAGTGAGGGAGGAAAATTCTTTTCCAACTAGAGCCAAAGAAGAAATGGACTCTTTGGGAATGTGAAGTATATAGAGAATCTAATCACCATATTTGGTATGAAATATTAAGAAATGAAGCTGGCTCCTTACCTCAGAATGAAACAAGAGTGTAATAGGACCAGGTCATTTTTAAAGTTTAAAATTGTCAATGTGGAATTTAAGTCATTCTCACCCATGGGTGAAAGGAAATTAAATCTATTCACTGCAGTATTTCCTCAATTCATGGAGGGAAGCCAACAAGCTTGTACCATGGAATTTTCTGTTCCTCTTTTCTCCCCTTGCTGCCTTCATACTCCCTCAAAATTATGCCTTAGGGAAGATTGTTAGGCTTTGAAAAAGAGGAATTGCTCCTCCCCCATTCCTCTGCTACAACTCTTTTTTTTTTCCAATAAAATCAGCTTGCCTACTAAACAGGTTTTACTTTGAAGGTAAAAATATGCAGGCGCCAAATGTATCTTAAAAAGCATTGTTTGATGAAGTTTGTTCTGCTTCAACTAAGCTAAGCTAAGGCACTTACATTGCAAAAAAAATACTTCAGGAATTATAACGGATACTGAAATTTGCTTTCAAAACAATGGTGTGTTCATTTTCTGAAGAAAATATAAATACAGAATTATACTTATATTTGAAGTACAAATGTAACGTGCAAGCAATCCATTCTTACAAGCTCAACTGGCAAATACTGGCAAATAAGTAACATATTTAGCATTAACCATAATGTCAGTCACAGATGTTGGGGTATTCAGGCACATGAAAGGCTGTTATTGAATATGTCTCATAAGATCATCAGTCATCTAATTCCAAACAGCTTACACCAATTATGATGTTACTCTTCAAAGCTTAAAGGCACAAATACTAGAAAAGCATGTTAAAAGAAAAAAAAAACCATATTTACATTTATTGCAGTTTATTGCACTTTGAGGTAGTGAAGTCTCTCATTCTAAGAAATGATTTCATGGAAGCACATCTGAGTAAAAGACACCATGATATTTGTTTCTTTAACAGCAGGCAAGGCATAAGAGAAACTAAATTTTATCCTCAATGGTAGAAGTGAGAAAAGCATATATATTACTTTGGTTTTCTCCTAATTCTGAAAATTCAAAAGTACGTCACTTGGCTTCCATTTCTATTTCCATAAGTCTATAAGCAGATTGCAAAATATTTCTTTTCTCTGAACAAGTCTGGATAAAACTACAGTATTCCTATTTAATGCACAAGATTTGTTATATTTACTATATGGCATCATTATGATGATTTAGCTTGGACCTTAAGCCGCCCTTGCTTAACAGAAAGGATCCTTTTGCTTGCAAAAAGCTTTGATTCACACTAAAAGGAAAATATTTTGACTGGTTTTATTTCTGATTTCCTTGACTACTTTCATCTACAGAAAACATCCTGGGAATAATGTTCTATTTACAAGCTCATAACATCCAAACCTGTTTTCTTAACTTTTAGATTGCTTTCCCATTGGTAAAATCTGTTGATTTTTCTGCCTTCTAAAGCAGGCATGTCAAACTGCCGGCCTGTGGGCTGGATGCATCATGGTGAAACTGCGCTCACCCCTTGCTGGCAATGGGAAAAAAGTCGTGATATGTCATGTGATGTCACGTGATGTCACTAGTTTGACATGCCTGAAAGCATTAAAGTAGATCTTTTTTAGAGAAATTATCTGGGTTTTCCTAATGAAGGACTGTCCAACTATTGGTCAGTGGACACATTTATACTTTTGGAGAATAATAGCTTGTTAATAGAGTGTTGTGATATTGCCAAGTTAAGCTGAGAAAGAATCCTGAAGAACAAAAAAGGAGAGCTCCATGGGTACCATATTGGAAGCTCAGGCTCTTCTTAGAAAGTCTATGATCATTAAAAGGAGAGAAGATGGTAGCAGATTCAACTGGAGGCTGACATAACTAGTAAAGTAAAACTGTTTGCATTGTTAATGGTTCACTGCACTGTGGAAACATAGATTGAACATTAGCAATTCTGTTCCTCCTCACTCTCTTTAGCTGGTGAGAAATTCCTATATGTGGAATTCGTTTGATAAATATAAGACTGGGCCACTTTAGAATCACATGCTTGAATACAGGTTAATAACAATAGTATTGAACAGGAATCTCCAATTTTGGCAACCTTAAGACTTGTGGACTTCGACTGCCAGAACTTACCAGCTGAGAAATTCTGAGAGTTGAAATCCACAAGTCTTAAAGTTGTCAAGTTAGGAGAGCCCTGGTATACAATACGGTTCTTTCACAAAATGTTTCCTCTTATAAAAGTTGCTTAGTATTTCTTATTCTAGGAACTTTGATATGAAGGAGGCTAGCATTCAGAAGAGATCTGGATTCTATTTTCTGATAATTTCTATCAATTTTACTGTACACCAGCCCCTACAAGCACCTACATAATGGATATCTCTGAATGAGCATAATAAATTATTGTTTCACCCCATTGCTTGCCTTGGCAATTTATTGCGAGGATAAATAGGAGATGGAATATATATCCTTTCCTGAGTCTCTAGACTGGAGAATCGGGGGTGAGGATAAGCATATTTCTTGCTGTTAGTTGCGAAGTCATGTCTGACCCATCGCAACCCCATGGACAACGTTCCTCCAGGTCTTCCTGTCCTCTACCATCTTCTGGAGTCCATTTAAGCTCATGCCTACTGCTTCAGTGACTCCATCCAGCCACCTCATTCTCTGTTGTCCATTCTTCTACTGCCCTCAATCTTTCCCAGCATTAGGATCTTCTCCAATGAGTCCTTTCTTCTCATTAGGTGGCCAAAGTACATATTTCTTACTTTCAAGCAATTGCCTAGTTCTGCCCAATATTCTATTTAAAAGGCAAGTTAGAGAAAGTGTTGTCTTAAATAGCGCCTTGTCTTTCATTTCTATCTACAGTGATATTCTTCCCTTAGTCCAATGTAGCCTCCAGCACATAGCTGTGAAATCACCCTATAAGCTTCCATTTAGATGATGCTCTTTTCCTTTTCTTATAAAGACAGTCCACAGTGATATTTTCTGATTTGGAGAAAATAACTGGATCCTCGTTCTACAGGCTGATTAACAAGGTAATGAACTGGCATTCGGTGCCCTTCATCACCTGAGCTAAACCTTAGGTCTTGAAACAGACAGGTCTTTGTCAGTAGGATTAGTGACAGAAACACCAAAGTCCCCTAATTCACCATAACAGGGCAAACTGAAAGATTAGATTGCCAGGCTGGTGAGAAACTTCATTTTTCTTCTGTTCTATATAGGTTGCCCTTTAATGAAGACAACATTTGATTGTGATTAATTTGTCCAGGTTGGTTGTACAAAGGAAATAAAGAAGTGGGTTGCCAGTTCCAGTTATTCTGCTTCTGAAAAGCTTCTCAGATCCTTGTAATTCTGCAGTTGTGACTCTAATAATTATATAAAAAGAGAAATGTCAGATGTTCAGGATGATTTTAGAAATGATACCTGGGAAAGCTGAAGTATACCAAAAGAGAACTCAATATATACTTCATTGATTGCTTCATTTAATATATCCTTCTAGTTTGGGCAGAAACATCAGCACACTTAGACCGTTTCTTTGTGTCAACCATATTATATTGTGAAATGTCCTCATAAAAATGGGAAACTATTAAAAAATGTATACACATACTTGCTCCAGGTTATCAAATGAGTGAGACAAGGCTGTATACTCTTTCCTTATACATTCCATCTATATGCCAAATATATATTGAAGGAGGCTAAATTGGAATAAAAATAACATGGCTTTATAAGTGAAGGAAGAAATATCAATAATCTGTCCTATGCTAATTATACTATTCTGATAGTTGAAATTTTAAATGTCCTGCAAGCTCTGATAATGAAACTCAAGGAGTACAGTCAGAAAATGGAACTACAGTTAAATATAAGATCAAACTAATTGCAAGAGATACAGCAACCAGCCCTAGAACTGAAAATGAAGATACTGAATTGGTGATAATTTTTGCCTTTTAAGTTTGACTATGAACAGTAAAGAAACCAGTACTAAAGAAATACACTGCATATTTGGTAATGCAGCAATGAAAGTTTTGACAAAAAAACTATTTGATGTGCCTATACTTAAAAGATAAGAATCATAAAGGAAATGGTTTTCCTTGTGATACACTATATGAAACTGTAAATTGGACTTTGAAATAGAATAGAAAGGGTATTGACATTTTTGCTCTTTAGTGTTGAAGAAGACTCTTGTAAACCATGGATAGCCAAGACAATAAAATACAGATCACAGAACAAATCATTCTAGAGCTCTTTCTTGAGGCACAAATGACTAGCTCAAATTGTCATATATTTTGGATACATTATACAAAGCCCAGCTGATGTCATGCTGGCCACATGACTGGCTCAATGGCTTAAAGAAACAGAGACGAACACAACCCAGATTGTTGGGGGCAATGTAAATATATATACATTGCTTACTGGTGTACACTGCTTAGAGAGTGCTCGCACTTAAAGCGGTATATAAGTCTCATAAATAAATAAATAAATAAACTCCCTAAAGTCGGTTACAGATAGCAGAATAAAACTTGCAGGGACTCCTTTACCTTTATTCAAAGCCCAGCTCCCTTAAGAGATTCATAGTATTGGGAATGATAGAAGGAATCAGAAAAAAAGGATGACCAAGAGCAAGATGGATGGACTCGGTTACCAAAGTGATGGATGCACTCTTGGGAGACCTAAGAAGTCAGGTTGGGGAACAAATCATCCTGAAAAATTCCATTTATGTGGTCACCAAGAGTTGATAGAATATCAATCAAATCAATCAAAAAATATAATAAAAATGAAAACAAAATGAGAAGCAACAGTTGTTCATCTGGAACTACATAGTTGAACATTCCTACTTGTGCCCAAAGGTGTTTTTTTAGAAGGCACCTGGACTTTCTTTGTTTTTTCTTGAAGACATTTTTTTTTCTCATCCAAGAAGCAAAATGTCTTCAATAAAAAACAAAGAGAGTCCAGTTGCCTTTTGAAAAAGCACCTTTGAGACAACCATGACCTGGATACTGAGAATCTCCATAGACATTCCTACTTACATACAGTGAGTCAGTTGTAGCACCTAAGTTAAAGCTAACTCGTGAGCTCATGACTGCATTCACTGGTTTCAGTAGAAAAGCTATGCTATCCCATGACAGTCAAACATCAGAAGAAATCTTTTCAGACTAGCAATTTTTTTTAAAAAAAGGCATAAGCTTTTATGAACCATTTTCATATATTTTAATAATAATTATTCTCACTGGGATATTTGAAGTACGTTATACTAGACATACTTTGTACAGTGAGTATTATGGAGCTGAAATCTAATATAACTGCAAAATGCCAGGATCTAGAAAGCCAAGCTTTCAATATTCATGAACCAAGTGAAAGCTATTATTCCATTATATCCCCAGTGAACCTATCATTTTGGTAATAACTCCATCATATCCAAGATCATTCCTCTATGTTCCTGACCTCTATAATTATCCCTAGTCTCCCAAATAAACATCCATGATTTGCTGGTACAATGAAAAGGGAACATCCTGTAATGCAGGTTGTCAACCTTTCATACTGATAGGTCAATAAAAGCAGGCAGAAAGGAGAAACTAAATCTTAAGAAAAAAACTTGAAAAGATGAGAGTGCAAAATCATCGCACTTGAAAGATCAAACACATGAGTTGCAAATTTATTTTTAAATAAATCACTTCTATTTCTTCAATAAAGAAATTTCCTGAAAATTCTTCCTGTTCCAAATTGTAATTTACCAAGTTATTAAATAAGCGGAATATTTTACAATTGCTTCTCTTTGACTTGTGATATTTTTTTAAATTTCCATTCTGTGAAATTGTGAGAAAGTAGGACTTTAATAAAAGCAAGTCTTTCCACTGACTATACTATTAAAATTAATTTACCTGAGTGTGATAAAAGCCACATTTTATTCCTTCTGCTGAATTTCCTTTGATAATGATACTTTAGCTTTTTTTAAAAAAAGATGTCACATTTCCAGACGAAAGGTGAAAAGGTTCACAGTAGTCAATAGCACACAGTACATTAAGCAGGTGCAGAAGTCATGAAGTTGAAATCTACTTGCCCAGCTGAAATGACCAGCTATAATCAGAAGCCAGATCCACAGAGTAAAAACTTAAGAACCTGTTAGAGATCATCATCCAAGTCTGTTTCCTGACTCAGAAACATTCCTAGTCATTCATTATAACAACAACAACAATAATAATGTTGGAAGGGACCTTGGAGATCATCTAGTCCAACCCCCTGAAAAAGAAGAAGACTATACAAACTGTCATTCTTTTTCTTTGGCTGCATTTGTCTTTCCCACTAATACCAGACATGTCAAACTTGCGACATCACGTGACGTTGCGCAACGTACCGGGACAGTTTTGCCATTGCCAGCAATGGGGTGGGTGCAGCTTCCAAGTGATGCGTCCGGCCCGTGGGCTGGCAGTTTGACACCCCTGACTAATACAGTCGCTTTCTTATCTAATGCGCTGCTAATGTAATAACAAAGTACAAAACAACAACAACAAAAAACCCCACTAGGATACTCAGAATTGTTTTAATTATAATGAGAAATAGTGTAAAAAATATTGGTCTTGTTTCTTTTTATATATATAGTATTGAAGAAATATTATTTTAACACATTGTCTGTTGCAAGGAATCAGCAAGCAAGCAAAACATTTTTTTTTGTTAAAATTCAAAAAAAATAAGAAGACTCTGATAGTTTGTTTTGCTGAAAATTGCAGCCTCTTAGTTAAGCTTTACCCAGCGTCTTAGTTAAGCTTTACCCAACTCAAGAAACATTTGACAATTGATCAAAGTGAGAATATAGAGATACTTTAACAAGTACTGAGCTATAGTATATATGGACTTCTTCATAAGATACCAAGCTCCACAAAGTTCTGTTTAGCGTGTCACCATCACAATGGTGTATCGCTACCAGTGGTGTACCAGACAACAGACCCATTGATAACCAAAGAATATAGGTAACTTTTACATCTTGAAAAAAGCATTTTCCACGTTGCCTGTTATTAACTCAAATAGGGCTATCAATGGGCAGCTCCATAGTTTTTGGTCCCAATCCCTTACAAAAAAAGTTTGAAGCTGACCTGCAACTGCTTTTCCTTCTGTTGGCCCTGGGACTGATTTGAATAGGCGGGAAATAACCAGGAGCCAATCAGTTGACTAACAAACTTTTAAAAATCAGGAACTTGTATCTATCCTGTACACTGCTGTACTCTTAGACTAAGAAAAATACTTTCTCCCCATTCAACACAAAAGAAAAAAAGAAATGAATTGCCAGCACCACTCCTTTTCAGTGTATGTTGCGTGCATTTGCCAACCAACAACAACAAAATTGATCCAGACCAAGCCACCCTGCTGTGAAAGCATCATCAGTCATTTTCTGTTAAAAAGCCTCTGCGTGCTGTGATGCCAGATGTTAGGAGGAGAGAATACACTATTTTTACAATGAAGAATTTTTCACTATAGCTGTTTATGTCTGTAAATATATTGTGTACTGTAGGTATACAGACTGTATTACAGAGTCACTGTAAGTATATACAGTATGTATGTAATTTACCTGAGCACAAAGGCTAGGAGCAGAGTGGAGAGTGCAATTTGGTTCATGTTGATTATATAAGCAGGAAAAATCAAACTCAGTTTTTCTATAGGATCATGAATAAACATTTAAGATCAGTATACTATATACAGAAGTTTTGTATATGCTAACAGCCACATTATATGGTTCTTACTGGAAAAGTCGTTTGATTCCCCTCTTTAGAAGAATGATTATCCAAATCATTGGAACAGAGTGACTTTGTACCTTAAAACTAAAACTGACATAGAATTTAATTTAATTTAAAATGGAAATCATTCCTGGACTATTTTGTTTGAATTTCATTCCATTTTCTATAGTTTCTTGTTTAAGCCCTTTCTCCCACTTCCATTAAAAAGTTTCCACCTTTTTTTCCCCTGCTTTTTAATTATAACTGTTTTAGTTATCTCTTTCTACATTCCTTTTTTATCCATGTACATTATATACTATCTTCCTCTCACTTCATTTTTGCATCAGTTATCCTCCATATTCATTATGAGTACTTTTCCTCATCCAGAATCTATTTTACTACTTCCTTTCATCAAAGCCAGCCAGAGTGACTTTGCAGAGTGAGATGGGCAGCATATAAAGTAATTAAATAAATAAACATAAATAAATTAAATAAATAAATCCTTTCTCATATTTGCCATTAGCATATGTTTATGTATTGTTTGACACTCTGTAATATCCTTTTTTTAATTCTGTAGCAAAGAGCTTCCACATTCTCCTTATATTCACTTTCATTCTGTAGGGAAATTAATCTGTCTTCTTTTTTTTAAAACAAATTTTATTGGTTTTTTAAGTTCTTAAAGCAACATATTCAGGACACACCGTGGTGTTGGGGTAATCAAACATCTTAAAACAAGACATATATACATAATATAATCAATACATCAAATATTCCCTCTCTTTTTCCCTCAAATAGCATAGTATATTTAGAATATCCAATTCTAGCTTAAATTTATTCAACCTGAACCTGTTTTTAAGCTTCATCAATTTCTACCATAATCAAATTAACTTTAAATAAAAAAAATTTCAATTCAAATATCCCTTCAACATATGTTCTACTTTCTTAATTTTATCAAAATCTTATTTCTTTCTTCTTCCATTACTCTCCCTTATTTAAAGTAAAATATTAATTTATCCTGCACCTATCAAATCTATCAATTGATCGATTTCTTCAAGCTAAAAAAAATAATATCATACCTTAAATCATGTCATTCTATTAAACAAAATTCAAATCTCCAATTAATTATCATGACTAATAACGTCCATATCATCAGAAAATCATACCATCTTATTAAATTTCAATTAACTATTAGTTCACTTCAAATCTGAAACATCTCTTCAATTTTCGTCATTCCATTACATCATAATTTTCATAGAAATAAACCTAGCATTCTAAAAGAAACATTCCTAATGTTCTAAATTGTCTTTAATCCCTTATACAGAAAGATATCTCATTTTTAAACAAAATATTAATCTATCATAGACACATCTAAATGTATGTATTTATCAAACTATTCTATAGATATCTAATCCTTCACTTAATCAATCTCTTTGAATTAACAAATTAATATCAAACCTTAAATCATTTCAATCCTTTAAGTAAAGTTTAAATTTCACATGTTATAGGACAAACAAGTCGTCTTATTTAATTAACATTCAATTAATTATTGATTCACTCCAACTCTAAGACATCTTTTTACTTCAAACTCAAAATCTCAGTCCTTACATCAGTCCATAGTTCTAGGTTGCCTTTAATCCAATTTAAGAAATTTTAAATTTCATTTTTCAATCTTATTCTAGCTTTCCTCTTTTGCCAGGTAGGTTTCCATAACAGGGCTTCCCTTCCAGATAATAGGTCTCTTTTTGTTGCTTGTAGTGTCACTTGATTCAATACCAACCATCTTGATCTTTGATTTAATCCTCTGCTTCTTTTGTCCATAAAGCCTCGTTGCTTCAGAAGTCCAAAGTTCGGTCTTTGCTTTTCCTGGTCTTGCTTGTAAGGCAAAATAAGATTCTCCTTATCCTCAGTTAAAACCTCTTCTTGTATAATCTGTTTTGTAGAGTAGTCAAGTGTGGTCTGGGAGTCAGTTTTAAGTTTTAAAGTAGAGATTCTGGCTCTTAGTTCTGTAGTAGCCTCTTTTATTGTAGTACATATTTCTTCTTTAGCTTCATAGATCTTTTCAAGTATAAGTTTACAGTTTAAATGGAGTGTGATTCTCCATTTCAGCAATAGTTGAAGAAGAGTCCTTTTCCTTTTTAGTGAAGGTTACAGTTGAACATTATCCACCCCCACCGATCACACAGCTGGCTCAAATTATCTTTTTTTCTTGAAAAACAGTTTGAAGGCCAAAGCTCTCTCATCTCCAAATAAACAACAATCCAATATTAACTTTTGACCAGTAGGTGCCCTCAGTGAGCTAAAAAAACTTCTTCAAACACCAGGTTTTTTTCCCTTTTTTTTTCTATCTTTTAAAGGGAGAATAGAAAAAGAAATACTCTGCCAATATAATACCGCTCCAAAAAACACAAAAAACACTTACAGCACAATATAAGTAGGAATAGAATATAGTCTTTAAATGAATATTTATTTGTTTTTTCTGTCTTTTTTGTAAAACGCATTTGTTCCCATGATTACTAAAACCGCTTTCTCTAGACGGGGAAATGATAACACAAACAGCTTCTACAGGCAAAAACAGCAGGGGTATGGAGAGGAACAAAAAGGATCTCACCCGGATCATCCGCGGTGGGTCGTTAATGCTTAGATGACGATGTGACTTTCGGCTGGTGCAGCAAGATGATCGGCCATCTTACAGGCCGATCTTTGCTCCGTCAGCCCTAAGGAGAAGCTGGAGATTCGGGGGAAGCTGCTGCCCTCCCCTATCTACCAGCCAGCCTCCTCCTCGGTGGTCGCCCCTCCAGGGCGACTTTCGACCCCCTAGGGGGTCTACCGGTGAAGGAAAATCCGGACGGCCTGGAGAGAAATTTCCAGGCACGACTGACGTCGCCGCGTTCAGGAACCGGAAGTCTATCTGTCTTCTTTTTCATATAAGACTCATACTCTCTCTTCCCACAGTTATTCTGCTTTCTATTTTATTTCATTTCCTGTATTTGATTCAATGCTGATTTTTTTCAAGATCCATTCCTGATGTAACCAAATAGTAAACTATTCCCTTTTCAGAACCTATAATCTATTTTCATTCTTGTATCCTTCACCTCTTCTGTCAATATTTCATCATAAACAATCAGATCAAAAGTTTAATTCCTTTTCCACCATAATGCACAAACCTATGCTTAAACCGCACAGGCTCTTTTCTGAGCAGATTTTCACATTCATGCCAGATACTCTTTTTGTACAGTCCTGCCTCATCATCCATTCTCATCATCCATTCATGTCATCAAACAGAATAATGGAAGTTGTACAATTCTTCACAAAATTGTGAAATCTTTTTTCATAAATCACAAAATCTTTCTTTAGAGAATATTCTGTGACAAATAAAGTTGTATTCCTAATTTGTTTCAGTAATAAAAATAATAGAATATTATTTTTTCTCCTCATACCCAGTAGATGTTTAGGACATCTGCAGACATTTCTCTTCCTAGCTTGTGGTGAAGAAGAATATAGTATAGTGTGAGAATAATTTATTTATAACAAGACTTCCTATGGATTTTGAAATTTAAATGATAGGGAAGCATGAGAGCCAATTTATTTGGCAGAAAACACAAATTTATAAATCTGCTATAGTATTTCACCATTCAGTAAAACTAGAATAAGAAAGTTGCCAATCCAAGTACTGAATTTAATAGTTTTAAACTTCTTTCTGGAGTCAACCTCTGAGCTAAATAGGTCTTATTAATAGTCAGTTTAGAGGGTGAGTATTAATCAGTGGACATTCTGGTAATAATTTCTATGCATGTAGAAAATATTCTACAGGGAAATTGAATGAAGAAACCCTCTAGAATATGGGCAGCACATAATACAAAATAAGATCACCATTTAATAATTCATGTGACAAATTATTACAGAATATATAATCAAATTACTTTATTTTAATAGCCCCCAAGGAGCAGCTACATTAAATAAGAATTCCAAAAACCTATTCTAAAGAGACTCTTAAAAACTCTTTTCTCATGATTACACTACAGCACTCTTCATGTAAAATGGTGTATCATAAACCCACAAAGGGAAACCCTTACAGCTTCAGCACAGAAACCGCTTTGGTCACGCTGATGGATGATCTCTGGCGGGCCCGAGACAGAGGTTATTCCTCTGTCTTGGTGCTACTTGACCTCTCAGCGACTTTTGATACCATTGATCATGGTATCCTTTTGCGACGACTCGAAGGGGTGGGAGTGGGAGGCACCATTTTACAGTGGTTCTCCTCCTACCTCTCTGGCCGGTCGCAATCGGTATTGGTGGGAGGGCAGAGGTCAACCCCGAGGCCCCTTGAATGCGGCGTGCCACAGGGGTCGGTCCTCTCTCCCCTCCTATTTAACATTTATATGAAGCTGCTGGGTGAGATCATCAGACAGCACAGGGTGAGGTTTCATCAGTATGCTGATGATACCCAGTTATATATCTCCTCCCCGAGCTCTCTCAGTGAAGCGGCCGATGTGATGGGCCGTTGCCTCGAAGCCGTGAGGGTCTGGATGGGGGTTAACAAACTCAGGCTCAATCCTGACAAGACCGAGTGGCTTTGGATGTTGCCTCCCAAGGATCATGTCGACTGTCCAATGTTGACTCTTGCGGGGGAAAATATACCCCCTTCGGAGTGGGTTCGCAACTTGGGTGTCCTCCTTGATCCACAGCTGAATTTGGAACATCAATTGACGGCTGTGGCTGGGAGGACCTTTGCACAAGTTCGCCTGTTGCACCAGTTGCGACCCTACCTGGACCGGGAGGCTCTCCTTACAGTCACTCACGCCCTTGTCACCTCACGTTTGGACTACTGCAACGTGCTCTACATGGGGCTACCCTTGAAAAGTATTCGGAGACTACAGTTGGTCCAGAATGCAGCCGCGCGAGTGATAGTGGGTGCTCCTCGATACACCCACGTTACACCTATCCTCCGTGAGCTGCACTGGTTGCCTATTGGTCTCCGGGTCCAATTCAAGGTGTTGGTCATTACCTTTAAAGCCCTATATGGCTCAGGGCCAGGCTATTTGCGAGACCCCCTACTACCTCATAGTTCCCTACGTCCGGTTAGATCCCACAGGCTGGGCCTCCTTCAGGCCCCGTCGGCCAAGCAGTGCCATTTGGTGGGGCCATGGAGGAGGGCCTTCTCTGTGATGGCACCCACGCTTTGGAATCAGCTCCCCCCGGAGAGTAGGACCGCTCCCACCCTGTTGGTCTTCCGTAAGCTACTTAAGACCTGGCTTTTCCAGCAGGCCTGGGGTTTATAAAACCTTACCCCTGGATGATTGTTTTTGTATTGTTGTTTTGTTATGTTTTATGTGTTTTTTATTGTTAGCCACCCAGAGTCCTTCGGGAGTGGGGCGGCTTATAAATTTTAAAAATAAAATAAAATAAAATAAAATAAATGTACACCAAAATCATAATAAATCTACCTCTAGGGTTAAAATTGGTGGTTGGAATATCAACAACCTCCAATATGACACAATACTGGTCACGAAAAGCAAGGAGGATCTGGAATGGTTAATGCTAAGAGTCAAAGATGAAAGTGAAAAATTTGGACTGCACCCTAACATCAAGAAAACAAAGATAATGACAACTACAGTGAACATACAGATCAGAGTGCAGATCAACAATGAGACCGTGGAAACACTAAAGGAATTCATCTTCCTGGGCTCTAAAATTGACCAAAGTGGTGACTGCAGCCCTGAGATCAGAAGGCGTATAGCCCCTGGAAGGACTACAACGTCTGGCATGAAGAACATCCAGAAGAGTAAAGATATCAGCCTCACAACCAAATGCAGATTTGTTAATGCAATATTTTTTCCAATTGCTAATTATGGCTAACTTGGACTCTGAAAAAGCCAGCTAGGAGAAGGATGGATGCCTTTGAACTGTGGTGCTGGAGATGACTATTACACATCTCATGGATTGCAAAAATAACAAAGAAGACCTAGACTGAACCTCACCCAAAATATCACATGAAGCCAAGATTGCCAAACAGAGGCTGTCATACTTTGGTCATGTCATGTGAGCTGGCTCACTCGAAAAGTCAATCATACTGGGATTGATCAGCAGAAAAAAGGGGCCGCCCTAATACTCACTGGCTGGACACTATAAAGAATGACACCAGGATGATCATGGCAGATCTGAAGAGGGCAATGAAAGACAGAGAGGCATGGAGAATGTTGATCTGTAGACTGGCTGAGGCTCAGACACAACTGAATGGCTGATGACATCTTGGGCAATCAAGAATAAATAAAATGTGAACAATAAAAGGAGCATCAATCTTTGGCTCCTTTTTGCAAATTACCATTGTTACAGTGTCCTACATTATACATGTTTAGCTACCTTATAACTTTCTGACTGTCTACTTCTGAAAAGAAGGTTATAGAAATTGACACCTGTAGAATTCTGAGGAGATAGATATTTTTATTCATAATGAGAATTTAAATGCCCTTAACATTGTGAGAAAACTGATATCAAAACGTTGTGATTTAAATGCTTGCTGGTCCTATAATTTTCTTAAAACAGTGACATAACTTTTGACTATTAACTAGACATAGACATTTCATATGTCAGATAATTTTTTTGTGTCTCTGGAAGTTCAGCTTCATTTTTATTGTTAATAAGCACTAAAATATTGTCTCATTTTTGTATAATTGTCTAATATTGTTTTACTAAAAATGCAAAGGATTGAAGCTGAAACTGAAGTTCAGACATATCATATGCTCTACAACAGACTCATGATTCACTATTCATGACATTCATTCATTCACTCAGTTTATATAGCCGCCCATCTCACTTATATGGCTCTAGGCCACTTACAATAAAATAGATAAAATACATAATATAAAAAAAAAACAGCAGCCAAGCATCATTGAGCATCTATGAGTATAGATGGGAGGTGGCTCTGAACACACCCAGAGCTTCAGGCTTGGACAAAAAAACCCAACTTTTTAGAACATTACAAAAAGCCTCTAGGGGACAAGGCTAATGTAATCTCAGAGAGATGATGTTCCAAAGGTCATGCAGGTCATGCAGAAGAGAAGGCTCTCCTCTTGGCTCCTGCCAGCCAACACTCCTTAGCTGATGAGACCTGGAACATGTCCCACTTGTTGAGTGGGTGGGACGAATAGTAACAATTGATGAATCATTTTGCTCATGCTATAGTGAGCTTCAGAAAGATATTATGCACATGAAACTCACCAAGTTGTATATATTGAGCTAGTAGTTTTGAATCCAATCAAAACAACTTATTCTTGTCAATATAAACTCACAAATGCTTGCAAGACAAGAAAAATATTTTGAGATTTTCTTAATTTTGTCATTTTTGAGCACCGCACAGCTTACCAGCATAGACTGTCCTACTAATTCATGGAGTACAAATTAAAACAATAAAAGGGAGAGAGGAAAAATACTGTTTAAAGTTGATTGCTATAAAACTTTACTATATAGAAATTCACAGTCGGTTTTACATACCATAAATGCCTGTTGAGATACATGGGAAAGCCTGTAAGAGAAAAAAAAAAGATATATATTACATATTTTTTAGAATTACTTATCACACACAATGATTTAGTACAAGGAAAGTATAAGCTGCTTAATATGAAGAAATATCCACATTTAAGTCAGCAAGTCTTCATGAAATATATCCCAATCTACTGAAAGAAGTAGTCATTCTAGAAATCAGAAAATCATTGCAAATTTTCTTTCAAAACTGAAGGAGAGCAAATAATGTCACACAGCACTTTGGGGAAAAAGTTAAACTTTTAGTACCTTGCCAAATGTAAAAGGTGGGAGGCCTGGGGAATGTGTGTTTGCTTTTAATGAAATTGTCTACAAAAACGAATAAACTTTTAGTACAATTACAAAATTATGAATTTTTCAGCCTTTAGACGAAACTCATCTGAAGCCAGTGTCATTTACTAAGAAATTAGTGTTTTTCTTTCACAGGATAAACCATTTAGTACATAATAGGAATACAGTAAGAATATAGTAGATATATAATTTGATTTTCAGCAATCTTTCTGAAGAAATTCTTATACTCATGATCAGATATATTTATTTATCTAAGATATTATATCCTGCACTTTTTATTCCAAAGGACAGCTTTCCCTCATATACTACTTTTTTTCCTATGCTATAATTCTGTGAGATGGAAGAGACTGAGATGAAGTGGGTCCCACTTCAATGATTATTCAACATGTGTTTATTGCACAACAGAATTCAAAGATACCCTACTCTTTTTTTTATAGTAAAGATTTTATTGGGTTTTTTTTTCATCAGCATGTTAATTTTTCCAATCAACAAGTTGTCTGGCGTTTGCTATGCTAATACATGTTCAATTCCTAATCCTTCATTCTTTCCTCTAGCCAAGAATAAAATAGGTTCCAAATTTGATAGTTGTCTGTATCTTCTTTATCTTTCAACCTCATAGTTAATCTATCCACCTCTGCACATTCCAATATTTTTCTGATTATTCGAAGATACCCTACTCTTATCAGCTAGTGTCAACAGGCTTCACATATTAGGAAGAAGTCCTGAAGGAGCAAGGTGTTTTGAAAGCTGCCAATGGCTCAAAAGCTGTGTTAATGGTTTAGGCATTCTATCCTTAGAAGTGATATAGTCCTTCAATGTCATTTTAGTTTTACCCAATGAAGACAGTGTAGTGGATTTCCTGTGGCCCAGTATATGTTATGTATTATTTTGTTATTTGTATTTAAACTGCTATATTTAGTTTTAATTTTATTATGGTTTTGGAGGTTTGCAAGCTGCCCAGAATCAGACATGGACAGAGTAGCCTTTCAACTTAGTAAAAGAAATCAATAGTTAGAAATTAATTTTTGAAACCATTTTGGAGAAATGCAAGAAACTGATTGATTTAACCAAAGTGTCAACTCTGTAATGAACTTGAATGAAACCATTTGCCTTGTATTTGACTGCCACCAGAATGGGAGGGAGGTGGTGGAATTTTTCTGCTAGCTTAAACAATTCTCTGTCCCATGGGAACCAAGGTCATTTCTCTTTATTAGACTGGGAGGCTGAGCTTTCTGTTAGAAAGCCCACCAAACTAATCTATTGGGAAACATATTTGAAAGTATAGTAATGAGGTGGGAAATTTAACTTTGTATACTGTAACTTTTTGGAGGGAATTTTAGTCTTGGTTTCACTTTTGACAGTGCCGATATTTTGTAGCCAACAAACATGTTCTTAAGGGAAACTTCAAGCCTCAGAGTTCTGTTTTGGTTGGTCTCATGTATCAAAACCCTGACATGAAGCTATTGACAGAAGAATGAGTGGGGAATATCCAACTTCATATATTTTAATAATAAAAAATAGACCTCTATATGTGGTCCTAATCCAATCCAATTCGCAGAGAAGCTAAGACAAATTTTGTGTCATAGTTTTGGTTCTGCACTTTGAAAAACTTCATTCACATGCACTAAACATTTCTGTAAACTACCAATGTGAATTTGAGCCAGTTAGAGCATTGAGGATCCTTGGCATTGCATTCTGTTTGGTTTTGTGGTGACTTCGATATTGATAAGATATTGATTTTATGCAACTTATGCTTGCATTTTTAATATCTGGTTGACGTTTTGTATGCATTACAGATATTAAATGGCACAATACATCTAGGATGGTTAATAAATACAAAGGAAGATTAAAAGCCAATGACAGGCAATAGCACATGATTTATATTACTTTGTTTTAGGAATACTGTTTATCTGAACCACATTTTTACCTAAGCTAAACTTTGTATTCTATCTAGTACACTTCACATATGGCTATGCTGTAGAAGCAAAAAAAAGAAAAAAGAAAAAGATTATTATGTTGACAGTGTAACTATGTATCTGCACAGTAATTCATTTTGCTTTCTCTCCGTATATATGTCATGTTAGCATGGTTCACTGAGACATAAATTAACCAACTACCTTTTAGCCAACTATAATGTGCAAGCCTAACTCATGTGGATAGTTTACAGTTTAGTTTGTTGCATGAGCCTATGAAACAGAGTAAATCTTGTACTCTAAACACACAATAACTAAACTCAACAGCAGAAAATGGGGAGGAAGGCTTCCCCATCCATCATTTTCCCCATAGCTAAGAAAGATAAGCTGTTTGCTTCTTCTTGCTCTAAGAAAATGAAGTACTGTAACCTTTTTCTTTCAGTTACTGTATTAAGGTGGCTTGTAGGTGGAGCTTTAATAACAATGCAAATGTCTCTTTTCTTTCTGTGCTCTTCAAAATCTAAAGCCTTTTGTTCATGACTCACCATAAACAATATTTTTTCTGTTTGACTAAAATAGCAAAAACCATTCTCCATAACATTATTTTTTTTTGTGAATTTTGTGTATTTTTAAGTGTGGGTTATGTAACCCAGACACCTTGAAAACCTCACCAAATTTTGAAGAAAGTATGTATTTAGAAAAAAAGATTATAGAGTGTCATGCTGAAAACAGCCAATAGCCTGGGGGAGAGATAGAGAAGACAAATGGAATGCAATATCCTAAAATTCTAAACAAAGACACATTAAACTGAAAACTTTGTTGAAAATCCCACTTGTTATTATGATTTTAGCATCAAGTAGAAAGGATTTGTCTCAGTCTAACACTGAATAACATCTTCATAAATTATTTGGACCTGGGAGGTGAAAGTACAATTTAAAAAAAATACAGATGGCACAGCTAAAGAATGCAGCAAACCCGTTATAACATGTAAGAATCTACAAGTATAAAACATATACTGACATTCCTAAAAGAGTAAATGTTCTAAAGTCATAAACCAAAATATTTTCCATCACATGGAAAATTAGGATCAATACAAGTTGAATGACAAGAGAACAATTTATTTTTTCAGAAAACAAAAGAATGCTTCTTGGACTATTCATAAAGACATGGCACACATGAATACATACAATGTTTTGTCTGCATATTATTGGAAAATCTGTAGAATTCCAAACTCTGTTGGGATGCTACATTGTCTGAGCAGCAGTAAGCAAACAGAAAGCAAGACCAGCGGTGAGAAAAATGGGGGGGGAGAGAAATGAAATATAAAAGGGAAAGTTGAAGGAGCAAGATGTTCATTTTTATGCTTTGAAAACAAATTAAAGGACAATATGGTAACAATTTGCTAAAATATAAAAGCTGTCATGATAGGAAATAGAGAAAAATGGCCTGCATTTGCTCTGAAGGACAGGGCAATAGATAATAAATTTGAGGTGCCAGAAGTTGAACTGAAGTTAAATGGTATGAAGCATTTCCAAACAGATGTTGAATTGACAAAAAATAAATAAATAAAACTCACAGAATTACAATCTAGTCTCTCCTAAAAGCCATTATAGCATCATAGAATGGCTATATGATCTGGAGGGGATAGAACTGGTTGAAAGTAAACCCCTGGAGCTATAGTTAATACATCAGGGTTCTTCTACACCTCTGTTTTGTCCCTTGCAATGTCCTTGAAGGAGAAGCTCCATGGCTTGTGGTTATTTCTGGACTGGTGGCCCTTGCTAGATCAGCAAGGTGCAAGCCATGACATACTAAATCTCTGGTCCTAGTGATTGAGCCAGATTGGATCCTGCAAGTACAAACTCTTTTGTTTGTGTGTATGCATGGATACATAAAGACCCAGTAAGAAGTTACAGCTGAAAACCCAAAAGTTGCTTTTTCAAAGGCAACTGGATTTTGTTTTTCCTTGAAGATGTTTCACTTTTCATCCAAAAAGCTTCTTCAGTTCTGACTGACTGGTGGTGGATGGAAGAATTTATATTCCTTTCACTCATCCTTCCCTTCTCCACCATTCAGTCAGAACTGAAGAAACTTCTGGGATGAGAAGCAAAATGCTTTGGCTGCCATGCCAACTGTAGCCTTACATGGGAAGCAAGAATCTGACCACAGTGGCTCCTGCCCTATTACCATCCTATTGGGCTACTGCTGGAGATTCATCTATCTCCAACATTGCCTGCCTTTCAGGAAAAGCTGAAGACAGATCTTTCCCAGAACATTTGGGGGACCGGATTCCATATGTTGTGGCAGAGTTTATTTTTCTGATGTTTTTATATTGTTATTGCACATTATTATTTTGTGAGTCGCTGAGAGTACTGTATTTGAGTTGATATAAATTTGATGAAATAAAACCCACCATAAATAACTTTTCTACTCTCACTTACCAAAAATCAGTAGCATGATTTTCCAACATTTTCTGATGGGAAATACAAAAACTAGTCTAAAATCTAATAGGCTTCTGTCATAACAAGTAGGAACCTACAATCCAATCCCAGGAGAAGAAGAACAATAGAAATAAGAAAATCAGCCATTATAGCATAATTCCACCAACTACAGACTTCAGCAATTCTAGAAAGCATGGGCCCCAACAATCAAAAAGTTGCCTGCCTTGACCTAGGAGATCTGACCCCCCCCCCTTACAGTATTGGAATTCTGTGGTACAAATCCTCTTGATTTTTGTAATGCACTTTTAGGGCAGATGCATTGTCAAAAGCATATGAATATGAAGTGAATATGAACATCAGATAGGCAGACTGACAAAGAATAGAGGCATTTTTTTAGCATTTTGTTCGCCATTGGTGCTGTTTGATTTCATGAAGGGTGTGTGTGTTTGTGTGTGTTTGTGTGTGTGTCTGCCTTTGAATCATTGTTGACTCCTGACAACTGCCTGGACAAGTCCCTGCAGTTCTCTTGGCAAGATTTCAGAAGTGATTTGCCCTTGCCTTCTTCTTCCTAGGGCTGAAATACAGTGATTTTGATTGATTTATAGGATTTATATGGCTGCCCAACACTCTGTGACTTACAAATAATAAAAAAACCCAATATAAAAAGGCTCAGTTGGCTTTGTGCCTAAGTTGAGATCAGAATTCACTACTACTATTACCCAAAACCATCTCTTTATGGTATCCTTACATGTTATGAATTTGCTTTTATAATAGAGTCAGTGAGGAATTTAAGGGAAATGAAAACTGTAAATGGAGAGGATCAAAACTTTTGATCAAATATAGGGATTTCTCTTGGTCTCCTCTATCTCCACTGTTCCATAAATTTATGGTAGAAAGAAAATCTAATTGGCTAACGGTGCCCCTTTGAAGAGAAATGATACAATCAAATATCTTAGAACCAAACTAACTAATATTAATATGTCCCAGCTTCCCAGCACCTATTCACTTCAAAGACAAACATCAAACATAATTTGACCACACTTTTGGAATTTACTAAGAAGCTCGTCTTCTATTTCCTTCCCTGAATGTTTAACAAAATATGCTCTTGAAAGAAAAGTAGGAACTGGTAAAGGCAATGTGATCCAATACCTTTTTCTGCATTTCAATGATCTGTTGAAGCATTTCCCTCAAAAATAAAGTTCTAGTTTGTACATTTTCCAGAACAGTTATGCAAAGAAAGTTGTGTAATTCTCTACAGTCACATGCAGAGAGATAGGATTTCAAAAACTAAGAATCATCTGGAGAAAAATTAGTGACCTATGCTCTTTAAAAGTGTAGCTAATCCTTATGTTACCCTTGAAAGTTAAAATTTATGAAATTCTTTTTTAAAAAAAAAAAGATTTCCCTTTTTCATTTACCATTCCAGTTCTTCTCTGCCTTATTTATAACACAGTAGTTTGTTGACGTTTTTCTACAATAATGGTTCTGAGTTTGTTTATTCATGTCAGAAGCATCACAATTAAAATAAGGCATACTATAAAATTTAAAAAATAAAATACAAGATTACAATAAATACAAATACAAATAACAGAATAACAGAGTTGGAAGGGACCTTGGAGGTCTTCTACTCCAACCTCCTGCTCTGGCAGGAAACCCTATCATTTCAGAACAATGGTTGTCCAGTCTCTTCTTAAAAATGTTGGAGCATTCACAACTTCTGGAGGCAGGTTGTTCCACTGATTAATTGTTCTAACTGTCAGGAAATTTTTCCTTAGTTCTAAGCTGCTTCTCTCCTTATTTGTTTCCATCCATAGCTTCTTGTCCTGTCCTCAGGTGCTTTGGAGAATAGCTTGACTCCCTCTTCTCTGTAACAACCCATTAAATATTGGAACATTGCTGTCATGTTACCCCTAGTCCTTCTTTTCATTAAACTAGACCAGGGGTGTCAAACTGCCAGCCCGTGCGCCGGTTGCATCATACAGAGGCCGCACCCACCCCAGCTCCGGCAATGTAAAAAAAAAATCACGATACATCGCAATGCGTCATGTGACATGGCGAGTTTAACACCTGTGAACTACACATATCCAATTCCAGCAACCGTTCCTTATATGTTTAAGCCTCCAGTTCTCTAATCATCTTTATTGTTCTTCTCTGCACTCTTTCTAGAATCTCAACATCTTTTTTACATCATGGTGACCAAAACTGGATGCAGTATTCCAAGTGTGGTCTTACCAAGGCATTATAAAGTGATATTAACACATCATGTGATGTTGATTCTATCCCTCTGTTAATGAAGCCTAGAACTGTTTTGGCTTTTTTGGCAGCTGCAGCACACTGCTGGCTCATATTTAAGTGATTGTCCACTAGGACTCTGAGATCCCTCTCACAGTTACTACTATTGAGTCAGATACCATCTATGCTATACCTGTGCATTTGGTTTTTCTTGCCTAAACGTAGAACCTTACTTTTTTCACCATTGAATTTCATTTTGTTAGATAGCACCCAGTGTTCAAATCTGTCCAGATCCTCCTGTATCTTAATCCTATCTTCTGGAATGTTGGCTATTCCTGCCAGCTTGGTGTCATCTGTAAATTTCATGAATTCCCCATCTATCCCCTCATCCAAATCATTGATGAAGATGTTGAAGAGTACTGGGCCTAAAGCAGAGCCCTGGGGCACCCCACTACACACTTCCCTCCATGTAGATACGCTTCCATTGAGGACCACATGCTGCGTATGGCTGGTCAGCCAATTAAGAATCCATTTGGTGGTGATGCTGTCTAACCCACATTTTTTTATCAAGTAGTAGATTGTGGTCTACTTTATCAAATGCCTTACTGAACGCCAAGTAAATAATATCCACAGCATTTCTCTGGTCCACATTGAGATTAGGCTGATAGATCTATAGTTTCCTGGATCTATTTTTTTTTCCCTTTTTTGAAGATGGGAACTGCATCAGCTCTTTTCCAGTCCTCTAGTAGTTCCCCGGTGCTCCAGAATCTTTGAAAGATATAGTTCAGTGGTTCTTAGATCACGTCTGCCAGTTTCTTTAGAACCTTGGGGTATAATCCATCTGGTCCTCATCTAGATTATATTAAACAAATCTTGTCCAGAAACTAGCAACATTAATAGTGTTCTGTTGCATTGCCATGAGGTCCTCAAGTATACACTGATCAGGACACAAAGGGCAGGTGTACATATGTGTTGTTAATGGTTTTGAGTAATTTAAGTATTACTTTGGACTAGAAGAACCAACCAAAACTGACTAAATGTCTAGCTATTTTAATGCTAGGAAGAACATTATTAGTGGCTATATCTAAAATTAATGTTGAATTCATAATTTTCTTCCTCATAGGGAATGATTACGGGACAAAAGCAGCAGATATAATGTTGCAAAATATGCCACTGATGTTTTTTTCACTGCTAAGGAGACCCGTGCCTAAAAAAAGCATATAGATCAAATTTCCTTCATCTCCTTAAGAAGTAATTTACTCTAGATGCCAAACTAAAATTATTGGCAGGACAATAATGTGAAATTGCTACTGTGGATGTTGGAACAGTCCGCATCAGCTTAAAATACCTAAGTGTCCAATATGCTCATATTTGTAGTTCTTTCCTGCATATATAATAGTCTCATTCTGAGGAAAAATTCAGTCTCATTGGGGAAAAAAATGGCTAACTTCTAGCATAGTGAGATAGATGATGCTTGCATCAAAAGATTTGTACCTGCCAATCATCAGGATGTATGCAATGCCCTGACTTCTAAAAAGGATATTTGATTAGTGTAGAGCTTGTAAAACATTCAACTGACATTGTTTTCTTTAAAAAAGGAGCAGGATTTTTTTTTTTTTTTTAGACAACAAGAAGAATATTTATTGTTTCCATGTACTCTTCATATGATCGAGTCTTCTATCTGAAATGGGCCTCATGAGGAACTGAATTGACTAGAAATTATGTCAGCATTGGCTAACAGGCCAAATAAATACTTAAAATAAGCTCTGAATACAACCACTCCTTGTTTGGCAACTATCTTGGTTAGCAACCAATCACAAATATGATGATAATAAATGGTAATTACAAAATCCTGTTTTGACTAATGCACACATTTACAACAACAGGCCTTCAGTGTGAAACTGATTAAAGTCTGCTCAGTTTCAAGCAACAGCTGGGAGCAAACTATAGGATTCTAATACATTAATTAAGTTCACAGAGTTAAGCTTGTTACTTTTACCTAGAATTTTTAGGGGCACAATGCACTACAGAAAAGAGCACTTCAGGAAGAGATAGGTTTATTTAAGCCAGGCATGTCAAACTGCCGGCCCACAAGCCAAAGGTATCATACTGAAACCATGCCCACCTCATTGCCGGTAATGAGGAAAAAGCCGCAATACGTCGCGTGATGTCATGTGACATCACAAGTTTGACATGCCTGATTTAAGCAATCTCTCCACTCTGCAAGGAGCAAAAAAAAAGTGGGGGGGATAAATAAAGCATACAAAGAACTTTATATGAATGAAACAGCTGCAACCAGTGATCTTTGCAATGACACTCTCTTTCTTTCAGGCACACATTCTCTTAGCTACCAATTCACTTAATAACAAAGTTTTTGGAACAGAACCACAGTCACTAATGGAGAGAGCGTATTTAACGTGTTTAACTTGCATAGAAAGAATAGTACACTGTATCAAGGAGGTTAATTTCTTCATATTACACAGAAAGTACAGCCAGGTGCACAACACCTACAGAGGACAAGGCAGCACTTAGTGGTGAATGCAGATTTCAAATGTATATGATTCCAGATTCCATCCACAAAAACTCCTGTGAGCCAGGATCTCTATTCAAGAAACTGGGAAAGGGAAAGAACTATATCTGGAAGTTAGGCTGCTTCTGTTTGTTAGAGAAGACAATCTGTAGCCAGCGGAATGGATATAAATTCTGTTTTGGAGATTATCAAAACACTTGAAAAAAGAGAGTGGCTTGTAGGACATTTAGCTGAAACCCTTGCATATAAGCATTCCCCAAAGGCAGCTATCTAGCTTCTTCTTGAGCACTTTTAAGAAAAGCATCTTCATCCAATTGGTTCCATTGTTAAGCTTGAAGACATTTCACCTAATGTTCAGCTGAATCTATTATCCTGTAACTTAAACGCATTAGATTTGGCTGGGCTCTCTAATGCAGCAGAGATTAAAAGTTTTCTATATAAGAACCCTGAAGATATTTAAACTATTTTTAAAAATCATACCATTTAGCCTTTTGCTCAGGTTCTTTCATCTTTTCCCATAAATTTCTATTCCCTAAGAAGATCATTGTAAGGATAGATTCAATATACTTAACAACATATGTGAAACAGATCATAAGGCACTATGAAAATAGGTAAGAGACAAATTCTGAAGGAGAGAAAAATACCCAAAATTTCAAAGGGGGAAAGATTAAAGTGGTTTTCAAAACAAACTATCATAAGAGCCAGGGAAAAATGGAGGATGAAAGTCTCAGAGAACAAGAATGGCCTGTGACACCTGAATACTGGCCTTCAAAGTCAAACAAGAAAGAACAAGGAACACTATCTCAGACAAGAATATCAACAAAGAGAGGAAAATAGCAGGAAGAGAAAAATGAGAGAAAATTTTGGAAGAGAAATCCTAGGAAAATTGACAACTAAACTAAGAATCAACAACAGCAGTGGAAGAAATGTAAGAGAAATAAACTAGATTAAAGGAAGATGGAAATATTACATTCATTTTTTTTCAAAGAACATTAAAACATGGCACAAATATTTCAAGAAAGAATATTTTCCAAAAGTGATTCCACTAAAAAAGTGATGTACAAGGGACAATAGTTATTGAATAGGAAAGTAAAGGCATAAATGAAATGCTCATCAAGTACAGATAGTCCTCAATGTACAATCAGTTTTTAAAGGACCATCTGAAGCTATGATCTACCTGAAAAAGAGGACTTATGAACTGGATCTGTAATTCTAGTGGTCGTCCTTCCCTCAGATGACTGAATTTTGGGTGCTCAATAATATGGTCCTGTAGTCACATGACTGCATTTTACAATAGTTTTGCCAAAAGCCAGGACCTCCGGTTTTCTGCAAAACCACACCATAGTGAACAATGGGTTTGCTTAATGGTTGCAGATTTCACTTAAAGATCACAGTTACACACCCATGACCACTGTGCTTGTTTAACAATCACTGCAAAGATGTTGTAAAATTGGACCAGTCACATAACTGACTCATTTTTACAAATGTTATGACTTACAATCTTAAGAATTGAGCCCTTTGAACTATGGTGCTGGAGAAGACTCCTGCGAGTCCCTTGGACTGCAAGGCGTTCAAACCGGTCAGTCCTAGAAGAGATCAACTCTGACTGCTCTTTAGAAGGCCAGATCCTGAAGATGAAACTCAAATACTTTGACCACCTAATGAGAAGGAAGGACTCACTGGAGAAGGGCCTAATGCTGGGAAAGATTGAGGGCAATAGAAGAATGGGTTGACAGAGAATGAGGTGGCTGGATGGAGTCACTGAAGCAGTAGGCGTGAACTTAAATGGACTCCAGAAGATGGTAGAGGACAGGAAGACCTGGAGGAACGTTGTCCATGGGGTCGCAATGGGTCGGACATGACTTCGCAATTAACAACAACAACAATCTTAATGGGCAGGCTCCATTAACCTGAGGACTACCTGTATTTAAAATTGCAGCAAAAGAGGGAGTTAAAGCACTAGCAGCTATATACAGCAAACAGAAATCTGTGTGGCTTAGAAATCAGGAAAATTCAGCATACAGTATGTGACAGTACTGAAAAAAGATGCAAGAGAATATGCAATATCAATGAACTCCTGCACTAATTTTTATATATAAAACAAGCTTTTCTTAAAAATCTTAAGAAAGAAGTACAGAGGCATATTGAGATGAGCCATTCTCATTTTATATTGAGAAAAATGCCAGACAAATAGGCAGAAGGTCATAAGACTAGATACTAACATAAGATGGACAAATGGCAAGAGCAAGAGGCTTTATTGAACTTTATCTCTGATTACAGACAGTGTCAGTACATCATATTTGGATTAATGTGTATCCCAAAATATCTGATTATTCTTTTGAAAAAAACCCTGTTACAATGAACAATAGGTTACTTACTATAAGAACTAGGTTTAAAGAAAATGCAATTGATATAGAATAGGGAAAGGAGTGAGAACAAATATTGTTACTATATTTGTTTAGCTTGTTCAGCAATTAAAAGAATGGCAAAATTCTAAAAGGTGACAGCTGAAATGAGGTTGAATGCTAACAGGTCATCATATGGAGGCAATATCACTTTATTAATTGAAAATAAAGATTTAGAATTAATTCCAAAAGTAAAATGCAGATTAACGTCAATTATTAAGACGACAAAGATTAAAATCAGCTAAGATGTTTTCTGAACTCAGAAATGACAATGAAGATAGATACTGTAGCTCTGTTTTTTTCAGTTCATGAATAGCTAGACAGGGACAAAGATGGAAAAATAAAGAAATTAATCCCAAGTAGAAGGTAATGGTAAACTTAGACAGTATCTTCAAGGATAATAATATTTCTATGATGATATAGAGCTGAATAATTACAGCAATAGTTTTTCCAATGGTAATTTTTGAGAGAGAAAGAATGAGGAATGGATCTGGAGATAATTACTAGAGTAGCATGGAAGGGATGAATTAATCTTGGATGAAAATAAGGCTGATTGTTCCCTTGAGGTGAAGATGTAAGCAAATGATGGATTCGAAAAAAACAACCATGCTTAGCAAGATTGACTGAAGTAGAAAAGGGGAAGGCAACAGCTAAGGTGACCAACTGAATTCATAATCACCGGATTCTCTCCAGAAGAGCAACAGATTATTAGCAGGGACAGATTGAGATGACAGACATGTATTAACGCTGTTACCAGGAGTGATGCCTGACTGATATTTAGATTTATAGAGAAGTCTCTAATTTGCATTATGTATTTTATCGAGAAAATCTCTTTGAAGGCTGAAGGGCCATACTGGAGCCAGTTTGGTCTAATGGTTAAGGCAGCAGGCTAGAAACCAGGAATTCATGAGCTGTAGTCCTGGCCTAAGGATGAAAGCCATCTGGGTGACTTCCCCTCCACCTCTGCTTGCTGTCACCATGCAGCACGTCCGGATCGCCTGCCTTCCCCTGCCCTGCCTCTGTTTGAAGAGTGATGGAGGAGGTCTCCCTTGGGCTTCTCCCATTTTCTCCTTCTTCCTCCTCCTTTGAATAGCCCTTCCCTCCCATTGCTGCATTTTCAGTCCCGGATCTCGGTTTGTCCGGAGCCTGTGCAGAGGGTCTTTGGAAATGAAGCCCCACAGTGATTGGGTGGGGTGGGAACCATTCCTTTCACTTTTGGACTGGCTCCTAAATGGTTTGGAAGAAGCGGCCCAAGGACTCCAATCTGGCTTTGCAAAAAGCAAGGGGATTGAAGCACATGAATGCACACTAGTCTGGCATCTCAAAAAAACAGGTTTCCCCTCCCCCATGCTGTTTTTTTGCTGCCATACTGTTTAACTTTATTTAAAGTTTGCCCACTCTGCATCAAGTAAACTTTAAAGAAAGTTAAACAGTATGGCAGCAAAAATCCAGCATGGAGGGGGAAAAAAACCTGTTTTTTTCAGATGCCAGACTAGCGTGCATTCACGTGCCTCCAATCCTGGCAAAGCCAGATTGAAGTTCTCAGCCCACGCCTTCCAGCCTATTTCAAAGCCAGTCCAAAAGCCAAGGGAATGTCTCCTATCCCACCCAATCACTGCAGGGCTTCATTTCCAAAGACCCTCTGCATAGGTTCTGGACAAAATTCTGGTACTGAAAAAGCAGCAACAGGAGCGAAGGGCTGTTCAAAGGAGAAGGAGGAAGGAGAAAATGGGAGAAGTCACCACTTACAGGTAAGGCACAATGGGTGTCAGGGCATGATAGGCCTGGTTGCTGGGGCCCTTCAGCATGGTAAGCAGTTGCGGCAGTGTGGGATTCAGCTGGTTTGCACCACTTTGGCAGAACCGATAGCTAATTTTTTGTTGCCCAGGCCCAGAATGGACTTCTGGAAGCGGCATCCACACAGAGAACCGGTTGTCCACATATTTGAATCCCACCACTGAGTTGTGGGGTGCATGGGCACCTCTCCCCTCTCCCACCTGTCTTGTGGCAGCAGCCCCTCCGCCTCCCCCCTTGCAGAGAACAGGTTGTTCAATCAATCAATTTATTATTATTATCAATCAAACAAGAACAGGTGGTTAAATTATTTGAATCCCACCACTGGTTCATACTCATTTATGAGAACTTCACTTTCTCCTCATCGGCTCAATTAATTACACATACACACAGAGTAACACACCACTGTGACATTCTATTCTTTTATGGATGTCTATATGCATCTATATGTCTATGCTGCCATCATATCCTTAAAGAAAGCAAGTGCTTCTGTTCAAATGAAGAAGACATTTCTCATTCAACTTCTTAATGTTGCTTGAACTTACTTGAAGCAACCTGCTTAATTTATATAACTCCTTAACAAATTCCATTTTATCTCTTAAAAGCACCTCATCAGATCTTTGCTAGGCACCCACAAAAATAAATAGAAATATGACTCTCAGATAAATATTTGCAGATCCTGCTACCACAAAGGTCTTCCATTTCTATAATGCTTTATTTATACAACAACAGAAGCAGAGCTGCTGAAAGACGTTATCCCAAGAGGTTAAAAGGGTCAGAAGTATATCTTCAATCATTTATTATTCAAACATTTAATGGAGACTATTCCCTTCTTCTCTGTGAACAGAGTTCTACTAAAAGGAGCAAAGAGGGAATGCAATTTTCTATCTTTCATCTTCTAGCCCTACTGAATAGACAGGAGTAAGGCTGTAAGGAAGAAACCAGAACAGGTTTCTACAAGGAATACTAGAAGAATTATGTTTACAAAATGTAACTTCAGCAAGTTTCTCAAAGGACCTTTAAGTTATGCAAGCTTTTTTATTTTATATGTGGATTTACTAAATAACCTCCCAGCAAAATTATCACTGCAATGCAAAGAAGCTTCTACTTATATATTAATAATTTTTCAATCCATGTATTGTCAATAATATGATAATGCATATTATTTGTCTTTACACAAAGGGAAAAAAACAGACTAACCTATCAAAAATAGTGCCATAAAAAACAAAATAGAAATACAAGTTAAGATAGGCAAGAAAATGGTAAGTGAACACCTGTTCAACCTAGATGAGGTGGCGCAGCAGTTAGAGTGCAGTACTGCAGGCCACTTTAGCTGACTGTGTTCAGCAGGTCAGCGGTTCAAATCTCACCGGCTCAAGGTTGACTCAGCCTTCCATCCTTCCGAGGTAGGTAAAATGAGGACCCAGATTGCTGGGGGCAATGTAAATATATATATATATATTGCTTACTGGTGCACACTGCTTAGAGAGTGCTTGCACTTAAAGCGGTATATAAGTTTCATAAATAAATAAATAAATAAATCACCAGGACCAGATGGATTACACCCCAAGGTTTTTAAGGAACTGGCATATGTGATCTCAGAACCACTGAACTATATTTTTCAAAGATCCTGGAACACTGGGGAACTACCAGAGGACTGGAAAAGAGCTGATGTAGTTCCCATCTTCAAAAAAGGGGGGAAAAAAGGACCCAGGAAATTACAGACCTAGAAGATTCTGGAAAAGATAATCAAACAACGAATCAGTGAACACCTATAGGCAAACAAAGTCATTACTAAAAGCCAACACGGGTTTGTAAAAAACAGATCATGCCAAACAAATCTTATTGCATTCTTGGACCAAGTGACAAAATTAGTGGACCAGAGAAATGCTGTGGATATAATTTACTTGGACTTCAATAAGGCATTTGACAAAGTAGACCACAACCTACTTCTTGATAAGATAGAAAAATGCGGGTTAGACAGCATCACCACCAGATGGATCCGTAGCTGGCTGACTGGCTGTACTCAGCATGTGGTCCTCAATGGAACTGCATCTACATGGAGGGAAGTGTGTAGTGGGGTGCCCCAGGGCTCTGTTCTGGGCCCAGTGCTCTTCAACATCTTCATCAACAATCTGGACAAGGGGATAGATGGGGAACTCATCAAATTTGCAGACAATACCAAGCTGGCAGGAATAGCCAACACTCCAGAAGACAGGCTTAGGATACAGGAGGATTTGGACAGACTTGAACACTGGGCGCTATCTAACAAAATGAAATTCAATGGTGAAAAAAGTAAGGTTCTACATTTAGGCAAGAAAAACCAAATGTACAGGTATAGTATAGGGAGTACCTTGCTCAATAGTAGTAACTGTGAGAGGGATCTCAGAGTCCTAGTAGACAATCATTTAAATATGAGCCAGCACTGTGCTGCAGCTGCCAAAAAAGCCAACACAGTGCTAGGCTGCATTAACAGAGGGATAGAATCAAGATCATGTGAAGTATTAATACCACTCTTCAATGCCTTGGTAAGGCCACACTTGGAATACTGCATCCAGTTTTGGTCACCACGATGTAAAAAAGATGTTGAGACTCTAGAAAGAGTGCAGAGAAGAGCAACAAAGATGATTAGGGGATTGGAGGCTAAAACATAAAAGGAACAGTTGCTGGAATTGGGTATGTCTAGTTTAACGAAGAGAAGGACGAGGGGGGGACATGATAGCAGTGTTCCAATATCTCAGGGGCTGCCACAAAGAAGAGGGAGTCAAACTATTTTCCAAAGTGCCTGAAGGCAGGACAAGAAGCAACGGGTGGAAACTAACCAAAGATAGAAGCAACCTAGAACTAAGGAGAAACTTCCTGACAGTTAGAACAATTAACCAGTGGAACAACCTGCCTACAGAAGCAGTGAATGCACCAACATTGGAAGTTTTTAAGAAGAAACTGGACAGCTATTTGTCAGAAATGGTGTAGGGTTTCCTGTCTGAGCAGGGGGTTGGACTAGATGACCTCCAAGGTCCCTTCCAACTTCATTATTATTATTATTATTATTATTATTATTATTATTATTATTATTATTATTATTATTATTATTGATCATCGCACAGTCAGCCAGATGTTCAGACTGGATTTGGCATTTTGTCTACCTATCGAGTCCTTAACCAGGACCTGGGATAGGCAGATGTGGATGTTTGATGGTATTACAGATATCGTCGCAGGATGGAAGCAGTTCCTAATAAGGCCGCCTTTTGCAATTGACTAATAGCGAATTTGTCAATGCCAATGGTGTTCAAGTGGTGCTCCAGTTGTTTTGGGATTGCACCCAAGGAGCCTATTACTATTGGTACTACCCTTGCTTGCTTTTGCCACAGTCTTTCTATTTCTATTTGTAGGTCTTTGTATTTTGTTATCTTCTCCAGTTCTTTCTCTTCTATTCTGCTATCTCCAAGCACTGCCACGTCCACTATCCAGACTTTTGTCTTTCTTATCGACAATTATTATTATTATTATTATTATTATTATTATTATTATTATTATTATTATATATTAATCACTGACTATCTTGAATACATAACGGAATGAGGAAGCTTTAGAGTTCACAAGGTTAATACTGTATGGAACAAAAGCTGCAACTGAATCTGGATGTTTTGCTTCGGATACCACAAAGCCTCCTCCCAGAAGGTAACAAGGAAAACAGGTCATGAAGAGGATGTGTAGTGCCCCAGACAATCTTGCAGACCCTGCTCAAGCTTTGCTTGTGTGCTATGTCCTGGATGGAAGGGAGGGGACTGCCTTCCTGTCTGAAGCAGTGATAATTCTAAACCAGACTGTGATGCTGTATGACAGAATGCTCTCAATTGTCCCCCTGTAGAAAGTGTTAAGGACGGGGGAAGGAAGATGTGCTTTTCTCATGCGATGCAGAAAATTCAGATGCTGCTGTGCCCGCTTCACCAGTTTCTCACTTTGAGCGACCAAGACAGCCGACTTGTTAACTGCACACCCAGGAATTTGATGCTGGTAACTATCTCTACAGGTGAATCATTAATGCACAGAGAAGTGTGGCTGTGCCTGCCACAATGGCAGAAACCATCCCTACAGAAGTTTGTACCAAATAGAAAGCATAGTTCCTTTGACTTTTAATCATCCAAACTAGTTTGAAAGAATCCATGATACTTTCATATCAACTACTTTTGTTGCCAACAATAAACAAGTGGTAATGTTCAGTGTAAAAAACAGAGGGATATACATTATTTAATTCCTATTATAAAATTAATTCATTGAGTGTGTGCCATCAGGTTGGCCCCATCTCTTAGTGACTAAAAACGTAAGGTCTCCAGGATGATTTGTTCCCAACCTTCTTGTCTTGCAATACTCATTGCCATTATGATTGAATTTCTCTACCTTGCTGCGGATCATCCTTTTTTTCTCTTGCCTTCCAGTTTTCCCATATTTATGGACTTCTCAAGGCAGCTGAATTTTCATATGCAAAATATGATAATTTGGACCCCATGTAAGCCCCACTAGGCAGACCACATCAGGAAATTAACTCCACAGAAAGTTAAAACTACTTTTATTGGGACTGATTATAATAACAGAATTTTGCAAATCTGACTGAGTTGTATCTCCTCCTCCTCCTCCTCCTCTTTATAATCCAATCGATTAGGGAGGCTGAGCCACTTCCAAGAGTTATCTCCCTGTTTTGGACTTAAAAAACATTTTAGCTCCTTTTTCCTAGGTAACAGTTCTTGAATATTTTGATCAAGGTCATCTCAAACTTTGGAAGGATTTGTTTTAAGCTCCATTTGTTTGTTTTCTTAGTTATCCATGATATTCTTGGGCATCTTTTCTGATACCAGTATTCAAAAGTGTCAGTCAGTACTCTTTCTATTCTGCTTCTTTGAAGCTTAACTTTCATTTACGTAGAGCAGTGTTTCTCAACCTTGACAATTTTAAGGCATGTGGACTTCAACTCCCAGAATTCCACAGCCAGCATTGCTGGCTGTGGAATTCTGGGAGTTGAAGTCCACATGCCTTAAAATTGTCAAGGTTGAGAAACACTGACGTAGAGTATCACAGGGAAAAACTTTCCCTGCACAATTCTGAACATGGTATGTATAGACATATTCCAGCATCTGAATATTTTTTTTCTCAGCCCTTCATTGTTTCTCTACCATGTGCAGCAGATTTCTTGACTGCTGGTTCCTTTAGTATTGATAATCAATCCTATAAGGCAGAAATTTTCTTCAGTTTCATTTCTAAGATTGTTTGTTGTACCTGTTGTCACTATTTTATTTTTCTTTGTATTTAATTTTAGTCCCATGTTTTCATTGTGCTTTTGACTTTTATTTCTAGAGCTTGCAGATCATTTGCACTTTCAGCTATTGGAGTAAGTACAAAATACAACAATGAAATCCATTTTCTAGTATAACAATCACACTTTTCAAGATTGAATATTATATTTGGAATGCTTAGAAAATGTTACCAACAAATTATATTTTGATGAAAGATTTTTTCTTTCCGGAAATAAATTTGCATTCCACACAGTGAAAAATGTATTAATTGTTACATTGTGTGTTATATGAAAAAAACCTGTTAAATACAGTCAAGATTTCTATAATTTTAAGAAGGAAATGTTGATGTATTTATTCTACTAGGCTTATACAAATCATGAAAGAATGAGTACACTTTGATGAAGCTTTGAACAAAATCCAAACATACACAAATTTGTTTTGAGAAACAACAGAGGCCTCTTTGCATCTAAGGCTGAAATGAACCCACCATGTTACTGTGCTTCACCCTGCTTTGGAATTATGGAAGATCTTATGTTGTGGGAGAAGCTGAGAGTCACAAGTGTGAGATTGATAACTATATAAATTTAATAAATAAATGAAGCTTCACCTGAAGCAATGACAGGGAGTTTCAGCTGAGTAGATTCCTCCAGCACAGGCTGCATGGAATCCCACAGCATACACTGGGTGTAGCTAGCCCAAAGCCCTACTGGAAAATGCCATGGGTCTCCAAGCCTGGATGACTCTGACCTGGGCTATGGAGCACAGAGAAACTTTATAAAATCCTGAAGGGTGAAATTCCCTTTAATATCATTTAATTGTTTTGCCAATGGCAGCTGAAGAATTGACCTCTAGTTGCTGACCTGTAGGTAGAGAAACCAGAGACGTCTTTATAGGCTATGGATTTCCTCCTGTTGACAAGAAACGACTCCTTTGGCTGCTGGAAAAAGCTAAGAGGAGTCTTTTCCTACAGTGTTGGCCAAAGTATTTGGAAGCTACCTTCATTGCAGTCCCAGAGCTATCAAACTTAGAAATACCTTTCAGCCTGGGGAGATGGCTGAAAGGACTTCATTCTTTCTGTCTGGAAAGAATTCAAGACCACCCCCATCGCTTCAGCCAGGCTTTCTGCCTTGGTGAAACAAATTAAGTTGTCTCCAGGCCTGAATCACTTCACTGAAGCAAATCAATGTCACTTTGCAGAAATTTATTATTTACTAAATAGAATTTCTTAAAGTAGGGTATTAAGCATGAGTAACTCTCGGTAGTAAAGTCACATCTTATAAAAATTATATTAAGTGAATCTGTCTCAGGACAGGAATGCCTTTTAAATGTTCTTGTTCTAGAAAGTGGGCTCCCAGACCATTCTGACATATTATCTGTAAACAGATGGTGCTGAGTGTTATTTCAATTTCGTTATCACCCTGTCAACTTCAACTCCTTTTTCTGTTTTTTTAATATATAAAGAGATAATTATCAGGGACAGTGGGGTGGGTGGTAATATATATATATAACTTTTGTGTTACATGTTTTGCCCCCAAATTCCTTCTGCATAAAGTAGATGATGTGCTGCATCTTGTATGGATACTATTGTATAGTCTGTTAGAAAGAGATCTATTAAACCTAATGGTTTCTCCAGATGAGCTATTTAAAAGGGAGAACAATAGCTTGTTGACTATTAGAGGCTAGCATATCAGAGAGTCTACACAAAAAGAAAGGAACAAAATATAGCCTCCCTGATCCATACCATTTCTATATTACCATGATCTTAGGTGGACAACTGATGTGTGTATTTTTCTTTGACGCAGGTTAAGAACACAATAGAATGTCTTGAAAGAGTATATAGCAATGACAGATAAATGTATGAGGAAAACTGAGGAATGTAAAAAAAATGTCTTGGACAAACAATGGTTTATATTTATAGAAAGTGGAAATAAGCTACTGTTTTGTCCAAGTGGACATTACCTAATTTCCCTTGGAATTCAATCACACACCCCACATAGCCAATTAAGCATGAACATATTTATATTGATACAGTTATTTCATCAGCACCACTGTCAGTGGTGGGATTCAGCCAGTTTGCACCACTTCAGCAGAACCGGTAGCTAATTTTTTGTTACCCAGGCCCAGAATGGACTTCTGGAAGCAGCATCCACACAAAGAACCGGTTGTTCACATATTTGAATCCCACCACTGACCACAGTCCTCGCTTTCTTCTTCATTCAAAAAGCTTGTAATGGCTATCATAGCACTTCCACTTATTTGCCAAGCAAGTAGGGAATCATGATTATACTAACCTAGTTTTAGTGATGCAACTGGAGGATGTATTACCAGACCAACCTGTGGACCCCAACCACACCATCCATGAAGGTACTCAAATATAAGAGTAATTTGCAGAGCGAATGCAGGATTTTACCATTTTGTATATTTTTTTTCTATTTGCTGTGATCCTGATTAATATAATCCCACCCAATATCTACTGTCATTGGCTATTCTATTCTTCATGAATTTGTGTATTTCCTCCTTTGGTGTTTTTCACTACCTGCTGTGACAATGAATCCCTTGGTTTAATGTTATACTCTGTAAATAAGTGTCTCTTCTAATCTTTTGTGAATCTGCCATTTTCCAGATTCATTAATCCTCTAGTTTTATTATAAAGGAAAGGGAAATTTGCAATTTCATATTCTGTAGTTTGAGCTGCAAATCATTTTTGTTTTAAATTTCCCATCCTATTCTAGCAGGTTTGTTTAGCATCTCATACACAAAAAGGCTTGATTGTGTTATTATGTTTAGAGTAGCATTCTTGTTATTATGCTTGAGTTTTTTTTTCTTTTCTTTGCCCAATCTACCCAATCTATGCAAAATTCCCATAAAAGACTGAGTGAAAGCAGAGGATGGGGAGGGGAGAGAAAGATTTGAATTTTGCACATGCTTTATAATATGCTGAAGATGTACTTTTCTTGTGTATGGTGTTATACTGGCTACATATAAGAGCTGCATTTGGATAATGAGATTTTCACTAAGTTTCACACTTACTTTACAAAATCTCTGAATATTAGAACATGTTGTGCTTAGTTTCAAACCAAAAATAAAACAAACAAACAGAAAACCCCAACTGACCAGATCCCTAGTCCTTTAGCAAAAATAGTTTTTCTTTTGTTGCCATATTACTAAATATATAAAGCAAGACCTGCCATGTTATTGCATGCATTCTTAATGAAAAATGTTTGCCGTTGCTGCAGTATTTTCTTTTAATATTCTGCAGAATTCACCCTGCAAAAGATAGCTAAAGGAAGTCCCATGGAACAAGCCTTTTTTTTGTTAAAGGATGCAAAGTGGTGGTGGTAATAATAATCTTTATTCAATCAATGATCAGCAAAATGTGCAAAATATAAAGCATGAGAGTAAAATCAAATGGTTGAGATAAAATACCAAGATAGCAATGAGTCTCTATAATAAAAGTGTAACATAAGCTATTACAATAATACTAATAAATTGTGCATGTTTAAGGGGCTAGGGAAAAAAAGTGGGAAAGGCTTACTCTGAGTTAGCGGAGCTGAAAATCAAGTATCAGAGAAGCTCCTTCAACCGCTTTTAAAATAAGTCAAGCAGAAAGCAAAATATCTTCCTCTCTTCTTACAGCAACCCCTGGGTTGCCAGTCTATGCATTTTTAACATGTCATGCTCTTAAATAGGAAAAACTACTATCTAATGTTAAATTTGGTTCCTGTGATTACCTCCCCCCACTACTCTCCCTTTCTCTTCTTCTTTTTGTATTATGCTTTTAGAGAATAGTCCTCTGGGGAGAGATTTACTCTTTTGTTTTATTGATAGCTGTATAAAAAATGTTTTAGATAAATAAATGATCATGAAATGCATCCTTCATCCATTAAATATTTCTCATATTTTTATTGGCTTTACGTAGGTGCACAAGTAGTTATTTTACACAAAGCAACAGTAAAATCATATTTCTTATTGCTACACTGGAAGGAAATTAAATTCCTGAGATCTAGCTAGCCTCAGTGCTTCACTCAGTCTCAATGACGTTCCTCTGGACAGAGCTCAGATGTATCTTTGATAAGGCCTGTTTGAGGCTTTGCCAGTTAAAGAACTGGCTCAAACAACTATACAGATGGAGTTTTTAGCTCAGCTTGTACTGCAAGACAGACAGACTTCCCTGTCAAACAACCCTATTATATCCAAATAGGATATTCAATGTCGGTTTATGCCCCAGTCCATATCTATGCTGGGTCTCGAAAAAAGTTGGCTAAAACCACAGATTATGATGTCAGAAGGAAAGAGTTGATACCTCACGCTTTTGCTACTATGAACTTATGTGTCTGTCCCTTATCACGCACAAATGTTTTAATTAGATTATTGTCCTACTGTAGAAGGAAACTTATATTGGTTTATCAAGAGACACTGCCTCTGAAAGTAATGATGGGGAGATAATATTCTCCACTGTTAATTTATAGATATCCTCAGAACATGAAAGAAAAATTTACTCCTTCTGTGGGTGTTGTGCATATATCTTTCAGTTGTCCTAAATATTGCTTCTATAGATTGGGGTAATCTTTCCTTTGATCACAAACCATTTGAGCTGGCTCTAACAAGAGACTATGCATTTCTTAATAATGTATCAATATTCCATCATTTCTAGAAAAATTGCTAAATTCTGTTCTATAGCACTTGCTATCAAACAATCTGAACAAAATCCGATTATGTTTAGTTTCTGCTATGAATGGTTTTTTTATATTGAATGTGGTTTGGTCTCTGTACACAAATATCATTATATTACAGCATGTCTTCATTGACATCTGAAGTAGCAAAGTTCACCAAATCATTTTATTTTAAATGTGACCAAGCCTAAGACAGCATAATTAAGAGCTTGTTATTTTGCAATTTGTTAAGTGGAAGTGTAAGAGCTAAAGAATTATAATATTGTTGTCAAAGTTCCAGTTGATTTCTAAAGGTCTCGATTTTTAAACAAATCAAGGTTATTGTGCTTCCTCCTCTAATGTCTCATATTATCAGTTAGGGTTACCAAGCATTCTGTAAAAGGATCAAATATTGTCACAAAATCAATTGTTACAATCAATTATTGTACATTTTTGCTTCTTTCTTTTCTTTGTCTATCAACAAACTCAATAGCCAAGAATTATATTATTTATTTTCTGATTCTGGCAACCAGCTGCAATCCAGCCCCTTCAAATCTGTAATCATTGTAGTTTGCAGATGACATGACTACACTAAAAGTTGAACAGCATGTCATTGATTTTATATTATACTGGAAAATGCAATTTTATATACATGTAGGCCTAAATACATTTTTTGCAGCAATTTTTGTTGCAGATGCTGAGAAATTTAAACAATGTGTCTTCCTTTTCTATCCATTGATACTTTCCAATTGTCAGTGTCCTCTTTTGCCTGTTCAGTTATCTGGTAACCCTAGTTACAGCTGAATATGAGATGGTTCATAATGAGACATGCAGGGCTACCAGGACCAAGGCTGAATGGAGTCCATTTATCTGAAGCTCATCATCTGGTCTAGAACATTTTTATGCTAAAACATAGTAATGAAACTTAAACTCACAGATAACCGATCCATATTGTTCAAACAAAATCTTTCTTAAAATAGGAACATTCAAAAAATCTAGGTACCAGTGGGCAATTTTGCTGTATGTTTTAATAAATCCCAAAGTGGACAAAATTTTAAATACACCATTCTTCAAATTTCAAACTTGAAATGCATACGTAATATTTATGAGCAGTTGTTTCCAGATATAAAATAAGAAGAATGAATGTGGCAGATGCAGACATTTGGACATTCACCTACTGATTATTTTATTTTATTTTTTTTACTGTAAAGCAGCGGTTCTCAACCTGTGGGTCGCAACCCCATTTGGGGTTGAACGACCATTTCACGGGGGTTGCCAAACAACGCGATCCGCCATTTTTTTTGTCAGTCAGCGCAGGGGGCGGCGCTGCGCATGCGCACCGCGCATGGGTGGCACAGGAGTGGTGGCACAGGGGGCGGCGCCGTGCATGCGTGCCGTGCAGGGGCGCTGCACAGGGGGCGGCGCAGGGGGCAGCGCCGCACATGCGTGCCGTGCATGCACACCAGGGGGTGGCGCAGGGGGCAGTGGGGGTGGCGCAGGGGGTGGCGCAGGGGGCAGTGCCGCGCACGCATGCCGCGCATGCGTGTCGCGCAGGGGGCGGCACAGGGGCGCCGCCACACATGCGCACCACTCAGGGCCGCCACCGCGCATGCGCGCTGCGCAGGGGGGCACCACATATGCATGCCGCGCGGGGGTGCCGCGCATGCGTGCCGCACAGGGGGCACCGCCGCACATGCATGCCACGCAGGAGGCGCCGCCGTGCATGCGCGGCGCCTGCTTATGACCGGGGTCGCCATATAAAAAGATTGAGAACCACTGCTGTAAAGGTTTTAATAAGGTCCCAAAAGGTAGTTAACTCACTACGCCTGCAACTATCCAGGGGAAGACAATTCCACAGGTGGAATGGACTTGAAAACTTCTAATACCATAAGATGTAATTGTTCTATCTACATTCAACAATCAGAGACTCTTCCAAGCAGCTATTTGAGCATTTAAAAATGAAAATAATTCACCCTTAGAAAACAGGAAAGGCTTTAAAAAAACCTTCTCTAAACTTTTTCAGCTAGTAATTTTAACTGTGGGAAACATTGTTTAGAAATGAAGGTTACCCAGAACTGACAAGGCAAGATTTGGAAGGCCAAATTAATGTATCTGCCAGCACTGTGTGAAAACTGATCCATATCTGCAAAACAGAACCTGCAGATCACTGCAAGTGACTTGCTGAAAAATTTAGCTGACGCTGGATAAATTCTCCACAGGTTCACACAACAGCCATTGCTTATAAACACTGCTTATGCATGGACAGAAGAAATGTCAGAAGGAAATTCTCTCTTCAGTCTCATTGCAAAAGTCATCACTTAAAACAGGGGTGTCAAACTCAATTTCATTGAGGGCCACATCAGCATTGCGGTTGCCCTTGGGGGGCTGGGTGGGCATGGCCAGCTCTACATCATTTGTGTCAAGGGTACCTGTGGGGGCCTGGGCAGGAGTGGGACAGATCTGAGGGTCTCTGGCAGAAAGGGATGGGACCAGGGCAGAGCCCATCAAGCCGGATATGTGAAGTAGGCGAGGGCCATGTGCTGGCCACTTCCAGGCGATGGTGCATTTCTTCATTCCTCACAAAAGGTGATACCTCCCCAGCATGCACCCAGGGGATGGGGCCGACGCGGCAGGGGCTGGTTCCTTGCTGTTTCCAGACAGTCTTGTGGAGCTAAGACTGAATGCATTTCAGCATAGATGGCCACCACAGAATTGTACATTGGCTCCCGGCTGGCCTGGGCCAGGGCCAAGGCAGTGGGGACCGTTCCCTAACTGTTTCCAGGATGGCTTCGCGGGCCGCATGAAACCACTTCGCGGGCCGCATCCAGCCCCTGGGCTTGTGTTTGACATGTCTGATTTAAAATATGCAACATAAAATTTGAATAAGCTTAAAATGTGTTGGAACAAACTGATTTGGACTGATAAAGACTACCCTTCTGCCCACCCAAACAATGCATTGGGTTGTGAGAAAGGCAGTGGAACTGGAAATATTGCCCAGATAGAATGGAGTCAACTAAATATCAACATATCCCAGAGGCTTTTGTGCCACCATTAGTAAAGGAAGTGAAGCTGAAAAGAAGTTAGATATTTCAGCAAGAAAGTGAAACAAACCATACCTCCAAATCAACCAAGTAGTCTGTACTGGACAAGAAAGATAATATTCTTGAAAATCTTTTGGGAGACTAAAACATATAGCACATGCAAGGAGACGTTACAATATTTCTGAGTTAGATTTGGGGGAAGGGATGGCAGTCCAGAATAAATAATTTTAAAAAATCTCCTGGCTAAAGGAAACATACAGATTGTTTCTACTAAAGGAGCTATTACAAAGTACTAATGGAAAGGGTGTTTAAACTTCTGTACTTACTATATTCACCATTTCCTTATTCTGAAATTGCAAACAGAGTAGGCAGACATTCAAATATGTTGACCTTTCTACTGTGTAGAGGTTTTGTCAGCTTCCGTTCTCTTAGGGATTCCTTGAAACATAGTATTTCACCAGGGATGCTAAAATTTATGCATGCAACTGTGCATCCCATAAAGTTCAAGTCACAAATAAATGCCTTTCTAAATATGTAGAGATTAAATTTTACCTTGGAAAAGATACTAGCTACATCCGGATTTCAAGCTTACTTCCCTAAAATGCCTCACTGGATGTATTTTAGTAGCAAGTTAAATCTAGCAGTGTGGATCCATGTGGCAAATGAACATTATAACAGAGAAGGGTGGGAAGGAGTCATTACAGCCTATATGATTACTGGGGACCAAACATAGACTACCAAAATATCCAATCTGTCATGGCATGTGCATGCTGGTAGCCATGCCCAGAAATTGGAGGAAGGGTTATTTCTCCTGCTTTTTTTTTAAGCTAAATAAATTGCTTCAAATCTTCAGAATGGGATTAGCTGCAAAGTGTGCCTGTAGTTACAAGTCTCTCTTTCTCTCTTCCTCTTTCTCTTTCTCTCCCTCTCTCTCTCTTTCACATACACACACAAACACACACAAAATATTTTACAATTCTTTAGTGAATTAGTACACTAGAATATTGTGCACATTACACTGCCAATGTCAATACTATATGATCAACTGTTCACTAGAAGACTATAAAAGGAAGATGGTGGTTCAAGTGGTTCAAGCACTGGGCAGGTTAGCAAGTCTGTATCTGAGACCTGAGAGCTGCCATGGGGCGGGGTTGAGCTCTCATCCTTCACTCCAGCTCCTACTGGGGAAATGAAAGGAGCCCTCAACTGGGCATCCCCAGGGCAAATGGTGATATTACCAGCTAATCCTTTCAACCTGGAAGCGCCTCAGAGCTTCTGGACTCAGGTGCAAAGAAGAAAACCCCCAAAAACGTTATAAGGCTATATGTATATGAACAACTACAACACTATATGTTCAAGGCAGAACCTATAAATGTATTAAATTGGCCTGCAATGTAGCATCCCTTTGTGGCTCTTATTCCATCTGCTATACTTGTTTCTAGGTGTATATGAAGGAACAGCATCTATTTTCTATGCCTTCCATTCCATTTCTCCTTCCAAACTGCCAAACTATTCTCCAGAATGCCAGCATTACTCTAAAATCAGAGTATGTCATTTTCTGACCATTTTAAAGAAAATGAGACAGTGATGTATGTAATTGGGAAGGGCAGCTCTTTCAATTTAAAAGTTTCCATTTTCAGAAAAGTCCACTCAAGCTAATGGTTTGGAGACTATAATCGGAGAGAATAAATGAATACAAATTTATTGTTTTGATTTGTATGTTTTATTTCATGAATGTTTAATATAGAATTATTGTGGGGAATTTATTATGGGCCACATCCAATGTTACAAAAGCAGAATTCTTCTCTGATTATAGGTCACCTTCTTTTTGTCCTCTCCCCTCCCTTCTGGATTCTCTGGAAGAGATCAATAGGCTTTGCAGAGGGATCCAGAAAATTCATCAGCAGAAACAAAGGATGCAATGGTATGTTTCTTTTATTTTGATATAGTAAGTATCATTTTCAGAAAAGTTATGTTAGCAGACTTAAAACTTAAGTCAGGCCTCAAAACTTACCTGTTATACTTAAGGTAACCTACATTCCTTTTGTAGCCACCTTTTCAGTCAATTTTACTACTTTTTTATTTTGGCTTCTGTTTGTTATATAAGGTTCATTTTGTGTTACATACTACACAGACACACAGACACACACACACACACACACACACAGAGAGAGAGAGAGAGAGAGAGAGAAAGAGACAGAGACAGAGAGACAGAGACAGAGAGACAGAGAGATTTACACAAACACCTTCCTAGAATTTTTCAATGCATACAATTGTTCCTTCTGCCTTTTATGGAGTTATTATCATCTTAAACTTTTCATCTCATTTTTACTCCTCAAATCCTCAATTTGTTTTTCTCTTCTTTCAGCAAAAAAGTCCATATAATGTTTTCAGTTCTTTAAAAAAAGTCTTTTTTTCTTTCTCTGATCAAATTGGTCAGCTTCACCAGGAAGGAAGGAAGGAAGGAAGGAAGGAAGGAAGGAAGGAAGGAAGGAAGGAAGGAAGGAAGGAAGGAAGGAAGGAAGGAAGTCAGACTTCCCAGGCAGACCACATTTGTAATATTACTTTACTGTAAGGCTACATCAATAAAATGTTGTAATTCTGAAAATACAAATCTCCTGCTATCTTCTTACAGCCGCTTATTTAAACATTCCCTAGGCAACATTTCTTTGCCTCATCTCTCAAAATCTTTCTCACAAATTATTACAGAAAGAAAGAAAGATATTGAGGTTTATAGTTGGATACAGCCAACTCTCTCACCCTGTAATGCTTATTTGAATAATGTCCATCTCAACCTTTGACTGAGATTTTCCTCACTTGATGAATAGTGGGAGATAATGGAAACATGCTTTATCCCAATACACTATTAATTATGTTTGTGACTTTTGTATTGTTCAAAAACACTGCTGTCAGTGGAAAGGAACAGATTTGTTGTTTCCCTTTCAAGATATTAAAAACTAAGATGATAATAAAAGAAGCAATGTTGTTATTCCATACATTGCAGGAATATCTGAAAAGCTCAGGAGGATCTTCAGCCAATATAACATATGTGCACATTTTAAACCCAAGAATACATTAAGGCAGAAGCTTGTCCACCACAAGAATAAAACACCCAGGCACAAACTGAGCAACATGGTATATGTAGTACAATGCAGTGAGCCATGTGCAAATCTGTGCATTGGGGAAACAAAACAACCCCTTCATAAATACATGCACAACATAGGAGAACAAACCCATCAGGACAAGATTCAGCAGTCCATCTGCATTTAAAAGACAAAGGCCACTCTTTTGAAAACAGCAAAGTCCACATTTTGGACAGAGAGGACCAATGGTTTGAAGGAGGGGTCAAAGAGGCTATCTATGTCAAAATTGAACAGCCCTCTCTCAACAGAGGGATATGACATCATTGATCTCCAGTCTACAACATGGTCCTTTCAGGAGATCCAAGAAGGCTCCACACATATTTGCACTACTCAGGTGATCCTGATGACACAGATAAACCTCCAAGTGGCCTCAACAACTCTCTAAAAGAATGCAAATGACCAGCTGTCTGCAAGGAATATAAATCCTTCCATTCCCCACCATCCAGTCAGAGCTGAAAAAGCTTCTCGGATGAAAAGCAAAATGTCTTCAAAGAAAAATCAGAAAGTCCAGTTGTCTCTTGAAAAAGCACCTTTGGCATAAGATGATAAAAAGATGAGAAAGAAATATCTGGTCATAAACAATGATGTTTAACTATTTAACAATGATTTTTAAAACATTTTTTGGAATCACCTTGCCTGGAAATATTAATTTCTTTATTGACTTATTACGATGGGGTTTGAGTGAAAAAGTATACAACAATGCTTGTTTAAATTTCTCTAAGCAAAGGTTTTAGTAGTCTAAAGATTCAGTTAGCCACAAGCATACATCTCCTTGAAGGAAGCATGAAAATAAATACATATCAAACACATGAACTTCTTGAGATATCATCCACTGGATTCATATCAATCAAATCAGTACTGCTTTTGAAGTTTACTAAACGAATGATTATGAAGAAAATAGCATCCAAATATTTATTTCAACATATAATAGGAAACCTGATATTCTAAGTTGTTTCTTAAAGTAACATCTTATATTTTGAATGTTATTGAAGCATTAACGATCACAAAAGCTTGTTGTCTGGTGTTTGCACAAAGACCAGACAGCTATGTTGCACTGTCTCCTCAAATTTATCAAAATGCAAAGGATATTTCCTTATGTAGAAATAAAAGACAAGTTATCTATTCAAGCATCTGAAATGCCCAAGGTCTTTCTTTTCTCCAAGGCTCTGCCTTTAAGATTCCTGGCTTTCAAAAACCAATCTGGGCGGCTAAATTTGTGTTTAAAACTATTCTCACAATTTCCACTAGAACAGGAACTGTTGAATGATATGTATGTTGTCATACATATTGAGACTATTTTTTAAAGATTTTAGACAAGATAAAGAGCATCTGTACAAGTTGAAGTTGGCTAAGTGATATTGATGGAAAAGGAATGTCGTCTTATTTACAGTTTTTCGCATCTCACCTCTTGAGACGAGCTTTTACAGAACTTCATTTTCAGACAATGCCAACCACTTATTTGGATGGAAGATATAAAAGATTACCCACCCTGTATGCATTTGTGATAACTCACAGGTGGAAGATCTGATGCTTTATTTATTACATTGCAAATTACATCAGGAAACCAGAACTAGATTTATTATGCTCTTGTTAACCCAACCGCATCAGTACAGCACGAAAGGGGGAAAAAAAACTGTTTCCTGCTGATTGATGTTGTCATGTAGACGATCAAGGAAAATAAGTTTCATTGTTTGCAACAGCCGCAAGGAAGGTACAAATGCAGATGTTGATAGATAGTGCGTTTAATTATAGGAGAAATGAATTGAACAGATATAGATACAAATCATTGTCATTTTATATGGAGTTTTTGTTAAAACTTATGACTGCAAGCAAATGTACTAAATATAAAATGTAAATGCAAACGGCATTTCCTTATGCAGGAATAGAAGACATGTTACCTATTCAAGCATTTGACATTTCCAAGATCTTTCTTTTCTCAAAGGGGCTGTCTTTAAGATTCCCAGATTTTGAAAACCAGTCTGGTGCAAGAGCTTTCAGGAATCAAAAGAGATAGGAAACATGTTGCTGACAGAACTATTTCTTTAAATAATTGTCACCACATAAGCACAACGCTATTTTCCCCCATCTGTCCATCTATCAATCCTTTCTTATTTACCAATATATCACTGAAAGGCAAAGTATCCTCTTGTAGATTTTGCTAATGAACATGAAACACCTTCTAAAACAGACGTGTCAAACACAAGGTCCGGGGGCCAGATGCGGCCCGTGAAGTGGTTTCATGTGGCCTGCGAAGCCATCCTGGAAACAGTGAGGGAACGGCCCCCACTGCCTTGGCCCTGGCCCAGGCTAGACGGGAGCCAATGTACAATTTTGTGGTGGCCCTCTATGCTGAAACGCATTCAGTCTTAGCTCCATAAGCCCTCTTCCCTGCATGGCCTGAGAGGAACAGTGAGGCTCCTCCAGTGGACCATGCCTTGGCACTTGCCCCGGTCCCACTCCCTTCTGCCAGAGACTCTCAGATCGGTCCCACTCCTGCCCAGGCCCCCACAGGCACCCTTGACGCAAACGATGTAGAGCTGGCCATGCCCACCCAGTAGGTCACACCCACTCCAGCCACGCCCACCCAGTAGGCCGCACCCAACCTGGCCACACCCACCTGGCCCCCTGAGGGCAACTGCAATACTGATGCAGCCCTCAATGAAATTGAGTTTGACACCCCTGTTCTAAAAATACTGGGTTTCTTTTAAAAAAAAAATTGGTATGTTATTGCTAGCATTTAGGGGCTGTTTACTCATCCAAAATAAAAAGAGAGATTGAGGCAATTAGTTAGTTAATTAGGCTTTACATGTAATATACAAATAGATATTATTGTACTAAAGTGAAACAGACATTCAAAAACATTTGCTGCAAATCAGGTTTTTGCCCTTTAAAATTACTGAAATGCAGTATGTTAGGCATTCAGTGATAAATACCAATAGCAGACAAGCTTTCTGGTCAAGGCAAACTTAATGTTTGTAATCCAAAATCATGTTTATAGATTCTGGACATCTTCAAAACAGGTTATAAATGACACGTTTTATTTTATGCTTGCTATTCAATGGGGATTATTGTCCATTAAAGATGAACGTTGTTCCAAGAGTTAGACTGCCAATGTTTCATTAGTCATCACACTTATTCTCCAAAGTCTTCTTTTACAGTGCTCTAATGCTTTTTGAATGTGACAACCTCTGTTAAATTTATGTACTGTTGAAAACCTTCCAGTACAGTCTTTAAATGTAAAACATTTACTAGATTTTCGGTTTCCTAGAGAAAGAGTTGAAATGTTCACTACAGAGCTTAACCATTTCCAGGAAAGATCAAAATTCAAATCCAAATATTTTAGCCAAAAGACAAGAAATGGGCACAGCTAATATACAAGTAAACCTTCAACCACAATTGAGTCCAAAATTTCTATTGCTAAGTGAGATAGTTGGTAAGTGAATTTTGCCCCATTTCATTACCTTTCTTGCCACCATTGTAAGTGAATCACTGCAGTTGTTAAATTAATCACATAGTTGTTAAGTGAATCTGGCTTCCCCTTTGACCTTGCTTGTCAGAAGGTTGCAAAAGGTGACCCTGGAATACTGCAGCCACTAGAAATATGAGTCAATTGCCAAGCATTTGAATTTTGACCATGTGTCTATGGGAATGCTGCAATGGTCATAAGGGTGAAAAACAGTCACAAATCACTTTTTTCAGTGCTGTTACAACTTTGAAAGGTCACTAAATGAACTGTTGTAAGTCGAGGCCTATCTGTAATTATTTGCTCTTTTTTTCATAACTATTTCCATTACCATGTAAAGCTCATTGTGATTAAAGGGGATAATCTCATTTGCTTGTCTTGCTTAGTCTTTGCTTTATTACTGTTACAGCTGTTTTTTTTAATTTTGACAAAAATACCAGGAAGCTAGAACTAACCTAGAAAGAAGCATTAGAAAGATATTTATTAAGGAGAAAAGTATGATGGAAAAGAGTAGAAAACAGCCCTCCAAATATAAGATGTCTAATTCTTACAACTCTACTCTGCACAGTCAATGATAGACAAAGGATACTGTAATTCAACAGTTTGAATTTCCCTCTGGTGTAAGATTATAAAAATAGGTTTGGTAGGTGGAAACTTTGTAGACCTCAATACTATCAAAACCCATTCAGCATAAAAGCCAAAAAAATGAATGAATGAGAGAAAAATGAATCAGAAAAACTAGGATAATTCAAGCAAGATGGAAACAATAGTAGATATGAGTTATGTACGTAAGCAAGAGTAGTTATCCATATGGTGTTTAAGAATGAAGAAAATGAATGGACCTGCTTAAGAATTGCAGTCATTATTCTGGTCCTCAATGATAAAATGACAAGATGACCAGGGTTACCTGGCAAATGAGGAGGAGGAGGAGGAGGAGGAGGAGGAGGAGGAGGAGGAGGAGGAGGAGGAGGAGGAGGAGGAGGAGGAGGAGGAGGAAATGTTTAGTTCACTAAATGAAAACCTGCATAAATTAATAATTAATAGTATAAATAAAATAGATTCTTCAAAAGCAAATACTATTCTGGAACTGTTAGAAGTAAATGATTTTTATTTTGATTTAATGCAAATTATTAATGCAATTCTTTATGTTCTCTTTCCTGTCTTCTATTTCAGTCTTGGTGATATATTGATGAATACCACAGCTGGTCTATTTATGTTTAAAGAATTTATGTATATAATATAAATGATATTCCAGGGTAACCTTAACAGCCAGAGATAAATATTTAACATCTATGGAGACTTCAAGGTGCCTAAAGATCTTGTAACAGAACACACCTTGTAACATGATCCATATTTTTGGATGCTTGCCATCTGCCTATGTACAGATGCCTAAACTGAATCCAGTCTATAATAGATTGCTTCAGAAAGCTTTTTATTCTCCTCATATTCAGTTAGAAGATTGATTTGGTTATCTAAATTAACATTTCTTACGGCTTTTTCTGCCAACTTTTAACCTTCCACATAAACAGCATTTGAATTGCACTATTTCGGCTATATTAAGGATTGTCATATGCACTCTCTTCATATTCAAATATTAACTTGGGTTCCACTAAATTAAATTACTGAATGAGTTTTAAAAAAGAGGAAAATACATGTAATTGTACAGAAAAAGAGAGATCAGACATTTTAAAATTCCTTTGCATGGTACATTATTTCCAAGCACAGGAATAACCTTGACTGAAAAAGTAAACAACCATAGAATTTAAAAAAAAAACTTAAAATTTGAATGACTGCTATCTGATAAAACATTTTGGTCAAAGGACAGCTCAGGTCTTCTGAATACTGTCTGTTCTACTGCCACAGCCTTCAGTTTTAGGAAATTTCTGCTGCTGCTTAGCTGCAATCTGCACACTTGCAGTTTCTACCCTTTGATTCCAGTCTTGTCCTTGGGAAAACCAGAGAGGCCAAATAATCAAATGGAGCTTATGTAATGTCATGTGCAGCAATGACCATGTAAGTTGGAGGAGAGCCCATATTTTGTCATTTTTCGGAGAAATATAATGGAGAGGAAAAAAGATTAAGACAATTCCAAACATCCCCGTCTCACTCAAAAATAAACCAAATCTTATCAATATGACTGACTTACAGCCTGACTTTCTATTGCAATGTAGTCTTCCTGGGGCTACATGTGAGGATTGTCCAGAAGTTTCAATTGGTGAAAACTGTGGCAGTCAGACTTTAAACAGTATCTGACATCAGGAACATCTAATGACAATGCTGAAAGACATGCACTAGTTGCCAATTGTTTTTCAGACACAAATTTAAGGTGTTGATTTTAACCTTTAAAGCTTAGTATAGCTTGAGGACTAATAATCTAAATGGATTACCATCATTTTTTGAACGCTGGTCAAATGGAAGAGGGTATTCTCCTGTACATTCCAAGCAATGGGAAACTACTTTCTTGGAATTTCTTTTCTTGTTAAGAAAAAAAAATCAAAACTTTAAATTAAAGTTTTAATTTAAATAGTAATTTGAATTATTTTAATCATATTTGATTGTTTTCTTGATTACTATTAATGTAATATTTTCTAGGAGGAAGGGTAGGACAAAAATTGAATAAAATCAATACATCAAATATTGTTCAAAATGCAATGTAATATATGTATTATTGTGTTGTTTGCTGAACTTTCTCCTACCGCAATAGTCTTCATTTCATAAAGAATGCAGAATTAGCCAATCGCTGATAAATAAAACTAGCAAAGGGCTATTAACTTCAAATCCTTCTTCTGGGTTTTATTGGGACATCTGGTGAGTGACCAGTGAAAACAGTATGTTGGATCAGATTAATCATTGATCTGATTCTAATGAATCACAATATTAATGTGGATTCTGCCAGGGAACAAAGGATCTCATTCAATGAACAGGCACAACTGACACACAAGACGTATTTGTGCAAAGATGGTCACAACTGCTGCCTGCTCTTCTAGTAGGAGCTGTGAATCCAGGAAGACCCCTGGTTTCACATCAACTCTGTCTAGAGGAGTGCAACTATGTCTAGAGTCAAAGAAGAAAAATTCACCAGATGCAGGGGAACCCATATCTCAAATCCACTTCATCTTGTCAGGGTTCAGCTATAACCTATTCTCCTCCATTCAAACCCTCACAAGACAAGAACTCCATCTCAAGTCATTCAGATGTCAGCCACAAATGTGTCCAAATACTGTCTGGATATTATAAATCGCTTTCAATCCTGATTGGAAAGGATCCAGATAATCTGGTTCCTCCAAGCCCCTTAGTAGCTTTGCATCTACCACCTTTTCCACAACTTGGAAGTTGGAACCTGGATGAAAGTTAATCAGTACTATTGAATTCAAGAATGGCTTATTAACAAGAATACAGACATATTTTTTTCCTTCAAAACAGATGGAACCATTCTATCCCACAAAGAAGAATTCACAACTTAGGACCCAATCATATGACATCTCCCGGTTGGCCTTGACCAACCAGAATACTGCCAAGTTCTCTGGCATAGGCCATGTCTGTATATTTTTCAGTCAAGTCCTTACACATAGGAAGTTTACTTTTTTCTGGATGGAACATAGAAGTTTCATATATGTATCTCATCATTTATTTAAGTTACACAGGTTGTTGCCATATGGACTTTTTATTTTCCCTAAAAACAATTCTGCAAGACAAATCCTTTCTGATTATTCAGCCAATTGGGGAAAAAATTTTCATGACTTCATCCAGAATCTCTTACAATGTTTGAATAGCTAGAGCTAGCTAATTACAAATGGTCTTCCCGTGGACTTATTACTTAGGTGACATCCTGTGTGGTTTTTGTGAGTGTGGGTCTGGTATCATTTTTTGTGTTAGGGAGTCGTTTGTCAATAAGGGCGGGTTTCCAAATGGCTGGTAGGCGGGAGGTATCATCTCGCTTGTTCATGCTGTGTGGGCGTTTTTCTATCTCGATGGCTTCTCTGATTATTCTGTTATTAAAATGTTCACTTTTGGCAATGGTTCTGGTATTTTTAAAGTCAATTTCATGTCCTGTGGCTTTAAGGTGTTGGACCAGGGAAGATGTTGGTTCCTCTTTTTTGACTGAGTTCTTATGTTCTTCAATGCGTGCACTTATTCTTCTGTTGGTTTGTCCGATGTATGTGTTGGGACAAGCGGTGCATGGGATTTCATATACTCCTTGATTTTCTAAGTCAATTTTATCTTTGGGGTTTCTAAGGATGGTGGATATTTTTCTGTTTGTGCAGAATGCTGTTTTGATGTTGTGTTTATGGAGGATCTTACTGATTCTGTCTGTGGTGCCTTTTATGTATGGGAGGAGGGCTTTGCCGTTTTCTTGTTCTTTGTCTTGGATTTTAGTGGGGGTTTCTTTTTGGATTAGGTTTGTAATCTTATTTCTATGGAATCCATTGGATGTTAGTACATTGGTGAGAGTGTGTAGTTCAGTTTTTAGGTGTTGTTCGTCAGCTAAGCGTTTTGTTCTGGAGATGAGTGTCTTGGCTACGGAGTTGATCTGGGTGGTGGTGTGAGAGAGCATGCAGATAGCGGTTTGTGTGTGTTTTCTTCTGGTAGATGGTGTGTCCTAGGGAGCCATTGGATTTCTTGTAGACTAAGACATCCAGGAAGGGAAGTTGGTTGTTATATATATATATTTTCTGAGGTTTTCGCAGGTGTTTGTATGTAGGTCTTTGGTTATTCGGGTTTTCTTCCGTGTCAAATTGGAAGTGTCTTGGAGACGTTTCGACAAAGTCTCATTCATCATCTTCAGGCTGGTGTTTTCAGCTTTGAAGCCGAAAACACCAGCCTGAAGATGACAAATGAGACTTCGTCGAAACGTCGCCAAGACACTTTCAATTTGACTTTGTCGAAATGTCGCCAAGACACTTCCAATTTGACGCGGGAGAAAACCCGAATAACCAAAGACCTACATATATATATATATATATATATATATATATATATATATATATATTTCAATAATGATCTCCGGGAAGAGTATAATCTAGTTGTTTATTGTTAAAACAATATTTAAAACAATAAAAACAGTTATATACAAAGTTAAAAACAACTTAGCTTTCGCTGAGGACGCTGGCAGAGGACCAGCGAAAGCTAAGTTGTTTTTAACTTTGTATATAACTGTTTTTATTGTTTTAAATATTGTTTTAACAATAAACAACTAGGTTATACTCTTCCCGGAGATCAAAGATTGCATTATTGAACAAATATGCCCAGGATTCGCATTTTTACAACCATTAAGGATATATATATATATATATATATATATATATATATATATATATATATATATATATATATATATATATTCAATAATGATGGTGAAAATGCGACTCCCGGGCATAATTATAAATGGAATGAATAAAGCGCGTTCACCAGGAGAGTTTAAAGTTAAAATACTTTAATTAAAGTATTTTACTATATTAAAAGGTTGCCAAGCTTTCGTTGGGAAAACTCCCCAACATCTTCAGGGCTGAGAGACCGTTTCTAACAAGGTGATTCAAACGGGTTCCATAGACGTCTGCACGTGGTTCCTAGACTGTGCTAGCATTCCCTGCTGAACAGCTGATAGGTGGGAGGGGGAATCGGAGTAAAGATTTCTTCTGTCGTTCTCTCGAGCACTTTTGTTCACATTTCCGTCGACCTCAGGGGGTATTGTTAAAGTTATGTTCCGCCCTCTCCCGGCAGTACTGGCTCTCGTTGCAGTGGGGGGATTTAGTTTGATGTCATTGTGTATCCTACCATGGAGGCGGGGCTTCATCGGCTGCAATTTAACATCTTTCCTCTGCTGCATGCTCCCGTACATAAAGTTTACTGTAGAGGAAGAAAGACACAATTCTCTTGCCTTCTTAGATGTTTCCATCCATCGTCAACCAGATGGATACCTACATACGAAGGTATTCCGTAAACCAACCCACACGGATAGAATCCTCACTGCAGCACGGATGAATATAAGAAAGAAGAGAGGAGACACCTCTTCCGTACGTGCATATATAACGGTTATCCATTAAAATTTATCAAACGACATTGTACAACTTTCCAGCACCAGACCACCCAACGAAGAAGGGATTCCCCCCTACAAAAAACACGCATCTCCCTCCCATACATAAGTAACATCTCAGAGGCCACAGCCAGACTACTAGCACCCCATGGTATAGAAGTAGCTCACAAACCTAACCAAACCCTACGATCAAAAATTATGCGTCCAAAGGACCCCCTACCTACCATGGAGAAATCTGCTATTGTTTATAAGATCAACTGCAAAAACTGCGAAAGCAACTATGTGGGAGAAACAGCCAAACGCTTGAAAACTCGCCTCCACGAACACAAACTGGCCATAAAACGAGGCGAACCACACTAACAACTTTGGATGCATATGGCACAACAAGGCCATCAGTTTGACTTCAATAACACCCTTATCATAGCCAGTGATGCCACGAAGGGAGGTCAGCTGCTAAAAGAAGCCTGGTTCTCGAATAACAACTCAATCAATCGTCACATTGACTTGGACCCAGCACAACAAGCGCTACGAAAATGGAACTCAAACCATCATCCTTTATATCACAAACCTTACAATCAACATCCACAACATTCTAAACCAGGAGCTACACCTCCTCCCTACCAGAAACAATCTGATATAGACTACCCAGAAACCTCCCAACAATGTCAAGGGGAAACCACATCCCCTTTAATTGGAGAAAACAACAATAATGACATTGGAGCGCTTAAGAAATTTGAGGATAGAACCACTAAATTTAGCACTACCCATAATAATAATAAAGGTGGATATCCCATACAGAGAGGGGAGAAAAAACATGTGATGACGACCCGTTCGCTTGATAAAAGGGAAAGTAACATGAGCGGGGAATCTGCCCAAATACCAACAGACTTTTGCTCACAGAAATGGGGGGGATTTAACTTGAATATTAACCTACGAGGGAAGATGAGCATGGGGGACACCATGATGGAGGAGGATGATTCAAACATTGAAAAATACCACATCCAGTTGATGCTTGTACATGCGAGCGAAGATAAATACGGGAGCATGCGGCAGAGGAAAGATGTTAAATTGCAGCCGATGAAGCCCCGCCTCCATGGTAGGATACACAATGACATCAAACTAAATCCCCCCACTGCAACGAGAGCCAGTACTGCCGGGAGAGGGCTGAACATAACTTTAACAATACCCCCTGAGGTCGACGGAAATGTGAACAAAAGTGCTCGAGAGAACGACGGAAGAAATCTTTACTCCGATTCCCACTCCCACCTATCAGCTGTTCAGCAGGGAATGCTAGCACAGTCTAGGAACCACGCGCAGACGTCTATGGAACCCGTTTGAATCACCTTGTTAGAAACGGTCTCTCAGCCCTGAAGATGTTGGGGAGTTTTTTCCCAACGAAAGCTTGGCAACCTTTTAATATAGTAAAATACTTTAATTAAAGTATTTTAACTTTAAACTCTCCTGGTGAACGCGCTTTATTCATTCCATATATATATATATATATATATATATATATATATATATATATATATATATATATACGTTTCCGTAGATTTTCACGGATATAGGTATGCAGGTCTTGGTGTATTCGTGTCTTTTCCCGTGTAAGATTGAGAGTATCTTGGCGACGTTTTGACGAGGTCCCACTTGTCATCTTCAGGCTGGGGTCTTCAGCTTCGTGTTCGACTACTTTTCTCAATATATATATCAACTGTATAACAATTATAGTTCTCGGGAGCATAAGACATTTTGATTTTGACAGTTTTATTTTAACTGCCTTTACAAATATAACAACCATTCAAATTTAAGCACAATTTCATGAGCTCTAGTTAGATTCATTGCAACATATGGGCTTGTTTAGATGTGTATTTCAAGATTAGTTAGTTTGTTTTTAAGTGTGCTTTATTTGCTATAAATTATGTACACAGGTAGAAGTTAATTCTCACTTAAATGGATATGGTAAAATGCATGTATAATGTATAATGACACCTTTGAGCATAGTTTTAATTTCTATTCTTTATTTAGTCCTTAATATTGTTGCATATGGCCAGAAGTGGAAAACGGTTGTGTAATCTACCTATTGTGGAAATACAAAATTTAATGCATTATGAAGTTAGAGTTTTGAAGAGTTTGTGGGAAACAAGCTAGGCAAGAAAGTCTAACAGTTATAATCCCGACTCTTGGCTTAGCTCACAATCAAGATAACAAAAATTGGATTTTTTACTCTTGAAAGGAAAACTTACTCTATGGAGAGCTCTGTTATTCAAGTCTGCAGTGACAAGTGGCAACAAAGAGAGGGTCTTTTACAAATGTACTTTTCCCCTTGCTGTCTCTTTCTATAGCTAGTTTGCTATAGCTGCAGCAACTGATATGGTACTTGGGGTTTAAACTGCTTAGTTTTGGCAATCTAATACATTGGTTTTTGCAACTATGGGCAATCAAGATATAACCAGTAAACAAGGTCTGTTGAATTGGGTAATTCCCAGGCTTTACAAAGATGCCTCTAGGAAATGTGCAGCAGATGGTAGTATTTGCATTGATTTCTTTAATTAATTAGTGGCCCAAGACCAAGTCACAAAATTTAAAATACATTAATACATGTTGAAAAGGAAGAAACTATAAAATTAGAGATTCATTGGAGGCACCAAACAGTTTCTATAAGCTAAGGCTATAAATAAAAGGCCTTCAAAACACTCGGGTATTGGTCATTTAGTAAGAATATCTCAATCTCCTAATTATGATTGGAGTCTGAGGAACATATTAGCTTTGATTGCCAATGAGAATACAGTGGGCAGCTTAAAAAGACATGAGGAACAGATTCAACCTGTATAAATATATACTCTATCTTCAGGTGGAAGGTTAGTATATTGACCAGCTGTCACCCTTGTAGAGTTAGGGAAAAGACCCTTCTACAGTATGTGGGGCATACAGAATCTTATAAAAGTAATTGGAGAGTGTCCAAGGGGAGAGAGCAATTTGTCTGTAAGAAAGATGGGTTCTGTCTACCTGAATGTCTCAATCTCATAACCTCTGCTTAAGCTCCACTAGGGGCTTTCCTAGATCTAAAGTACGTATGGCTGGTATTGGCAGTCCATATTGTCCCAAATCTTGAAATACTTGTTTCTTCAAAGTAGATATATATCATATGGAATGAGAGTAGCAACAAGATTCCCCAGAATCTTAGCTGACATAATCCTGCCTGAGCCTTGAAATGAGATGCAATTAGCTTTAATCTGGTGATGGCATTAGAATTGAGTTAAAGAATATGTACTATTGATTTCAAGAATGTTGTTTGTATTCATTCAAGGATTGAGCCGGATTTGTAAATACACATCTGAAATCCATACAATATCACATAAGCAGAATATAAACTTACTGCTTATCACTTTCAGTAGAGGATATATTCTATACAGCTATCTGGATTAGTAGCTGTCGATTGTCTCCAACATATGTCCTTTTAATGTTATTCATAGCTTATTAAACTATACCATGTCATTCATTACCACAAGGAATTTATTGAACTAAAATAACATATATATTTTATCCTGGAATAATTTTTTTTTTAAAAAAAGTGGTTTAATCCATGCATGTCAAACACAAGGCCCGGGTGCCAGATGTGGCCCGCGAAGTGGTTTCATGTGGCCCGCAAAGCCATCCTGGAAACAGTGAGGGAACAGCCCCCGCTGCCTTGGCCCTGGCCCAGGCCAGCCAGCAGCCAATGTACAATTTTGTGGTGGCCATCTATGCTGAAATGCATTCAGTCTTAGCTCCACAAGGCCATCTGGAAACAGCGAGGAACCAGTCCCTGCTGTGTCAGCCCCGCCCCCTGGGTGCATGCTGGGGAGGTGTCACCCTTTGTGAGGAATGAAGAAATGCACCATCGTCTGGAAGTGGCCAGCAAATGGCCCTCGCCTACTTCACATATCCGGCTTGATGGGCTCTGTCCTGGTCCCATCCCTTTCTGCCAGAGACCCTCAGACCTGTCCCACTCTTGCCTAGGCCCCCACCGGCAACCTTGACGCGAATGATGTAGAGCTGGCCACATCCACCCAGTAGGCCACACCCACTCCATCCACGCCCACCCAGTAGGCCATACCCAACCTGGCAACACCCACCCGGGCCCCCTGAGGGCAACCACAATGCTGATGTGGCTCTCAATGAAATTGAGTTTGACACCCCTGGTTTAATCTACCAATGATGTTTCAGATAACAGGTGGGCAATATATGATTGCTAAGGTCCCATAACCTTTGGGAGGGAGGGCACAGTAGGTAGGATAATGACATTAAAGAGGACAAATTTATGGTAAATGTGAATCTGCCCTCCATATGGAAGTGGTTTGGGTGGGGGAAATCATTATTTCCCATTTGACTTACCTGGATTGTGGGGAGAGATTTGAGAGGTTTAATTTTTTTATTTTTAAATTATGCCTGTTCTGGGGCTCACACTACAGGTTTTATATGTTTCTCACCTCAAAATAATGGGGAGCCCTGTTCCTTTTGGGGGGCATATAAAAAAAATCCAGACCCACCAGCTTTCCACCTTTGTTTTAAGTTTTATCCACCTTATAAAGTCAATCTTGTAAGAATCATTGCAAACTTTAGCATTAAACTATGAACCAATGTGAAACCTGTTTAGCCTCTTATCAGGGTATAAATGTTAAGAAACTTGGCTCAAAAAGAATAAACTGTGAAAGAAAGAGGAACAGAAAATACATTATTTATTTATTAACTTTTTATTGGTAGCATTTATGTGGTTGCCCATTTCAGACACTAAGACTCTGAGTGACTTAGTTCTGAAATAGAGAAAGAACTGCTCCAGATCTTTGTCCAACCTAGCTGGGTTCTGATGTATTTTTCACTGTGTCTGTTTCTGTCACATAATGATGGATTTGTTAATTCACTGAAGATTCAGAAGAAATAAAATGCCAGGAACAAAACTGCAAAGCACTGCATAACTGTTCCTGGAAAAGTTGGCAGCCCAGCCAAAGAAAATTTGAAAATAAAATGAGAATCAAAACTGAAAGGTGAAAAGAGGAAGATAAGCACCACTGGACCATTAACGTCAAGGGTCATTAGAGCTTAACTTATTCATATTAAACTCTTGCAAATATGTCTTTCTAATGCCTTAAACATGTTTATCTGCATTTCAGAATGGCACTTTAGGATAAATTCCCTAGTCTTTGCAACCAGTGTTCAGAAATGTGGATGACAACCCAAAGCCACTGCTTTATAAATACACATTTCACCCCCCAAAAAGAGTCATGCTTAGAATATGGACCAGAAATAACCATACTTGATCAGTGGAGAGTAAAAGTAAAAGAAATACATGACATTTAAGCAACAATACAGAAAGCATTGTCCTCTTCACAGAACACATAAGCTAAGTTACCAGATGTTTCATGTAGAAAGAAGGAAAAAAATACCTTTTAGGAAGTTTTTAAGAAGAGACTGGAGAGCCATTTCTCTGAAATGGTACAGGGTTTCCTGCTTGAGCAGGGGGTTGGACCAGATGACCTCCAAGGTTCCTTCCAACTTTATTATTATTATTGTTGTTGTTGTTGGTGGTGGTGGTGGTGGTGGTACTACACTCCATGAAGTTTGTAAATTAAAGATGATATGCAGTTGAAAAACCATTGCTCCTTATATGGTCTCCTAGCTCATTTGGCTTCTCTAGATAATGGCTTAGAAACAGGTGAATTCATTGTAAGTTATAAGACTATTTAAAGCTCTGCTTATAAATCAATATGCAAAAATAGCCAGTGGTGAGGTAACTTAATCAAAATTATGAAAGGACAATTTCAAAAGATCTTTGCAAGGTTACTTGTAGGTTTATACTGGAAGAAGGATTCGTTGCCTACTTTAGAAGAATGGATATTCAAGGTTTCCAATTTAGCAGAAATGGCAAAGATTTCTGCTTATTTAAAGGACCATACACAAGAAAAATATATTATGGTATGGAGAAGATGGATAGATTATATTCAGAATAAATATGGAACTTTAAAGTTCCATTTATTTTATGATTAAATTTTTCTTGAAAGAAATAATAATTATTATTTATAGAATTTTATAATAAATGATTTATAATAGATTTGTTTACATTATTATGATGTTAAAGTTTAGAGGGAGTTAAGGGTTAAGTATGAATTTGTTTATTGTATAAATTTTTTGTTTTAAAAGTTATAGATTGTGTTTGTTTTGTTTACAATAACCCTGTATTCTGCTCCGGGAAGTGGGGGGGGGTAGGGGGTGGGGATGGGTGGGATTAAGTAGGTTAGATAAACAGAAATATTAATGTATAAAATAGGTAGAGTAATTTAGAGAGAGGTGCCGCTCGGGTATTTCCCCCAAACTGTATCCGAAGAGGGATGAGAGGGGAGGAGGAAGGGATGGAAGGAAGTAGGATGGGAGGAAGGGATGAGGGGAGAGAGGTGAAGAGAGGAGAGAGGGAGGAGGGAAAAAAGGAAGGAAGGTAGTGAGGGTGGATGCAATGGGGGCGGAGATGGATGAGCGACACCTAAGGTTATATGTATGAATTTATTTCAAAGGTATATTTTATAATGTATTGAAAGTATCAAATGTATTGAAAAATGAAAAATAATTTTTTTTTTCAAAAAAAAAAGGTCTTTCTTTGAAAGAACTATTGACAGAATTTTCTTAAGTTAGTTTCTTAGGTAGTCCGCTTCCATCTGCCATGCTGTTAATTCAGAAATCTAAAACTTGGATATCACAAAATATGGGAATACATAATTTAAAATTAAGACAAAGTTTACTTTCTAGTTTCTGTCAGTGCTTTCATCTTAATAACTGACATAACCTGAAGGAAAAAATATTGTTAACCATTTCTTCCAGAAAAAACACTACCTTCAGAATTATACACACATACATACATATATACATACATACATACATACATACATAGGTCTTTGGTTGTTCGGGTTTTCTCCTGCGTAAAATTGGTGTCAATCCAAGTCCTTAGTCGTCCGGAATGAAAACCAGGAATGCAGGAACTCAGTGCACGTCAGGAAATTTATTCACTGCCTAACTAACAAAGTCAGCACTGGGACTGGTTTGTTCCCAGTGCTTTTTATAACATGACCATGCTCACATCCCCACCCTCCGCCCACAAACCACCATCCGCCTAATCACCCTTATAAGTCCTCCCTCGTGATCTAAGCCCTCTTCCCGTGAAACCCCGCCCCCCTTGGTCCAGCGCCTGTCTGCCTGCTGCTGCCTCACGTCCGGTTCCCTCGGATTTGGTAAGTGTGGCCGTTCAGTATATTCCAGCCAGGAGAGGTCTCCATGCCTTCTCCTAGTGCCGCGATGCTGGGTCTCGCCGGGCTTGGTCTCCGTCCCCAGGTGGTTGGCGGAGCATACTGTTGGCGGTGTGAAAGTAGGTGAGTCCATCTGCTTGGCTGCCAGCCGGTCCCCGACGCTCAGCTGGCCGGCGGAGCATTCAGCGCCAGCCCCTGCGGCTCCTGCGGCAACCGGCGAGACGCCAGGACGTGTGGGTTTGTTGGCTGCGTGAACTGGCGGTGGTGTGGTTTTTCCTCCGCTTCCCCCCCACCGAATGGCAAGCCCCATGGGGCTTGACAATTGGAAATGTCTTGGCGACGTTTCGACGAAGTCCCATTCGTCATCTTCAGGTTGGTGTTTTCAGCTTCGTGCTTCGAGGAGCACGAAGCTGAAAACACCAGCCTGAAGATGACGAATGGGACTTCATCAAAACGTCGCCAAGACACTTCCAATTTTACGCGGGAGAAAACCCAAACAACCAAAGACCTACATACAAACACCCGCGAAACCTCAGAATATATGTGTGTGTGTGTGTGTGTGTGTGTGTGTGTGTGTGTGTGTGTGTGTGTTTGTGTGTGTATGCACCAGCACATGCCCCAGAGAAGGAACGGTGTTGGCGAGCAACGGAGTGGCTTCGGGAGCGCGTCCGATGGGCAGCTCCTTGGCGGACGCTCAGGTTCGATTGACAACAAGAAGGGAGGGGAGCGACAGGCGAGAACAACTGGATAATCAATCCCTGGCCGTCCGCACGTGCACGAGGCCAGCAGTAGGACTGACGAGCAGGAGAACGGTGCCAGAGACGCGCACCGTCAATAACTCCATGACGGAGGCACAGGTGCGCCCTGTGACAAGTGTGGGGGGGAAGGATGTTCGAGAGTGACAGATAACCCCTGGATGCTCGTATGTGCACCAGGGGAATAATAACGACTGGGGGTGGAAGAGCAGCCTCAGAAGCTGCCAACACATTGACAAGTGTGGGCCCTTTAAGAACACGATCGGTGATAATGAGCGGACCAATGACCCGATCGAGGAGCAGGGCGCAGAGGCAGCCAGTGATATAAGTGAACTCCCAAATCCTGGTTTTTTTATACTCTGACGATGTCGGCAGTTTGGCTGAGGAAAACTAAGTACTCTTGCATATTAAACAGTTGTGTTTATAACCTTATCCTGGTGTTCAAATTCATTTGTTATTTTTACATTTGTTATTTCTAATATATATATAAGTGTGTGTGTGTGTGTGTGTGTGTGTGTGTGTGTGTGTGTGGAGCTAGACTCTCCAACCTAGAATGATTTAACATGCATAGCTAATAATCTCCAGATTATACTATTATATTTTCCCCTAGCTAGCCCTGCAATAATGCTCTAACAAGCATTAAAAGCATAAATGGAATGAGTCTTTCACACAAACAAAACAGTGATTAGTGGTAATGTAGCCCTTCTTTCTGAAAAAATAGTAGTAAAGTAATTAAGATTTAAAAACTTGGTGAGAAAATTATTTTTCAGCAGCACCTCACAGTAGCTTACCCAGAATGCAGCAATCAATTAATGGTTGCCTCCCAAGCTATTGTAGTCAAATTAAAAGCTTCTCTTTAAAAAAAAAGGTCCTACAGATAAAAAAGATTAGGCCAGTGTCTTCCTGCTACAGAGAACAGATTGCCAAATGATATTAAGGAGATACAGCTACAATATTTGACAGTGATGGTGACAGTCACTTTTGTGTTCTTGCAGTTTTCTGATACTTTCTTTCAGTGCAAGTGTGGAAAGTCAGCCCCCCCTCCCACAGAAGGAAATATTTTGGGGGACATTAAAAAGGCAGAATATTATATTTTCCCAAAGGAAAGCAGGCCCAGGTTTTCTTAATCGCCCCAAACAGAAACTCAGCAGAGGCCAGCTCTGTAGATAATCCTATTCAGAAAGGTTGGGTTTAGGAAGGCTGGAACTGAGGGTATTGGAAAAACAAAGAGCACAGGAAACATGACTTTTAGGACATAATAGGATTAAACCACCACTACCAAAAGGGGCACACTCAGACTCAGGTCAAAGTACATGACACAGGAAATACAAAGCCACGGGAACAGAAACAACTCCAAAGACAAAGCCCAAAAGGAGGTATAAAAGCACACCACTCCCAGCTCCATATAGTCAGCCACCCCAGAAACATGCTGTGTCACTGAAGTTTCTGGTAACTCAATAAACAAGAACCTTCTTTCCTAAAGTAGTCTCCATTTTGTTTATTCCTGGCTTGGACTGGACCCTGATGAAGATTTTTGTTTCAACACAGGTAAAGAAGTCATCTGAAATTTGCCATCCTCATGAACAATCACATTGCCCTCAATCACAAAGCAGAGTGGATGTGAGAATCTTTTTGGACATGTGGGAAAAAGAAAATTCAGAATGGCCACATTTACTATCATCATCTACTAATTTTTATTATGGAAGTATGTGTGGGGTGGGGGAAGATGTCTTTTAAAACCATTGTTTTAAAAATTAGATCAGCAGTAATTCTGGCAGAGTGAAATGATCAGTGTACAGATCTGAGAACAGCATATGAATATTTAATTTGTTGTTGTTGTTATTGTATTTTTGCTATGTGAAGGGTGAGAGGAAAGGGAAAGAAACTTGTAGAATTTTGCAAGAATAAAGTGTCTTTGTGAGCCGTGATGCTTCTCTCAATCAGCAAAGTTTGTTGAATCAGTCTTGATTGTCATAGCACATTGCATAATGTAGGATAGGGTTTTTTTTTTTTTTTGCAAGAGTTTGCAAAAGTTAGACTTCTATAGTTAATGATAGCTCAGGATTCTCAACATTTTATAGTTCAGCAATTAAAATTAATATGGAATCACATCCTGCTCAGACCTGCAAGCCCATTCATTCAAAGAGACACATCTATTATACAAAGCAAATGTTTAGACATGTGTTTATATCCCATTCTGCCATTCGGCAGAAAGTGTTCTAATGAAAGAAAAACCCTTTACAGATTAATGTTTGAAAGATGGTTACATACTGAGATTCTTCTTGTTGAGAAAAATAATTGAAATTCTCCATTGTTGAGCCACATACTCAGAGTTACTTGAATGTATCACAAGAATTCCTTTCTTCCACTCCCTTAAACTCTCAAGGCTATTAATTTTTTCTTAATGGAGAGATAATAGTGCCATCTACAGAATCACCCAGGACAGGTCTTAAAAAATGAAGTGCTATATATCTGAAAAGCTTCTGTCTGGCTTTATTTAGTTTCCTGCACAAAATTGTAAGTACATTGTATATTGTAAACTTGTGGTTCTCTGTTTCTAATATTTCCCTCACAAATTAAACCTCTCTTATTAGCCTTTACTGAACGTTTCTCTACCCTTCAAAGCCTTTTCATATTTTCATACTGGGAAAAATATCTGGCAGAGAAGATGCTATTGGCAGGTGGGGTTTTATTTTGGCAGTTAAAAGAATTCAAACTATGAAATGCAAATCAGCTAAACAGATTACTTATTTGCTGATAAGTCCTATTCCCTGGAGCTCCTTATCTTCTTCTTTATTGGCTGGAAGAACTGGCTGTTACCCTGCTTCTCATAAGCAAAGCCCAGCATCATGCTCCATATTTTTGAAACGATATCTCATTCACATCAGTATATTTCCATAGTGGGTCAGATTTATCTTGCTCATAATTGAAAGGATTCAACTAGTTACACTGCAAATTGTCTTTATTTAAATAAGTATTCATTTCCATAGAAATCATGGATTAAAAATAAAATTCTTGCAATGGCATTTCATCAGATTTAAGGAGTGTGTGAGTATGTGTGTAAAACAAGGAAGCAGTACTAGACCTGTTTCTAGAAAAAAATAAAATAAAAATCCCAAACACTTAGATCAGCCATTTTTTACTGTTTCATCGTTGCAAATGTGAATTCTGGAACCTCATTATTGTTCTAAGCAGCTTTTTTGTCAACAATTTCCTCACTTTTTCCTATTTAAGTATCCAAAGACAGGTTCACCTATAACACACAATAAATTGTAGTGCACCTTGTTTCCTTCTGGCTTGGTATGAATCCCAAGTGCATTTACACTCAGCAAGAGGGAAATCATAGGGGTTCTGAACAAAAACAATAATTTCTAACAGTCTTTTAAAATGGTAGCTATGTATTACAACCAGAACGGTTGAGTGTGCAATGCTATATAATAAACAAAAAGGGTCAAGGTTCAATTTGAGTTACATGTAGCTCTTTGATAATACAGAGATATGGAATATATAATCTAACTATCTCTCATCTCGTGTGAGCTTTGCTAATTGCTAAAGCTGATTTTTCTGAGTTGTTTTCTTCAGTTGGTTGTTGGACTCATCTTTTTTACCCCAGCTTACAGTTCAGCTTTCAGAAATTTTAATTGGCATCATTTCTTGCAGAGCACTGGCATCATTTCTTGCAATGTTTGTACATTAAAGGAGGTAATTACAAGGTATGCTGAGACACCTATAAATAAAGAGAACTGGGTCTGACCACCCTACATTGCCAACAAGGTTAAGGGTGGACCTTCTGGCTGGAGATATTTTCCTTTGAATAGTGACCAAAAGGAGAGTGTGTTTTTATTGCCAATAAGCAGGATATAATAAGCACAAGAAAGAAATTTCTGATCTGATGCTTTGATTCAGAGCTGTGTTGATCACTATGCAAATGGATTGTCTTGCTATCAGCCATCTCCTTTTAGGCAGTGTTTTAGACATTAGAATTTCTTGGTTTCTCACTATAATATTTGAGTTTTAAAAACTTAAAATGTGACCTTAAAAGAAAATCAATGCTTTGTGCCTGTATTCCAGAATGTGCCATTGATCGCAGGTTAAACGTTTTATGAAGCAGAAGTGTATTTTGCTTCATACTTACTTTACTGATCAGAAAACATATAGAAAATTTCAAAAGGCTTAGGCATCTTCTTCTTAATATTAGCACACAGAAACAACTTAATTACTTATAAGAGCTGAATTAAATTGAACTGACATTATCAATCTTTCCTAGATAAGAATGTGAACTAGCAGCCATCACCACAAATTCCACTACTTTGCCTGCCCTCTCTCTCTCTCTCTCTCTCTCTCTCTCTCTCTCTCTCTCTCTCTCTCTCTCTCTCTCTCTGTATATGTATATATAAAATCAAGGTTGAGCCCAAAGGAGGGGTCAAACACATAATAAGTTATGAGTCCTTGAGCATCCGCAAGAGATCTAAGCCAGCCCATCTTTAATGCCTTCTTATTCTCATTCATTTTCCTTCACTGTTAGTAGCTCAGATTCTTGTAGAGAGCTTAAGCTTGCAATAAATCTTTATACTGCTTGAACTACTTGAATCTCCTGATTTCCCCAGAGCTTGACATACATCCCGAAAAGCATTCATAGAGGGCATATAAAAGCTATAACCAACCAATAAAATAAATATATTTTTTCAATAAGTGGCTGTTGGATTCCTGATTGCTTCAAGTGAGTATTGGAGCACAATTCTGAAATACATTTAAGATTAAGGAATGGAAAATGAAGAAACTAGGCAAAAAACAATGAAGTAGAGATATATTTAGATAGGTGGCAGGAGTACTAGATACTTTTGCCATTTTGAGTTTTATATATATTAAAAAGTGGGATAAAAATCACCCTTAATAATACCAGTTTGATAATTTCAATGAAAGAATTGGAAAGAGTAAAGGTAATTTTGAAAAAAATACCCAAGTTATTTAAGTACCTACAGTTACTTCTCATATAATTTTAATAGGTTTTATTAAATAATCAATTACTTATTCCACTTGGGTCAGTTGGGTATACAAAGGCATATTAAACTGCTGTTCTAATACCATAAAATTGATTCCCTGTGCAGTAATTCCCTACCTTTTAGGTTTCTTTCAACTTTTGCTACACTGGAAATTATCTTCTTTTCAATGCCTGCTTTGGCATATCCAAAATCCTTTTAGGAATTCACACAATTAAGTGGACATTTAATTCTCTCTCTCTTTTCTAGTAAAGTCTTTACTTGCATCTCAAATCACTATCAGAATACTGCCTTTGTTTAAATTATTTTCAAAAAAACCCTTTTTAACTACTTATTTCTGTAAGATTTCATTTAATCTCCATCTAAAAGAGCTGATTTTCTTTTATAAACCAAACCTACAAGAGTATGATCTGAGAAAGTAAAATCTTTATGTTAGCCAAGCCAAATCATATGAATTCTTGAAAACATTTTATATCTTTCAGAAAACAAGTGTACTTTCTTAAACAGCCATTTTTGTCTTCATACGTCAACCAACCCTAAATCATTCATCAGATTAAAAAGAAACCTAGAGTAATTTTAAATTTTTTTCTCAGAAGTCCTATCCAATATGGAGTGATCACTCCATTTCAATCTCCCATTAAACTCCAAACTCTCTATAAATTCTTTATAAAAAAATGACTTTATGCTCATTGGAGGCATAAATTCTCAACACAATATCATACTTTTCTGAGCCATGTTCAATGCAACTTGCTTTTCAACCATGTCCACTAATATATAAAAATCCAGAACAAATAACTTTTTCTCAGTTTAAAACATATGTTCAGGTTCATAAAGCAACTGCAAAGTTAAAAATGTTTCAAAGTTCAGCTTGAAATATACTCTAAAAATATCAGCATCCAACTATGACCTTGATTTTGATATAACTCTGCACACACTCTCTCCTTCTCTCCCCCTCTTATTACATCTCATCTTCATTTTCTCATTAAATAACTGAGAATAAGCCAGAGTTCTTCATTTTAAACATCTCAGGGAACTCTGGCATAATACAAGCCAGGGCCTTTGTGCCAAAGCTGCTGCATAAACTATGCAAGGCAATCACTAAGATAATTCTGAGCACATAATTTATCAATGGTTCCACAGGCAAGAAATGCAAGTGAATAAAGCAGGAATGGGATCCATCTTCATTTTAAGAGAGTTTTCATAATACAGATTGCCTCAATCTTCTCCAAACGTTATGTATTGTTAATCAGCATTGCTAAAATTCACTGAAAAAGAAAGAGAGAAGAAAATGGCCTAAGGCATTTACTGGGAAAGAATGCTACAAGATACAGAATTGCTCAAAGTCCTCAAAATGTTTAATCTACAGATTAATTTAGCATCTCCCATATATTACAAACTGCATCTTCTGATACAGTACTTTGTGCTAGCAGGATCTCTCTCTCTCTCTCTCTCTCTCTCTCTCTCTCTCTCTCTCTCTCTCTCTCTCTCTCTCTCTCTCTCTCTCTCTCTCTCTCTCTCTCTCTTCTATCACTTCAATTGTGCAGAATGCTCTAACCACTCCTCACATGAAAGCCCAAATAAACATTAAAGCCTTATGTCCTACAGAGCCCTTGAGGGAACTGTGGGACAATGATGTTAACAGCATTTTATCAAAGGCAGATGGCTACTATTTTATCAGCAGCAAATTAGTGCACAGACACAACATAGCTGAAATAGAGCACTTTGGGCTCACTTTAATTATTAAGCTGTAAGTCCCATTTAACTTTTCAGGGTCATCATTTTCATAAAACTGCTTAAGACTGAGCTTCGTAACATTATAAATTCCAGCTGAATATAGACAACTGCCTTAATTTGACTAATTTGTGGTTCATATGACCAAGAATAATTAATTTAGAAGCTAGTAACTGTTCCTGAGATGAAGAAAAGGCAGTTCAATTCCTGTCACCAAAGGTTACATGGGACCTTAATTATTTTATATATTGAAACCATGTTTAGCCACCAATAAGAAATACATTTGAAAAGGTCATAAATGAAGATCTTTTACCAGAAAATCACTACTATTGTTAGTCACACACAGTCAGCCACATTTTAGCCTTAAGAACAAATGCATACAAAGTCAGAATTGAGAATGCAGCAATAGGCAGAAAATGCTGCCTCTGAAGAAATAATGGGCCACCTGATTAGTTCCTGCAAGAAATCCTCAGAGATTGACGACAAGCAGCAGCATGACAAAGTAGCAACAATGGTGCACAGGAGTATCTGCAAGAAATATAATTTGCCTATAAGCAAGAACTAGTGGGAACCACAAAGTAGACAAAGTAATAAAAAGCAAAGAAGCTAAAGTGGTCTGGGACTTTAGAAGTCAAACAGACAAGCACCTGCCACATAACATCCCGGACTTAACACTTGTCAATAACAATGTTTAAAAAAAGAGTCAGTAATGGATGTTGCAGTATCTGGTGACAGTAGAATAGAAGGGAAAGAACTGAAAAAAAATCACAAAATATAAAGACCGGCAATTAGAACTAGAACGAGTGTGGCAAAAGAAAGCAAAGGTAGTATCTATAGCAATAGTCACTTTGGGTGCAATCCCAAAACAATCAAAGCATCACTTGAATACCATTGGCACTGACAAAATCACTGCAAATTGCAAAAGGCAACTCTACTCAGAACAGCTTACATCTTGTGACAATACTTTTAATGCCATTAAAGAGAGCAATATGTGCCTGTCCCAGGTTCTTGGGAAGGACTTGATAGGAGGGGGGAAAAAATGACAATTTCAGTCTAAAATCTGGCTAACCGTACAACAAATCATTATCATAATAATTTATTATATACTACCCAACTACCATTGACTCTGGGTAGTTGTATGTTCAAGAACATTTTAAATATACCATCACCATAAACCAAGCATCTAATTCTCATATATCCAAATGCCTTCAAATGAATAAATCAAAATTTCAATTCTCTTTCAAAGGTTACACAGACAGAAAAAAACCCAGCAGTAGTACATGACACTAGGTCTTTTCGGTCATATTATAATGAGATGTGTTTGCTACTGATTTATTTATCTGACAAATAATCTCAACTTTGTGCCTACATCATGGTAATTTATTCTGCATTCAATTCAGGACTGCACCTAGGTGGTCAGCAGTGTTTTAATCCATTTAGCAAAACTGGCATGACTCTTTAAAGATATTAACAAAATCTCTCGAGCAAAAAGAAAAGGATTCAAGTGCGGAAATTGGATCTTAACAACAGGGATTCTTCTTTTCTGAACTAGTAAGAATCATCTAAGGCTCTTGAACCTTAGAATTTAATTTCCCCTTAGCTATTTGAATTTTATTACTGGATACTACATGGAGATTTTTTATCTTACCTTTTTCTTGCATAGAAAATGCCATTGTGAAGTAAGAAAATATCCTCATACACACAGCTCCACTCTATTAGTTTAGTCTGAAGATGCCAAATGAAACACTTTTTTAAATGACTGTATTTTTAGTCTGTTTTTACTCATGTTTTTATAGCTTATAAAGCCAAATTTTTAAAAATGGGGGGAGCTGACTCTGCACCAGGCAGATATTAATACAATCAGTCAGATCTAACCTTTTTTTTTACAATTTAATCCTGTTTTTTAATGAAGATAGCTGATTAAATTAATGTATGGCTTGTTCAGATATGGCCACATAGAGAAATTTCAAACATGCTTAGAAGGGAAAGGGACGGTGCCTTTACAGAAGCCTTTATAGCCACACCTTAATGGTAGGACTCATATTTTGGATAAAGGTATCCATTGCCTAACAAAATTCAGTCTCCTCATCTGGAAAAAACTGCTGTCCAAAGGAGAGATACAGAAGCTTCATAACACAGTTTAATTTCTAATATGCATTGTCCTGTTTTGGGAAAAAGTGAATTTTGAAAATAACAGAACAAAGAAATATAATAACAGGAACTGGTGCAGCAGTGGAACTAATTCAAAGTTACAACTGCATTGCAAAAAGGGACTTACTGTACAACTAATCCTCATACTTACAACCATCAGAGCGCTCCCCCTGTAACATGATCAAAATTTGGGTGCTTGGCAACTGGCATGTGTTTACGGTGGTTGCCATGTCCTGGAATCATGTGATCACCATTTGCAATTATGCAAAAGTGTGATTCACTTAACTGCAGTGATTTACTTAACAGACACGGCAAAAAGGTTGTAAAATTGGGCATGACTTCACTTAACAATTGGAAATTCTCAATTGTGATTGTATATTGAGGACATACATACATGTACGCATATCCTTCAAATTTAAATAAATAAATATTTCCAGACTGCTTGAAATTATAACGTTTGTCTATGACTTAAGCCCTTTTTTCCTGTTGAAAAGGAGAGCTGGTAAAAATTGCTTCATGATATTCAAGAAAAATAGGAATGGAGAGGAGAAATCCATGTAAATTCTCATTCTGAATCCAAAAAAACATTATAGTCCAAAGCAAAACTGAAACACTGAAATTATTCATCCTATGCAGGCATAATCAATTGCTAATGCAGCTGTTTTGAAATAATGTGTAAATATAATTCCTAAGTTTCTTAGTACTGTATAGCAATTCTGCATTAAGAGAACCAATCCTTTAAGATAGCTATAGAGACTACATTTATAGCTTTCAAGGATCACATTCCCAAGAATAAATTGAATTTATACATTGCTCGGAGAACACATTGGATAATTATTTTTGACGTATGGTGTGCATGTGTCCCCTTCTGATGAGAGCCACTTCAGCCATCAAATATAGCATGATAATGGCAGTGGGAAACACAGGGAACACATCTGAAAACAGTTATGTAGCTGTACAGTAGGAACATAAAAATCAAATCAAACAAAGTTAACACTGTCTCCTTATTTTCTCATTAGGAATCTTCTTTTTCAAAGTTAACATAGCAAAAGGATATCAAAAGATTTTTATGATTCCGATGATGGATGTTCTTTATAAAAAAATAAAGAACTCAATAATTTAAGCCTATGAAGAACCTCCTGGAAGCAGAAGGAAACCAAACAAATATTTTAGAGTTCTTATTTCCATAGGAAAAAAAATATTTGATTTTTATATACAGAAAAGGAATAGGAACAGATGACAGAAACTGAAAATAAGGTTCTGAATTTAAATAGCATCAGACTGTGCATGGAGAAAAAAAGAGCATCCACTATGGAATAAGCTAATCATTTCACAAAAAAATCTGCCAAAATGAGGATTTGCTAAATTTTATTTTGCTAGAGATCCAAAGACAATCATTTGCTTTGTTATAGGCTATCTGCCACTCTTAGAACTTTTTGGATCATGCAGATGGTTCAGGGTACAAGTTCATACAAAGTTGGTTTTGTACCTCAAAAAAGGATATGATACAGCAAGAAATGGTGTGAAAAGAGATCACTGAATAATTATTTGTCAAGACAGGTTCAATAACTCTGGTAGAACTTCTTTTCAAGTAGAAAACTGCACATAACCTTTAGTAGAATACATACATATGTGCCTAATCTTGGTTTATGTCAACCTACTTGACAAACAATTTACCAGCTGTTTATATGATTTCCAAAGGAGAAAAACACAATACTAACTCAGAATGAGGTAGCAGAAAAAGTACCATCTTCTCTTCTGTTTGCCAAAAAACTTTCTGAAAATGTACCACCTTATCTTCAAAAAGCAGCTAAAAGCCTGACAATTGAGCTTAAAGGAATTAAAGACTTGATAGATTTATTTCAAGCATCTGTAGCTACAGTTCCAGGCAAAGGTGATAAAACAGAAAGCTATGAAACTTCCATAACAACTTTACAGAAAATTAATCAAACTGTATAAATCAAGGTTATATATTTTGAAGGCCAATGATGGAGCATATAAATACTTGAAGAATTGCTAAACGTATAGATAACAGACATCCCATTGCTTTTATTAAGACAATAGGAAGCCAATAGACTTCAGTTAGATTTGGAGAGATTCCAGGTCTCCATCTCACATCTCATGGGAATGTTCAGTCATTGTTTGTCAAATTCTTAAGATTTAAAACAATTTTAATAAATTCAAATACATGGAGATCTTATAAGAAATCTTGGTAGGTTGACTATACAAAAGATTTAGATGGGCCTCTATGCAAAAAAAAAAAAAAAAGAGCAATGAAAGAAGTGTTCAGAATTATATCAACTACATAGCTGCATTTTTTATCAGAATATCAGGGTGAAAACAAAAACAAAACAGCAGAGCTACTTTTATCTGGCCTAGAACCAAGATCCTGCTTTTTTGTTAGTGCGAAGGATAACAAAGATGTTCTCCAGCACAATGGAAATGCCTTTTGTTTTACTTATTTACTAATTTGAAAATATTAGAATCATCGGCAGCGGCCCAGTACCAGGCTGTGGCCTATTTGGAATTGGGCCACCTGAGCTCAGTTCAACTTCTGTGAGCGGCGGGCTGGAGGGCACTGATGCACGTGCACACCAGCCCACTGTTTGCGCCGGCCCACCACTCACATGCTGGGTACTCCCACACTGGCCCGCTGCTTATGTGGCCCAGTTCCCCTCCCCCCAGCCTTTATTGTGTAATATTAGGAAGATCATACACATCAATAACTTCTATGTATACTAGCATATAGGAAATATCTCCTGTTTGTTACTATATGTCAGTCCAAAGATTATGATTATTGATTATGTCTTGGATATTAGTTATTTTAAATAAATATACATATGGTTTAAAATGTGGGTGTCCCCTTTTAAATGTTTGGCTATATTATTTTAGATATTTCTTTCTTTTGGGGGACAACCCAAATTGTGCCAATGAGATGTATCTTTTGGGGCTGCTTAAATAGTATTCAGAATTATTATCTTTACTATTGTAATATCATTTTAGAATGTGTACATAATGAATCTTGTTTTTTTAAAATTATGGATGCATATATGTATTTCTTTCAACTGTTATTCCAACTGAGTGTTGTAATATGGGATATGAGTCCCTAACTATCCCTAACAAGACACATATCTAAAACCACAGGGGAGCTTACCTGCCAGAGTTTGTATCAGGTAGAGCTATGAAAGTCTCTTTCAACTTTGCATTCCAAAGCAGATAAAAGAAGATCAATTAAGTAACTTTATTGTATAGTATTAGGAAGAACATACACATCAAGAACTTCTCTGTATACTAGTATATAGGAAATATTTTCTGTGTGTTGCTGTATGTCAGTCCAAATGTTCAAATCTTGATTTTCACCTCCCTGCTTTCTTAAACTTTGAGCTGCTCATTTCTCAGCATTGAAACTTTCTGCCATCTGCCCCTTATTCACCAAACAGCTCTCCAGTGTGGGAATTAGTTGTTCTCCTACCACCAGCTTCATAATACCTTTCTTTGTTCTACCTACAGTATGCAAACAGCTTTTAAGATTTTTTTTAAATCTTAATCTTTGCTGCAAAATGAACTACCTTGTCACATGAGAAAAGTTCTTCTTTATATTCTATCTGAAGTCCTCACAGCTAGGGAATGCCTCTAAAATACTGACTACTTGGCATTTGGGTGCTTCCTGATTAAATGACACTAATTTTGAAACATAAGCTTTAAAAAACCTCTGTGATTATTTCTACCATGTGTTGGGTCAAATGACTGGACAAACAGAAATTTCTCATGAAAATGGCTGTTCCACTTTAGGGCCTGAATATTTCCTTTATTTTATTTATTTATTTTATTTTATTTTTAAAATTTAGAAGCTGCCCCACTCCCGAAGGACTCTGGGCAGCTAACAATAAAAAACACATAAAACATAACAAAACAAACAACGCAAAGACAGTCATCCAGGGGTCAGGTTTTATAAACCCCAGGCCTGCCGGAAAAGCCAGGTCTTAAGTGGCTTACGGAAGACCAAGAGGGTGGCAGCGGTCCTAATCTCTGGGGGGAGCTGGTTCCAAAGCGTGGGCGCCATCACAGAGAAGGCCCTCCTCACGGCCCCGCCAAATGGCACTGCTTGGCCGACGGGGCCTGAAGGAGGCCCAGCCTGTGGGATCTAACCGGACGTAGGGAATTATGTGGTAGTAGGCGGTCTCGCAAATAGCCTGGCCCTGAGCCATATAGGGCTTTAAAGGTAATGACCAACACCTTGTATTGGACCCGAAGACCAATAGGCTACCAGTGCAGCTCACGGAGGATAGGTGTAATGTGGGTGCATCGAGGAGCACCCACTGTCACTCGCGCGGCTGCATTTAGTCTTACACAATAGTATATACTTTATGTTAAACTATAGAGAACTTTTATTATAATTGTAATATTAACTCTTACAAATATGGCCAGTAACATATTAGCTCAGCAGCCATAATTCATTTATTAATACAAAGCTTTAGGAAGAACAAAAATATAATAGCTACTGCAAAGATTAGAGACTTATCTATAGATGCCTGTTAAAGGAAAAAAAACATTTCAGAAAAATCTGAAGTTTGTCTACACAGAAATACCATTGTTGTGGGTTTTTATTAGGAAAGTTCTCTAATGGCTTCTCACACTCATGGTAACATGTACACATGAGCAAAACATTTCAAAGAAATGTTTTACAATGGGAGCAGCACATATTTCTTTTGAATTGTTAAAACAGATACAGTATCCGAAGAAGCTTGGCTAAATGGAGATAACACACTCCTCTCTGTTTGAAGTATCTTTTGCAAATGTACTGCACAGCTCTCTTTTATAGGCAATTTCATACACTAAGGAATCAAAGCATCACATACATTTTCCTTTATAAAATGTTAGGTAGCTCTTGACTAGTAAGGATATAATAGCACTGAAATTAAGATTCTTAGAAGTGATAAATAAAAATTTTAAGAAAAGAATAAGATTATAGTCCAAATAGATGTTGACCATGGAACAGAAATAGAGGATTTTTCAAGATGCTGAATTACATTGAACTGGGTATATCTGCATATCCATTTTTCTTAATATTGTTCAAATTAGTTAGAGAACATTTATCTATTATTGTAGTCATTAGTTCTAATACCAAAGAAGTGTTTTTTGCTTTGATCAGGAGTACGAAATCAGTCCTTCTGTTGACTGATTACTGATAAAAAAAACAGATTTGCCCATTCTCTAGTTTTTTAACTGTAAATGATTCAAATTAAGGTTGTTAGAGCTGTGGAGTCACTTGAATATTGAATATTGATCAGCCTAAGAATTCTTAAAATTTGGGGAAAATCCCTGTTTTCCACTGTAAGTTTCCATTGTCATGTTTTGTTTTTTTTAAATTTTCATGATACAAGATATAATTCACTAATAGATGACAAAGTTGCCAACTGGAAACTTGCTCTTGTGGGTCACTTTGAAACAGGGTTTGTTTGCCACTTCTTAAGGAATACTCAAGCCACTGGTTAGTAGGCAATAGTAGTCAATTTGGAAAGCCTTAATCTATCTGATGCATGTTGACAGATTGCAAACCCTGTACCTCCAAAGACATAAACTGGCATCAAGCATACAGGTTGCCCTCAAATTACAACTATTTCTTTAGGAACCATTCAAAGTTATAGTAACACTGAAAAAAGTTACTTATGACCAGTTCTCACACTAAGAAGTGTTGCAGCTTCCTCATGGTCACATAATTAACATTTGGACGTTTGGCAAGTGACAGGCATTTACAATGGTTGCAGTGTCCCAGGGGCACATGCGATCTTTCCAACAAGCAAAGTCAATTGTGGAAGCCAAATTTACTTAATGAACATTTGATTCACTTAACAACTGTGGTAAAAATGCCATAAAATAGGGCATTAATTATTGCCTTCCTTAGCAATAGAAATTCTGGTCTTCAAGGTCCTTTCCAATCCAATGTTTCTATGATAAACAGCTAAGCTTCCTGGCCTACCATACTAGATATAAAAAGGTCAAGTTAAAGGTTCTGATCTAATGAGAAACTTATTAGATGAGAATCTCTGAAAACAGATATCCATTAACAAGTTTGAATTATTAATATTTTTTTATCTGAGTATTTTTATTTGGGGAGTTTCTGAAAAAGTTAAATATTTTTGTTATCAATATATGAGCCACCCATTGAGAATTTCCTGCTAGCTCTACAGGATTTAACTTTACCTAATGTATGATAAAAGACTTATGAAAACTATTTATAAACAGAAGTTAGAATACATTAAAATACTCTAGATGTTCAAGAGTAGAGAAGCCATAGAACAAGAAATTGGACTATCTGGTACATAAACAACTGATGATCATAGAAGCATCCAATGTTTTACATTTCTGTGAAAGTAAAATTTTAATTAAGGTTAATTCAACAAAAACACACTTGAAGTTTTTTGGATCTATACATTTGTGTATAGGTGGGTGTTTGGAGATGTGCTCAAAATGTACTGTTATGAATACGTGCAATAGAGATCACTTTAGAAAGAAAAATTATTTCACATATTAATGTTCTGGAAGAGTCATTGATTTTTGTAGACATTTATGTTCTTTTGATTTATACAACCATGGTTTAGATGCTAAAGACAATGGAAAAGGAAATAGCACATTTTTGTTATCACATATCATATCAACATACAAACAAGATAGAAAAACAACCCATTTCCCATCAATTATGAAACAGTTTGAAGGACTCATTTCTCTTTCTACTTTTCAAGAACCATTTACTGCCTGCAGTCTGATTTGGTAGACCGTTCAGAAATATGGACTGCATATCCTAGTTTTTGTACTCTCATTTTTCTCACTGTGTAAACTGACCTAATAATTGTATTATATAATGTGGTTCATTTTGTTTCATGCACAAAAAAATGCACATTTTTGTGGAACGTTTTCCTCCCTTTTTTGCATATAGCAAAAAAACCACCCCAAAACACCAGAAATAAAAATACGATTTTGAAAGTGATTGTGATAAATTTAGAGATGGTCCAACCACCAATGGCTACTTGTTTTGACAGTCATATGCTGGCTTTTGAACCAGTTAGCTAGCCATCGATACCAGCTGCTGGAGAATAGCAGTAGACAAAGGTTTTCACCCTTGAGTCCTGCTTGTGTTTCTCTCTTGGTACATCTGTGTAGCAGAGCATGCTGGACCATCTGGACCTTAGCTTGAAACAGCAGGGTTCTTCTAATGTTTGATGACTTATACTAAGAACTTGTAAGCTGTTTTCATTCAAATGGGGCAGCCTGTTCTATTGAATTTCACTTGTACCAATCCTTTATAGCAGTGTTCTCGACCTCAGCAGTCTTAAGAAGTGTGAAGTTCAATTCCCAGAATTCCCCAGCCAGCATGCTCAGGGAGTTCACTCATCTTAAAGTTGTTGACGTTAAGAATCACAACTTTATAGGGCTGAAAATCAGCAAGAAATGTAAAGTTGCAATCCCAAGATATAATTACCTGATAGCAATCACCAATGAGTGTAATGGAAATTGTTTTTCAGAAAACAAGCAGAGAGGATTTTACTGCAAGAGAGACAGACTATAACCAGAGGCTAGCAATTGATCAATTTGCTGCCCCTTAAAATGTTTTCTTAAATATAGTATTCCAGTGCAGTTGTAAAAAAAGAAAACAAAAGCTGAATGTTGTGTCCTGAGCCTGCAAAAGCAGGCTCGGGATGTTGCATTGGTCCCGGGCATTCCAAAAGCTGCCCGGGACCAGATAGAGCGGCGCCAGCCTTGTGGGTGTGAGACAACGCTCTGTTCGCATTGGCTGACATTGTCTGGGTTTCTGGCCATATAAAAAGGCCTGTGTGCCTTTTATTTTTGCTCGGTTATTGAGAAGGTGAAATAAAGTGTTTGTTCAGCATCGCCATGTGTCTTCATCATTCGCACTCAAACGAAGTATTCAACATTGGCAACGAAGATGGGATCCTTTGCAAGCTGAAGAGAAAGCTTTAAGGACTTACCCAGGAAGTCCTGAAGAGGGGAAGACGGCGTCTGAATCAGCGTCCCAGCCTGCCAGTATAGCGTCGCTGGAAGGTGAGCTCAGCTAAAGGACCCTTTCCCCAACAGCAGTTGCAGAGGAGCGAGTGGTGCATGTCGTAATAGTATGATGGCGAAGACTGGCCGTTTGTCTGATTTTGATGTCTCACACCCAGAGAGATGGAATCCCTATGTAGCAAGGTTTGAGAATTACTTCAGAGTAAATCAGATTAGAGAAGACGGCTTGAAGGCTACAACTCTTTTGTGTGTCTGTGGACAGGAAGCTTTTGAAATTGCAGAGAATCTGGTGGCCCCTGCACCTCTGGAGTCAGTAACATATACTGACTTGAAGAAACTGTTGAAGGAACACTTCCAGCCAAAGTTATCTGTTATTGCTTGGAGGCACACATTTGAGCAGAGAGACCAGAGGCCGGGTGAATCTGCTGCGGATTTTATTGCAGCCTTAAGACGAGCAGCCAGACCTTGTGAGTTCAAAGATCTGGAAGAGAGGCTGTGAGATCGCTTCATATGTGGTTAAGGAACAGAAACTTACAACAGAAGATTTTTGCAAAAGAAGATGTCTCTTTCCAAGATGCGCTATGAGAGGTGACAGCTGAGGAAGCAGCAGGCGGGGCTGTGAAGGCCTTACAGCTCATCAAGAGCCCTCCAAAGACAGCTACTGTCCATCAAGAGAACGCCCGAGAAGGATTGGAAGCGGATCCTGAAGAAGAGGTGGATAGACTTCACCAGCCAGGTGAAAGGAGGCAGAAGGAATGTCCGGACAAGGCCCCAACATCTCTTCAATGCTTTGGGTGCAGAGGATGCCACAAGCAAGCTGACTGCATGTTCCGCTCTGCCATTTGCAGAGCGTGTGGCAGGCAAGGCCACATCGCATCCATCTGTTTGGGTCGCCAGAAGGTCTAACCTCATGAAGAATTGCGTCTGAAAGGTATCAGGGTCCCCAGCCAACATAGGGTGGGTTTCTGTGCATCGCGCAGGAGTATTTTGAGGACAGGGACACATAATCCGCTTAAGAAGAAGCTCTACATTAATGTAAGGCTGCAAGGGGTTCCCTTATCAATGGAGTTGGACACTGGGTCCACTCTCTCCATTATTTCTATTAACACATTCAAAAGGATTTGCAACAGCAGTGGCCTTTGAGTTAAACTCAGGCCATCGAATCTAATACTTACAGATTTTCAGAATTCTGTGGTGTGTGTTAATGGGGAGGCCACCCTTAGAGTACAGCATAAGGATTTTGAGGGTCCCCTAGATGTGGTGGTTGTTGGGGGTGAACGTATGAGTCTTATTGGACTCGATTGGTTTGAGCCTCTGGGAAGCCAGGTAACTGGGCTGCACCATTTGCAAATGTTGAGCCTTGCAGATGTGTTTAGTTCAGAGCTAGGATCCTACAAGGGGCCTCCAATTTATCTATGGTTAGACCCAACCATCACGCCCATCAGGGTTAAGCCTAGGAGGGTACCTTTTGCCCTCAAAGGCAAGACTGATGCTGAGCTGGACAAATTGCTCCAGCAGGGCATTCTAGAAACTGTGGATTCTAGTCCATGGGAAACCCCCATAGTAACGCCTCTAAAGGCTAATGGGGACATACGTATATGTGCAGACTATAAGTGCACACTGAATAAGGCACTGCAACAGCATGCTTATCCAGTGCCGGTAGTAAGTCACATTCTGGCCTCCCTCAAGGGGGGGGGGGCATTTTGCGAAGCTTGACCTGGCACAGGCCTATCAACAGTTACCTGTTGATGAGGCAGCTGCAGAGGCCCAGACTATTGTAACTCACAGGAGGGCCTTCAAGGTCAAGAGACTGCAATTTGGGGTAAATGTAGCCCCTGGCATATTCCAAAGTGTCATGGAGAGCACACTTCAAGGTATTCCTGGGGTCTGTCCCTACTTCGATGACGTCCTCATTCCTGGGGAGTCATCCCAAAATTTAGTAGAAAGACTAAGGGCAGTCTTGCTTCATTTTCGAAAAGCAGACCTTAAACTTCTTAGGATTCAGGATTGATGCTCAAGGCATTCACCCTGCTGAAACTAAATTGCAAGCTATCCAGCAGGCCCCAAGCCCTAAGTCTAAGAGTGAGCTGCAAGCTTTTTTGGGGCTATTAAATTTTTTCCATGCATTTCTCCCACATAAAGCTGAAGTGGCAGAGCCATTACACAGGCTCTTAGACAAGCAGGCTCCTTGGCAGTGGACTAAAGTCCATGAAAAGAGTTTCAATGAGGTTAAAGCCTTGCTCACTTCTAATGCTGTTTTAGCGCATTTCAATGAGCAACTGCCTGTTTGCATCGCATGCGATGCATCTCCTTATGGGGTGGGAGCCGTACTTAGCCATCTGAAGGCTGATGAGACACAGGTTCCTGTGGCCTATTACTCAAGGACTCTGTCTTCTGTGGAGCGAAATTACACTCAAATTGACAGAGAAGCCTTGGCCATAGTGGCGGGCATTAAGAAATTTAATGATTTTTTATATGGCCGCCATTTCACGGTCTTTACTGACCATAAGCCTCTGCTGGGTTTGTTTACCACTAACAAACAGACCCCACATATCATTTCTCCTCATATGCTGAGATGGTCCATTTTCCTGTCAGCATATGACTATACTTTAATTTACAAACCAGGAAAAGAAATGGGTCATGCAGGTGGCCTAAGCAGATTACCACTGAACCAAGTAGAGCCAGATCCTGCTCCTGCCATTAATATTCTGTCCATTCAGGAGTTGCCTGAGTCTCCCCTCAATGCTAGGGATGTGGCTGCAGAAACTGCCACTGATCACACGTTTACACGCGTGCTGACATGGGTGTTGTCAGGATGGCCTGACAAGTGCCCAGATACTGAGTTCCAAAGCTTCTGGCACAAGAAGCATGAGTTTTTCACTTTCAAGGGTTGCCTAGAATCTTGATCTCTCTGCATGAGGGATATCCTGGTATAGTCAGGATGAAAGTGCTTGCGCACAGCCATCTTTGGTGGCCTGGCCTCAATAAAGCCATCGAGGCCCAGGTGCACGGGTGCCAAGTGTGCCAACAGTCCTGGCCTGAAATGCCTCAGGCCCCAGTACATAGGTGGGAGGAAACTCAAACCCCATGGTCTAGGGTGCATAAAGATTATGCTGGCCCTTTCAGGGGCAATTCTTCCTGGTTGTTGTTGATAGCCATTTCAAGTGGCTAGAGGTTGTTCCTGTTTCCTCCACTACTATTGCCAGGACCATCCAGGTGTTGAAAGGAATTTTTGCATCACATGGCCTTCCAGATGTTCTGGTTTCAGATAATGGTCCTCAATTTACCTCTTCTGAGTTCCAGGCTTTTCTTCAAGCCAACCTGATCCACCATGCAACTTCGGCTCCCTTCCATCCATCCTCCAACGAACTGGCAGAGAGGATGGTGCGAACTACCAAAGATGCCCTCAAGAAACTGACTTATGGTAACTGGCATCACAGGTTAGCAGATTTCCTTCTTGCACACCGCACCACACCATGCACAGTCACAGGGAAGAGCACTGCTGAACTCCGCTGGGGTCGCCGCCTCATCACTAAACTGGACAGGCTGCACCCTGACCGGGTGGCTTCACAGGTGTCACAACCGCGGGCACCTAGGAGACTCCAGGTGGGCGATCCGGTTTGGGCAAGAAACTATGGGCCTGGTCATCTCTGGGTCACAGCTGTGATCTGCAAGGTCTCTGGGCTGTTGTTCTATGAAGTTGCCTTGGGAGATGGCCGCGTTCTTCGCAGACACATAGACCAACTGCGTTGGAGACTGGACTCTCACCCTTCCGCTCCTGGCTCTGCTCTGGGGGGGAGGAGGACCATAACATGCATTCTGGGTCACAGTTTCCCAGGCCTAACAGGTCATCACTAGCTGCTACTGAGGCTATTTGGGATTCATCCCAAGGTTCTGCAAGTGCTCCTAATAGGAATTCACAGGATAGGGGGTCATCCCACACATCCATAATCACTCCAGACAGGGAGTCACACCGGGGGTTTCCACAGTATTCACATATGTCAGATAGTGCTCCAGACAGGGAGATTGACCGGGGGTATCCACACAAATCACAAGCAGCAAGAGAAAAAGAATTCCATCAGGGGCGCTTGCCAAATTCCGCAATTGCTCCCAAAAGGAGGTCACCAACAAAGGGGGTTGCCATGGAGGCAACTCCTGACTCTGGCACCTCAGGCATGTGCTTGGGGGCCACAGAGTATTGGGGCACTTCCGCTACCCAGTCCTCTCCATCTGCTGGCCTTGGGCTCGAGGGACAGTGTTCCCAAGAGGGGTCCATTGTGAACTCGGGGAATTCCACCCCTCCATGGTATGCTGGCTTGGACTTAGAGGGTCCAGCCAGCCAGCAGTGGGGCAGGTCAACTGGGTATTTGGGGCAGCAAAGTCCTGGACTGCCTAGCCTGGTAGGAGAGCAGGTAGGCCAGGCACACTCACCGGGGTCACCTAGGAATTTAGGGCAGCAACGCCCTGGCCTGCCTAGCCTGGTAGGCGAGCAGGTGGGCCAGGCAACCTCTCCAGCCCTTAGAAGGTCGCAGCAGGCCAAGTGCCCACCCAAACATCTGAGAGACTTTGTGAAGTTGCTGTCAAATCATGAGGGTTCTGTTCATGAGGCTCCTGAATAATGGGAGTAACTTGTGGTAGATTATTTTGTATTATTTTTGATTTTGGATACATTTATTGTATTCCTAAAGTTTGAAGGGTTTTTGCCCGAGGACAGACTTGAGTATTCCATACTCCTTGCATTTGATTAATGAAACTATATGACACTCTTCCCACTGTATGACGTACATGTGTGAGCACAAGTATGTTCCATCTAGGGGGGAGGGGTGTTGTGTCCTGAGCCTGCAAAAGCAGGCTCGGGACGTTGCATTGGTCCTGGGCATTCCAAAAGCTGCCCGGGACCAGACAGAGCGGCACCAGCCTTGTGCACATGCGCAAGGCGCGAAAATGCTCTGTTCGCATTGGCTGACATTGTCCGGGTTTCTGGCCATATAAAAAGGCCTGCATGCCTTTTGTTTTTGCTCGGTTATTGAGAAGGTGAAATAAAGCGTTTGTTCAGCATCGCCATGTGTCTTCATCATTTGGACGCGAACCAAGTATTCAACACTGAACATATTCTTAATAGAGCAGATCATTGTTTTAGATCAATCAGCTTCTATCTGAAAATCAACAATTTGCATTTAAAATTTAAATAACAGAAACCCTTTAGACTGGAATTATGGATGCATCCAAAGAGCAGAAATGAGAACCAGGTAAAAGAGGCTGCGGTGCTTTCATTAACTCAGATAAAATAGATTAAAACAATGTCATTGCTACTACTGATTTTATTCTATGAAGACCTTACATCCAATTTTTAAAAAAATGTGTTACCAAGTTCACTTCTCCCATACAACAAAGATGCCATCTGTGTTTTAGTGGTCACAGGAAAACCATTCATCATTGGCTACAGTCTCTGTATCTTTTTAAAATACTATTTTTAAAAATGACCTATTCTGAATAGGTTATCATAGTTAGAAACTCTAAAAAGTCAAGCCATAACTTCAGGCAGTGTTATATGAAAGCTGCTAGAGCCTATTGGACTGAGAGTATCGCCTTCTTGGGTGAATGAAGAGGGAGTGAAAAACTTTTCTAAGTTCGTAGCACTGACAATATGAGTCATCAAATTCTCTGTTCCTAACAATTATGAATGAATGAATCTAAAAAGGAGGAGGTCAATGCAACATGGTCAACCTTGAAATTGTTAAAAAAAATAAAGACAAATCAATCACGTCAACAAAATGTGCAATTAGAACAGCAAAAGAAATTCTTAATATTATCAGCCTCTAACAAGAGCTAATAATATAATCAAACAATTGTAAATTCTAGATTTAATTCTCCTTCACATTTGTTCTTTCTCATATGCAAGTATACACACCAGCACACACATAAGGGTAATAAATCATAGTAATAATCAACCACACACATATAATGGTACTAGATATTGTTTTGTTTATTTCCAAATGGTTTACATTTGCTCTATTTATTGACCCTCTTTGTCACTGTGAGATGATAACAGGATTTCTCTGGTTTAACACTATTGAGAACTGCTGGTGGAAGCCAAGCTCCTAGAAAGATCATCCATGCTTAAAAAAAAAAAAAAGCATACTGGTAACTGCAATTCCACAACCTATTTGCACTTATGAAAACTAGAAAACAAATCTGAATACTGGATTGGCAGTTGCCTATGTTTTAAAAGGCCACATCTAGTGCTATGACTCCTGGGCAATCAGATGATAAGTGGCTTGGCTCTCTCAACTAGGCAACTGTAATAAGAAACTGCAGAGTGAATGATAGAGGAAGAAAAATGAAAAAGTTGGACAAATCTGGAAAGCAAACTGATTATGAAATGTTACTACCAATTGAGAACATTAGAAAGGGAGATTTTTCAAAGGCAGATGTTTCACATTTGGAAACAGGAATTCACAAACTGTTACTAAATAGAGACATGTTACCCTGAAAGGCAAAATTTTCTCTGACCCTGAACTGGAGGCTATTGAGTGGTCAGAAAAAAGAACAAGTTCTGATTTGAATTTTGGACAACTAATAGTGAACTTGCTTAAAATAAGGAAACCAAAGGCATATATAAATGGAACGCTAAAGTGGAAAATTCACCTAGAGTAGAAAAAGAGCAATCTGAAGAATCAAAAAAGAAAAGCTGTATTAAAAATGAAAAGAATCAAGTTTACCTTTATAAAATGATACACTATTGGGCCCCAAGACCACTACATAAGTTTTCGAAGAAATGAGGCAATAGTAGCAGTAGCACAGAAAATTCAGTGACAGGAGAAGAAATCAGTTTAAACAAAATGCCATATCTGGAGCTGAATATTTGTTCTATAAAAATTAGAAACTGGTCAAGAAAAATATGAAATAGCTACAAATCCTGATAAAGGAGAAAAAAACCCTGCTAAATATTGGAAACCTTTCTGATAAGTAACACAATAAAAAAATATGATGAATCAACAAAGTTGGGAAACAACGGGATAAAAAAACCTACAGTAATGAAAAAATTGAAACAACCCAAGAAATAGTTCAAATACAAGTCAGAAAAATAAAAACCTGGAGTGCCCCAAGAAAAGATGAACTATGTGGCTTTTGGCTATAATGCCTTACACCCTAGGCTAGCAATACAGCTGAAAGCAAGAAAAAAAATAAAAGTCTATGACCGTGGTGGTGAACCTATGGCACGCGTGCCACAGGTGCCATGCGGAGCCGTCTCTGGTGGCACGCGAGCCATTGCTGGGCCGAGCTGCTCCCTCCTCCTCTCCGCGCATGTGCAGTTTGGGAACAGGCGAGAGGCTATAAAAGGACCAACTTTCTGCGGAAGCAGCATTTGCTGCAGACAGCTTGAGAGTGAGCACGAGTCAGAGCGGACAGCGAGCGAGTGAGCGAGCACGAGCCAACAGCTTGGTGGCCACACCCACTCGGTGGCCATATCCACCCGGCACCCGACGATGCATAAGTGGGTTTTGGGTTGCAGTTTGGGCACTCGGCCTCTAAAAGGTACGCCACCACTGGTCTATGACATCTGGAAGACCATTTCTAAGTTGAGAAAAGTAATTGGAACTGATCCTGACAACTACAGGCCTATTACTTGTCTGTCCATAACATTCAAGTTGTTTACTGGAACAATAATAAATCTAGGATGTGCTTATTTAAATATATATATATATATTCTCCAGTGGTATCAAAAGGAACCTGCAAAAATTCTTATGGCACAAAAGACCCACTACTAATTGACAAAATGATCCTTAAAAACTCAAACAAAAGACAAATGAACTTTTTTATGGTTGATTAAAACATAGAAAGGCATATGAATCAACTTCCCCATAGCAGGTTGGAAAATGTATAGAATTTTTTTGGAATAAACAAAAGTATTAGAAGATACTCAATGGTACCCTCACAAATATCCTGAACAAAATCTTGTGAATATGAAGTCACAAATCAAACCCTGAAAATAAACCATTTTAAAAATGAATGGTCTAAAACTATCCTAAATCAAAAACTGAAATTAAATCTCTGTTGGACATTGTCCCCTATTCACTTCTAAAGTGAAGAAATAGGAATTAAATTCAACTTGGACAAATATGCTACTTTGATACTTGAAGGCACCAAGATTATAAGACGGACTACAGCTAATAAATAGAAATGCCACCAGACATCTGGCCCTTGAAGAAGAATGCAATATAAGAGATGAATGGAAGCTGTTGATCTATTGCTTAACTAAGTAAAAAGGTTACCACTTCAAATAATATCAAATGAGTCTGAAGTTGTGGCAGAAATATAAAGCAGCAAATATTTGGACAGCTCTTATAATTTATATATCAATAAATTGGATGCTCTTGATTGAAAAACAAACAAACAAGAAATGTATAACAGTGCAATTTGGCCCCAAAATTATATTTACAGATTATTCATACTCAAAAATAAAAATGGCAGAGAAGTATTGCAAATAAAGCAAACTATGAAAGAAGAAAAAACTAGTCTGATTTTTTTGATCAAGAAAGGTAAAGAAGCTTTTCTAACAGAAATTTGTAAGGAAAAAAATTGTAAAGGGCAACAGATTGTGAATATAATAAGAAACTAATCTGAAGTTGGCTTAATATCTGAAAAGCAAACTACTCCATGTATATCAGTGATACTGAATGATATCAATCTATATACAATATGAACTATACAAACTATAAACAATAGTTGTGGTTGAAATCTAGAACACTTAAAAAAGGAACTGGGGAAAGAATCAAGAACAAGTCCTTAAAACCAAAGCATTAAAACCAGATGTGCCAAATGCTGATTAAACAAAATTACATTAAAAATGTAGCTAATCTCATTAGGCGTGCAGTGAAGTTGCTCCAACAAAGTGCAAAGAATGGTATGATAGGAATGCAAAAACTGTTCATTGGATATTATTCGGAAAAAAATAGCTTTACTGCTAACAAAAACTACAGAGACCATGTGCCCAAAAAAGTGTTGCATAATAAGATAAAAATGTTGTGGGGTTTCAAATTCAAACTGAGAACATAATACATCTGCCATATTGCTATAGGAAAGAAGACAGTATCGTTCACTGCAATTCCTGGTTGTAACTGGAGGATTCACCAAATATTTATAGATTTTTAACTTGCCACACTTGATACCACCAATTTTGCTAAAGACTACTGTATGTGGAACAGTACACAGCAATACTTCTATCATGCTTAGGTCCTTGGCTAGATCCTCAGTCATTGGAGTCAGCACCCAGATTATTAGACTGTGATATTCATTTTGGTGAATAGAATAATAATAATAATAATAATAATAAGCAATCACATACATAGGGTGATATGTATTATTTTTTTCACATCTGTAGAAGAGTACAAAGATGATCTTGGAGGAGACATGTGGAGAGAATTAGCAGAACATAAGCTCAGTGCATGAAAACAAGAAAATCTAAGGAAGAAATTTAAAATTGCTTTGTCTGGTATAAGAGGTAGGGAAGGGAAAATGCTCTTAGACCTCCTTCAGAATTTTCAGTTATTTTAGCCTATATCAATAAATCAGAATACTAGTATTTCTTAGGTGGCTGTTTCCTGATCTGGCCTACATTTTCTAAATGTTATAAAACAACTTTGGTTTGATCCTTTTGTTCATTTTGCTAAGAGGTCCCCTGAACTTCATTCACAAAGTCTGGCCTTGGAAACACTGTTATTGATAAAAGTAGTTACTCTAATAATCACTGAGTGTTTCCAAAAACTCAGGAAAGAATTGTCAACAGAATATTTGCCTTATCAACACAAGATCTATGTTTTAATAAAGGACAATGTGCAGTTTTTTTGGCACTGATCCCAAACTGCAATTGCTGTTTTAAATCTGGTTTTCCGAGTATAATTTATGCACTTAATAAAATAGATAGCTAAGAAGACGAAAATACTTTAAGTAACTTGGAGGATCTGGAGAATTATAATTCATGTCATTACAAGCTATAGTTTAAGTGCCAAGCAGTATAAATTAAGTGTCACAAACCTACAAAATAAGAAAATCAGAAATTTCAATTCTCACTTTAATGAATGGTGAACTAATGGAATGTGGTTAATAAAGCTACTGAATTGTGACTAATTTCAAGTCCCTTCAGAAATCACACAGTAATAAGAAAATACCTATATACCCAGTTGTCAGATTAGATTTTCATGCAACATAATATGCAATAGTAATGTTTATTGGGTGCATGAACCCCTTCTTCTCTCTGCCTCTATATCTCTCTCATATATTTGTGATGTATGTGCATGCACTTATGATGTAAATGACAAACCTTACTAGTAAAACCTCAGTAAGGCTTAATTCTGGATGTGAACATTGTACTAAGTACATCTTATTTGCTTCTTTGTTTTTGTGAATATTTGTCTGTTCACAAAAACAGAGAAGCAAATGACATGTATGCACGAACCAACGGATTGGTTTTGTTAGTCAGTATTCCTGGTTTACTATGGGTTAATATACAAACTGAAATGTTGGTTTGCTACAGTATGTTATCAAGAGGAACACTGTTGAGCAATCATACAAAAATGATATAATTACAAAAACCTGCAGTTTATTTTAATGAAAAGCAGCTGCTAATTATACAAAATTTCTACAGAATCTCCTGAGTATCTCAGGTATATAAAAACTGGAGGAAACCATTAAGCTTTTTCAACATGACACCTAATTTTTTATGTCTATCAAAAATCAATTGACAAAGCAGATTTGTACAACATTCATTGAGAAAACAACTGCATTCCACTGCCAAATAATTTTGAATATTTACCATTCAGCACTATTTATTTCCCTGATCTAATCATGCAAACTAGCTACACAAACTTCAAAAAGGAATGTGGATGACTGTGGAGACATTATAGTATTTGTCCATGCATTATTATAGTTCTTGTGCTATCTGCATGCATTTGCTGTTGCATTTAACTCTGAAATGGATGGGGCCATAATTCCTCCTTTCAGGTGATAGCCACAAAGGAATACATTTCAGTTTGCCTCTTGAGGATGGAAGGTTTTCTTCACTTTGGAGACAGTTTCTAACTGGGAGAATTTTATTGAATTGAAGAGGAAAAGACCGCAGCATTCCCTCAGAAGCCTTCTATGATCCTAAGGATTGGAAGCCTACTCAAAGTACAAAGTACAAAGCATAAAAATGATCTCTTTCACTATTCTGCCAATATCATCCATTTTGGAGCATACCGTACTTTGGTCCAAATCTCTATCTTTTAATCAGAGCTGGTGTCTCTGAAAGTTCTTAACATCTAGGAAGCTAACCTGTACATGAAATCTACGGTTATCACCGATGCATTTCTTCTTGAAAGCAGCTGGGGAGAGAGAGCTGATGCCAAAGAGGTAGGTAGCAAAAACGCACAAATGCTATTGCAAATATGTTTTTGAAATCTCAGCAGAACTGAAAGATGCCTTTTTGGCACAAAATCCAACGCAGAGAGAAAGGATAATTTGGCCCTGACACCAGGAAAAAAGACACATAGTTTGAAACAGCTGTTGTCTGAAAAAGCCAACCCAAATAAAGAAAATACTGTATGTTTTCTACTTCCTACTATTTGAAGATCCATGCATCAGAAAGTACAAGAACAGTCCTATTTTGGAAAAAGGGTTTGAAACACAATCAGAGGAATTGTAAATGAAGGACATTAAACCAAGCTTCAGAAGCTGTATGCCAGCAATAAGACTTCTGAAGTAATGTTGGCTTCTCTGATGTGAAACATATTCCATCACTGCGATCCAACCAACATTCAGACATAATTGCAAGGCTCCCTCAACAGCTTCAGGATTTTGAGAGGGATTTTCAATCTGCTTTCTCCCCCCCCCCCCTCACATTAATGCCATCTGCTTGTACTGCAGACTTTCTAGATGCCTCTTGAAGTAAGGAAAGGTTGGTCAATTCTGGCTTGGATTGTTACAATATGCTACAAAGAGTTTCCTTCAAATATCCACCCAGCATATCCATTGCGAGGAGGAAATCAAAATCTTTCTGCTGCAGCTGTATCTTTATGAGCTAGTACAGGGGTAGGCAACCTCGGCTCTTTTATGACTCGTGGACTTCAACTCCCAGAATTCCTGAGCCAGCTTGGCTGGCTCAGGAATTCTGGGAGTTGAAGTCCACGAGTCATAAAAGAGCCGAGGTTGCCTACCCCTGAGCTAGTAACACAATATAAACCTCATTATCCTCAATGGCTTAAAGGCATGATACAAAGGTGTATGTATGGCAAGATCCTCATCAGTTAGTTTATCATACCAGTATTCACCAAATATATTTGGATTGCATCACCTGGATATCCCAGTCAATATGGTCTTTGGTCATACTATACAGGAATTTTGGCAAAGGCCCTCCTAACATTTCTGGGTTGCAACATAGACGAGGCAATCTCTATTCAGGCTTCACACGAAACCAATACTGGAAAGGGAGGATATATATACATCTCTCAAATCCCATCTACCAAGATTCGAGCAACTTAACTGAGTTGTTGAGCTAAATCACAGTAGCAAATGAAAAATACTACCATTCTTCACTATTCCTCCACCATCATTCCCCTTAGTGACTAGCATACATATGAAAATATATCACTAAGATCTTTTCCAACTAATTTCTACATTGCTGGAGAAAATTTGGTAATCCCCGAAAACCACAAGAAATAAAACATTAGATCAGTTATCCAGAGGTCCATATCATCTGGGGGATATGTCTAACATAACCTGACCATATTGAAAGTCAGTGTTATTATACAGGTAGTCCTGGACTTACAACAGTTCATTTAGTGACCGTTTGAAATTACAATGGCACTAATAAAAATGACTTATGACCATTTTTCAAATGACCTTTGCAGCATCCCCTTGGTCACGCGATCAGAATTCAGACACTTGGTAACTGTGTCACATTTATAACTATTGCATTGTCCTAGCGTCATGTGATCACTTTTTGGACCTCCTGACAAGCAAAGTCAATGGAGAAGCCAGATTCATTTAACAACCGTGTTACTAACTTAACAACTGCAGGGATTCACTTAGCAGCTATGGCAAGAAAGGTCGTAACATGGGGCAAAACTCACTTAACAAATGTCTCACTCCGCAACCGAAATTTTGCTAAGTTGCAGTCATAATTCAAGAAGTACCTATACTGGATAGAAATGCTCAGGATGAAATTCCCTGCTTGGTCCAAATATCTAACACGTTTCATCATATATATTTTTTTAACGTGGTTACTCATGTTGCAAATAAAATGCAACTTTTCTTTTCTCTTCTCCTAGAAATACCAGTGATTTTCAGCATAGGAGCTGGTGACACCTATAAGACCAACACTTGCTACGAAGCTAAACAATCAAGACTATCGAACTTAATTGAGAGACGCAAAAACTCCAGTATATTTATTTTCTATTCCAATAGATTTTATTTCATATGGGTTTTTTAAAAAACTGTGGTGAGTCCTTTTGGCATATGTGTTTTTGTTTGTTTGCTTGCTTTTATTTCTAGAAGAAGGCCATCAGTTGGCTCTTCTAGGGAGACCTCTTTCTCACTGCAGTGGAACAATACCCAGACTGACAGCTCAGGGAGAGTAAATTCCCCACCGGTGTAAATAACCCCTTTTTTCCAAATTCCCAAAGAGAATAGCTCCAAATGGCAATTTTGTCACATAAAGAACTGTAATGTCCTCAAACTGCACTCTGAAATTGCTTCAATGCTTTCAGATTTAAGAATGTGAAAGTTTTACCGGAAAATATGGGGAGTTTCCGTATCAAATCAGGTAAAGATTATTAAAAACTATCCTGTGGATTTCTTCCTCTCTAAATAGCTACACTTCTGCTATT